>NC_077228.1:31459448-31759448 GCF_027887165.1 Monodelphis domestica | reverse complement strand
CAGGAAGTGAATCTAAAGCCAGGGACCTTGTCAGTGGAGCCCAGTCCTAGATTTGGTCTAGCTCCAGGGAGTATTGCAGGTAGAGATTGCAGTAGGAGAGGCAAAACCAGTTTAGTCCTTCCAGAAGTGCCACAGTGGGTCAGTGGCAGTCAGACTGAAAGGGACAAGAGCTAATATCATTGCAGCAGTGCCTCACTTTGGGACTGCAGAAAGGGGCAGTTAGCCACTCCACCTTAAATGGAAGGAGGGAGCAGAGTCTGGCCCACCACAAAGTGCCAGTTCAGGAACTAAGTTTGCATGAGTAAACAAGAAAAATCTTACAGTGAAGAAATAAAATGAGCGAAAAGAATCACAAGAAGAAATTCCAGAAGATAATTCCACAATATAACAAGTATAACCAGATGAAAAAGATCTGGATTGACAATGAATGGACACAATGGTGGAAAGAAGAAATTAAGGAAAAGCTTATAAATAAGAGAAAGAATGACATTTGAATACTGGGAGGGAGAATAAACAGAAGACAGAAAACTTTAGATACCCTGAAAATGAAAATGTAGGAAAAAAAAGTTCAATAACAATAATGAAACAAGAAACAAATAATTTCAATAACTCAATAACAAATTTAATTCAATAATAAAACAAGAAATGTTAGGACAAAATCAAAACCCTCAACAATTTAAACACATTAGCTATCTACTATCATAAACAACTGCCCTGAGAAAAAGAACTAGAAGAGATAACTTAATAATCACAAGACCCCTTGAAAATCACCACACCAAATCCTGGGTATCATATTTTAAAAAAAGAATCCACTTACTAGCTGTGTGACCCTGGGCAAGTCACTTAACTCCCATTGCCCCATTCTTACCATCCTTCTGCCTTGGAACCAACACATAGTATTTTTTAAAATTAAGTTTATTTATTTAATTAATTGATTTAGAATAGTTTTCCATGGTCACATGATTCATATTCTTTCCCTCCCCTCCTTCCATCCCTCTCCTGTAGCCAACAAGCAGTTCCACTGGGTTTTACATACCAATATGTAGTATTGATTCTAAGGTGGAGGATAAGGGTTTACAAAAATCATAAAAGGAAACTTACCAAAGATATTAGAACCAAAGAATAAAGTGAAAATAGAGCAGAGTACACATACACGTATTGCAAACCTTTAGAAAGAAATAAACTACCAAAGAACTTTCATTATCAAGAAATTCAGGCAAAGATAATTCAGAATGAATACAAAACCAAGTGTAAAAGGCTTAAAGCTAAAATTAACATCCAGCAAAATCAAATATGATTCTACAGAGAAAAAACCAGACCTATTATAGAATAGTTTATAAGCATTTCTGTTGTGAAAACGAGAATCAAGTAAACTCTTTGAAATACAAACATAGAAGATGAGAAACTGAGAAAGCCAATTAAATGCATTTGACTTATTTGAAGGGGTTTAATAACCAATCACTTATTTCCTAATAGGGAAAGGAGTCCATTTCCTCTTCAGAATCCAACTATTTCCAAGGGGGAAGGAAAGGGAAAGAGAAGGGAATAAGCCTTTATATAGTGTCTACTACGTGCCAGGCACTGGACTAAGTGCTTTATAGATTATCTCATTTAGTCCTCACAACAAACCTTCAAGGGAAGTAATATTATAATCCCTATTTTACAGTTGAGAAATTTGAAGGAAAATGAGATTATGTGATTTCCCCAGACTCACACAGCTTTGAAATGTCTGAGGCCACATTTGAACTCAGCTCTTCCTGAATCCAAGTGCAAGACTTTAACCATTATAATACCTAACTGCTCAGTGGTCAAAAAGAGAACAAAGAAGAACACCCCTAGGGCCTGCAAAAAGTCTTGTTGGGTACTTTTCCCTAAAAGAATAAGAAAGGTGGGGGCAGCTGGGTAGCTCAGTGTATTGAGAGCCAGGCTTAGAGACGGGAGGTCCTGGGTTAAAATCTTGCCTCAGATACTTCCTAGCTGTGTGACCTTGAGCAAGTAACTTAACCCCCATTGCCAAGCCCTTACCACTCTTATGCCTTGGAACCAATACATACTATTGAAAGATGGAAGGTAAGGGTTAAAAAAAAAAGAATAAAGAAAGGCAAGAAGGGGCAGAATAAATAAGAAATAAAGAAGTTACTATGTTCACAATTGAAATAAATCAGAAGACAGATATATGAACAGGAAGGTGGTGGGGTGAAAGGGAGCAGCATCTCATAAACCTTACTCAACTTGGAAAAGAAAAATCAAACAAACATACCAAACAGATTAGTCTTGAAATGTAGGTAGGGAGAGAGATGAGGGAGCTTTTAGAAAGGATAGAGAGTAGTCACAAGGAAAATACTTCTATTCTAGAAAACTGATTATATTTCATCATTATCATTTTCTTTTATTATTTTTTCTTTTATTAATAAGGAATCTTATTAATTTCAGATTTATTCTGTAGCCTATTCTACTAAATTTTAGAAGTCTGTTTATAAAGGGGTTAGCATTAAAAGGAAAGAGAGAAAGGGTAACAGCCATTGTGTGCTTGGCAAATTGAAGAAGAGCAGAAGAATAGTAGTAAATGTCTCCAACTATAGATGACCAATATTGATCTCATTCCTTTTCTTTCTTTTTTACTTGAAGAGGGAAAAGTAAGGGCAGAGAGAAGAAACTTAAGTTGTAATGTTACTCTTACTAATCATAACCATGGATATGAATGGTATGAATTCACCCATAAAATGTAACTGTAGAGCCAAATATATTAGAAAGTTGAATTAGGCTTCAATCTCCCCATTTTAATCCCTTTTCTGCTCAGTTTCAAAGTTATTTTCCCAAAGTATAGATCTTATTATGTCACTCCCTTAGGCTACAGTGGTTCCCTTTTAACTCCAGAATCAAATGTAAAGTCCTCTGATTAACATTTCACTCTTAAGCTATTCCTTTCTACCTCTTTCAGATTTCTTATAGTTTACTCCCCAGTACTCTCTAATCCAGCTATATTGACCTATTTTCTGTTCCTCTCATACAACACACAATCTCTTGTATCTTTGCATTGCCTTTTCCCTTTCCTGGAATGCTCTTCCTCCTCACCAACTACTGACTTCCCTGGTTTCAAAACTCAGTTCAAGACTCAACTTCAACAGGCCTTTCCTGGTCCCCTCAGCTGCTAGTTCCCTCCTTGAGATTGTCTTCTATATGCTCTGTAGATATCTTATATGTACCTATTTATTTTTATTTTATTATTATTATAATTTATATGCTGTCTTTCTCATTAAAATGTAAGCATCTTGAGGGCAAGGTCTGCTTTTTTTTAATGTATACCCAGTGCTAGCACAATTCCTGGAACATAGTTAAGTGCTTAATAGATGTTTGTTTAGGAGGTTTGCTAGGTGGGTAGAGAGAGCCAGACCTGGAGATGGGAAGCCCTGGGTTCAAATACGGCCTTCGATACTTCACAGATATATGGCTCTGGGCAAGTCATTTAACTGCAGTTGCCTAGCCTTTACTGCTAATCTGCCTTGGAGCTGATACTGAATGTAGATTCTTTAAAAAAATTTTTTTTCTTTATTTTATTCCAGTAATCCCAGTATAGCTTCTAAGACAGAAGGTAAGGGCTCTAAAACAAAAATAGATATTTGGTGAATGGTTGAGATATATAAACTACAAACATGTTAAAAATACACTCCAAATCACTAATAAGGAGAGAAATGAAAATTAAAATAAATGAAAGGCTCTTCCTCAGGCCAATCAAATTTTCAAAAATGGCAAAAGGTAAAAGTGACCATTGTTAAAGAAGCTTTGTGCTGTGAATCTTAAATTCTCAGACCCTACTTCAGAACATTTGTTTAAGACCATTCCCCATTTAAACAATGAAGGTACTTGATCAAGAATGTGAGACCTCTACTTCACCCATACTTAAGCATGCCTTAGGGGAAGATTAAGTTGTAATCTCCTTGCTGAACAATGAAAAATACTTAACCCATACTTATA
Organism: Monodelphis domestica; assembly: GCF_027887165.1. Taxonomy (NCBI): domain Eukaryota; kingdom Metazoa; phylum Chordata; class Mammalia; order Didelphimorphia; family Didelphidae; genus Monodelphis; species Monodelphis domestica. The sequence continues at coordinate 31,755,473 of NC_077228.1, read as the reverse complement.
GTAAGGCAAAAGCTCTTAAGCTGTGCCTATTTTTAGATCTAATACAAAACGGTGCTAAATACCTATAAAGGTCAGGCAACTTGTAAACTTGCAAGTGGCAAAGAGGTGAGAACTTACTCAGAGGTTTTAGTCTACTCAGGTGTGAATTACTCAAAAGTTTAGCCTACGCAGGTGTGAATTAAGAATGGTCTGTCCTTTGGAAAACAGTAGATGTGAGAACTTAGGGGAGGTGACAGGAGAAAATTCTCTTTAAAAGGAGATGAGAAGCTGAGAGCAAGGGACTCTCTCGGAGAACTCTCTGTGAAGAGGATGGAGCTTGCCAAAGCTGAACTAACTGGTGGGTCTCTGAACACTAGAGTCTTGCTTGGACAAATCTTGTGGTGAGTTGATAAAAGATTGATCTCTCTCTTAAAGGCTTAAAAACTTAGACTGGCCTAGGCCGACCTATCTCTTTTCTCATTGTTTCCTCTTACTCTCTCTCTTTTATTAATTCCTTATTTGTATTAATTAAAATCTCCATACAAACCCAGCTGACTTGGGTATATTTCATATTTGGGAATTTTTCCCTGGCGACCACTTTATTTTTAATATAAAAAACACATCTTTGCAGTCACAGTTTATGCCAACCACTATTTTAAATGTTACAGTGCTAAGTACTGTGTCAAGTGCTAGGGTTACCAAAAAGAGTCCCTGCCCTCAAGAAGTTTACATAGTCAAGTTTACAGGTCAAGCATTCTAATAGGCTGTTGGTATAGCTGTAAATTGGTCCAGTCCAATCCACAGAGAGGAATTTGAAAATATTCCCCAAAATTCACTAAAAGAAATTTGAAAGACTTAAGAATTCTGATTCATGCAGAGACAAGCTATGATTTCAAAAGGCAGAGGATGAATTTCCTACCTACTAACAAAAAAAAAAACAATAGTGTGCTGTAGGTGTAGATTGAATCATGTACTTTTTCCATATAAGGCTGGTGTGATGATATCTTTTCTTGACTCTACTTGTCAAAAGTGGGCATGAATTTGTTAAATTTAATATAAGCTTTTAAAAACAAATTATATGTGATAGAAGTTTATGGTTCCATATATAATTATTCTTTTTGTTCTTTGTATATTGAAATGTTAGGGTTTATTCATTTTTGCTAAATTCATAATTTTTAAAATAAAAAAAACCAAACCCTTACTTTCTGCCTTAGAATCAACAGTTTATCTGTTCCAAGGCAGAAGAGTGATAAGGGCTAGGCAATGGGGGTTAAGTGACTTGCCCAGGGTCACACAGCTAGGAAGTGTCTGAGGCCAGATTTTAACCTAGAACCTCCGTCTCTAGGTTTGGCTCTCAATCCACTGAGCTACCCAGCTGCCCCTCCCCCCAAATTTGTAATTTAAAAGGGAAATTATAGGTGGAAAAATCCGACTTCTGTGCCAAGCTTATAATGTTTCCCAAACTCATCTATTTCTTCTTTGACTAGGTGGTCCATAGCATACTCTAATGATATAATCATTTCTATTTCTTCCTTCTTTGACCTTCACCAAAATAGTGGGTTTTAAAAAACCCAAACACCTTTCCTTCCATCTTAGAATCAATACTGTGTATTGATTTCAAGGCAGAAGAATAGTAAAGGGCTAGTTAATAGGGGTTAAGTGACTTAGCTAGGAAGTCACATAGCTAGGAAGTATCTGAGGTCATATTTGAACCCAGGACTTCCAGTCCCTAGGCCTGGCCCTTAAATTACTAAGTCACCTAGCTGCCCCCTAAATAGTCTTTAGCATGCTTTCCTTGTCTGGATTTTCTCTTATGACTGTATCTTCTTGCTATCTAATGGTTCTCTATTCTACTCCCACCCCTTTAACTAAATTTTTTCTTTTGAATACATCCAGAAAAAAAAAAACACTGAAGGAAGAACAGGTGTCTGTTTGAGAGGCATAGAGAACCTGGAAAACTCCCAATGTGAGCCATCAATCAGGGGAGTGTGGCTGTGGTCCTAGAAATCTTGAGTTTATTTCCTCTAGTGCTTGGTTGTTGGATGGCACTGGGCCAGGACCGGAGCCTCAGACACCCCACACTTGTTCCCAGGAGCCAGGCCAGTACCTAAATCTCATTTTCCAGGGCCCTTGCCATCACCACTTCACAGAGGAAGGAGTAGGGCTGCTGGCACCAGACCCCATCATTCTTCTTCCCCTTGTGCTCCAAAGAGAACAGGCTGAGCTTTGTTAAGGAGCTCCAGCCAGGAGGGGCACATTTCTACCCCATGGCCATGAACTCCCCCCACCTCCCAGTTCATCCACTTTCATCTTCACTCTGGTCTGCTCATCTCCTTTGGTCTCATCTTCCACAAGGGCTCCATGTTCATGGTCAAGAATGTGAAATTGCTCTCTGGTTCTGAAGGTCCACTTCTCCCTGGACTAATAGTTTACTGTTTTCTCATGCATTTCCACTCATCTCTCCACCTGCTCCAGCCCTGACTTCACTTTCCTTCTTCCTCATCTTAATCTTCTACTTACCCAGAACAAAATTACAGTGTTCATTGCTTGGATCTCTTGTCCTGCCTTCAACCAGGCATGATTTGCCAACCTCCAGCCTTGATTTACTCTCTCCTCCCCAACTGCCTTTTTTGCACTCACTGCACAGCTGTCTGAGCAAGGCAATCCTTTTACTCATCCCTAATTAACTCTCTTTCTAGCATCTGTTGCAAACCTTCTCTTTTCTCTTCAAGCCCTCCCACACTATCTCCTCCCATTCCTTTCAACAGAAGACTCATCTCCTACTTGATTGAGGGAGCAGAGACCATTTGTCATGCTTCCTCTTCTATTTTATATCTTAGAATCCCCTGAATAAAATCCCACCATCTTTTCTCCTTTGTTCCAATCTTCTCAACACAGTTGTCAAAATGATATTCTAAGAAAGGAATAATTTTAAGACCAAGCAAGAGTTAGAAAAAAATCACAAAATGTAAAATAAATAATTTTGATTATATTAAATTTAAAAGTTTTTGTACCAACAAAACCAATGCAACCAAAATTAGAAAGGAAGCAACAAATTGGGGGAAAGTCTTCATAACTAAAACCTCTAACAAAGGTCTAATTACTCACATTTATAAAGAGCTACATCAATTGTACAAAAAATTAAGCCATTCTCCAATTGATAAATGGGCAAGGGACATGAATAGGCAAGTTTCAGATAAAGAAATCAAAACTATTAATAAGCACATGAAAAAGTGTTCTAAATCTCTTATAATCAGAGAGATGCAAATCAAAACAACTCTGGGGTATCACTTCATACTTAGCAGATTGGCTAACATGACAGCAAAGGAAAGTAATGAATGTTGGAGGGGATGTGGCAAAGTCGGGACATTAATGCATTGCTGGTGAAGTTGTGAATTGATCCAACCATTCTGGAGGGCAATTTGGAACTATGCCCAAAGGGCACTAAAAGACTGTCTACCCTTTGATCCAGCAATAGCACTGCTGGGTTTGTACTCCAAAGAGATAACAAGGAAAAAGACTGGTACAAGAATATTCATAGCTGCACTCTTTGTGGTGGCAAAAAATTGGAAAATGAGGGGATGCCAATCAGTTGGGGAATGACTGAACAAATTGTGATATATTTGGTGATGGAATACTATTGTGCTCAAAGGAATAACGAACTGGAGGGATTCCATGTGAATTGGAATAACCTCCAGGAAGTGATGCAGAGTGAAAGGAACAGAACCAGGAGAACATTGTACACAGAGACATTGGATACACTGTGGTGTAATTGAATGTAATGGACTTCTCCATTAGTGGCAATGCAGTGATACTGAACAACTCGGAGGGATCTGTGAGGAAGAACATTATCCATATCCAGAGGAAAAACTGTGGGAGCAGAAACACAGAAGAAAAACAACTACTTGATTACATGGGTCAATGGGGCTATGATTGGGGATGTAGACTCTAAATGATCATCCTAGTGCAAACATCAACAACATGGAAATATGTTCTGATCAAGGACACATGTAATACGCAGTGGAATTGCACATCAGGGAGGGGAGGGAGGGAAAGAATATGATTCTTGTAACCAAGGAATAATGTTATAAATTGACTAAATAAAAAATGATATTCTAAAGCCCAGGTTGGACCTCCTCACTGCCCCTACTCAATAAGTGCCAGGGGCTACCTGGTTTCAGTATGGAGGGATTCTGCAACCCAGAACTTCTAAGCTCCATCTACCCCAAAGGACTTCCTCTACTGCCGCCTCATAGTGGGCCTCTTCAGGGAAGGCCATCACATGCTGGTATCTTGTGCTTTCCATTTCTTGGCTGGGTGTTCCACACACTTGAGGAAATGCCTCTAGGGCCTGGGTCAGGAGTCTTTAGTCTGTCCTGGATCAACCATTTCCATCTGCTTCAGCATGAAGCAACATCCACCTCCTACCATCAGCCCATTCTTCCAGTTGGGAGGTAGAAAACTTGTACAAAGAAGAATTACTTTCCTTTGACTTTAGGCCTCTTTCTTTTTTCTGCTCCTGTGCTTTGAGAGTAGAGGAGTGGTGCCCTCCTGTGAATCTTAAAAACTACTCAGACTACTTTAGAAGATTTTGATTTTAGCTATTTCCTTATTGTAACAATGGAGATACTTGGTCTAACAAGAATCAGGAATATATTGGGAACTTTTAAAATTACTCCACCCTAATTAGACATATTTTAGGGGAAGATAAAGTTGTAAACTCCTGATTGAACAATGAAGGTACTGTGAATCTTAACACTGATCTGAGGAACACAATACATTAGTGGAAGACTTAAAGAAAGAAATTGAAATGTTAAAGAGACAATTGAAAAATAAGAGAGAGACCATAACCCCTTTTCAGGAATCCACGGATAAATCAGTAACCTGCCACTTCTGTGGGAAGAAGGGCCACAGAATGATAGAATGTAGTACTTTTATCAAGATTATTGGAAGGAATACACAGTTTAATAACAACTTTAGAAATAGTAACTATAGAAATGATGAAAATAATCATAGAAATCACGATTATAGAAATAACTATGACTATAGAAATAAAAACTTTAGAAACCAAAGTTATAGAAATAGGAATTGGGAAAATAATGACAGTGCTCCAAATGAAGAAAATGATAATACCCAACAACAATATATAAGAAACGGTGCTCATCCAAAAAATACTTGAGGTGCTAATGCCCCTCAGAGGGGTGCCCTTCAGGGGGGTGCCCAAGGAATGTCCCAAACACAATGAAGGCGTGTGTGTGTGGGGAGACTGGGGCACAGGAATCAGAGGATACAACCTTTGATTTTCTGGACCCTGATGTCCTACTACCCGTTGTCCCTATTCACTGCCCTCCCCATACTAATGAACCCCATGTTACCTTAAAGGTGGGTAACACATAATATGATTGTCTCTTAGACACTGGAGCTACCAGGTCTGTATTAAAGAATGTACCTGATTTAAATTGTTATTCCATTGACTCACAAAGTGTAGTGGGATGATCAGGAATAACCCAAAGAGTTAAAAAACTTCCCCCTAGAATGGTGTCTGTAGGACCCCTAGAGGTACAACATTCCTTCCTTTTGATGCCTGACTCCCCTTTAAATTTGCTGGGGAGGGACCTTCTATGCAAACTCAGAGCCACAATAACTTGCTACCCAGATGGTTCCTTAACATTGGAAGTACCAGAGGAATCTTTAAATTTACTCCCAGTACTTCTCTCAGAGAGCCAGGAGGAAAAAGAACCTCCCACTTTTGAAATACCTGAAGATATACTGGAGTCTCTTTGGGCCACATCTTCTTCCAATGTAGGCTTACTTAAATCTGCTGTTCCTGTGAAGATAAAAACTAAATCTAGCCCACCTCCTTCCATTCCTCAGTATCCCCTCTTGAAAGAGGCAATTGAGAGTATTACCCCAGTAATTAACTCATTAATTAAACAAGGAATAATAATCCCTTGTAATTCTGAATACAACACGCCCATCCTGGCAGTTAAGAAATCAAAAAGAGGGCCCGATGGTGTAATGATTTAAAAGAATGTGAGCCATAAACTGTAATGATTAAAATAGTTGGTTGCTATAAACTGTAGTGATTAAAATAGTGGAAGACTTAAATTGTAGTAGATAAAAAAGTGGATGAGTAAATTGTGACCGCAGGAAATATGTTTTCACTAAAGTGTCTTGTTTTAAAATCAAATATAAGGTGGTCTCCAGGGAAATATTCCCAATTATTCAAATATACCCAAGTCAGCTGGGTTTTATAGAGATTTTAATTAATACAAATGAGAAATTAAAGAAAAGGAGAGAAAGAATAAGAAAGGAATAAGTATGAAGAGCCTTAAGCTAACATGGCCTAGACCTGAGTCTTAAGAGAGAGATCAGTCAGTCCTTAATCACTCACCACAAGATCTGTCCAAGCAAGAATATAGACACCAGTTCAGCCAGCCATCCTTCTCCAGAGAGGGATTCTTCTGACTGTCCTGAGACTCAGCTTTTTCTCTCCTTATAAAGGGAATTTTCTCCTATGTCACCTCCCCTAAGTTCTCTCATCTACCAATCACAGTAGACGTTTTTCAAAGGACAGACAATTCTTAGCTTACACCTAAGAAGACTAATCTTTTGAGTAATTCACATGTGAGTAGACTAGAATCTCTGAGTAAGTTTTCACCTCTTTGCTCCTTGTAAGTTCACAAGTTGCTTGACCTTTATAGGTACTTAGCACCCCTTTGTATTATATCCAAAAATAGGCATGGCTTAAGAACTTTTTTGTTTGACTATGAGTATGGGTTTAAGTACTTTTCATTGTTCAGCAAAGAGTTTACAACTTTATCTTCCCCTACGGCATGCTTAAGTATGGTGAAGTAGAGTTCTCACATTCCTGATCAAGTACCTTCACTGCCCAAATGGGGAATGGTCTTAACCCAGCCTTATAAGAAGTAGGGTCTGGGAAATTTTTAAGGTTCACAATGGCAAACACCTCTATAGATCCGTACAGGATCTGAGGGCTGTGAATAACCATGTTATAAAGAGACACTGTAATTCATTGCTCTGCCTTATGAATTTTAAAACTACTCCACCCTACTCAGACCGTACTTTAGAAGATTTGATTTAGCTATTTTCTGATTTGTAACAATGGAGAAACTTGGTCTAACAGAATCAGGTCTTGGGAACTCTACATTGCTCCACCCTACTTGGTTTAACAAGGTCAGGAAAGTTTGCACCAATACTCAAGAATTAAGTATCTATGAAGACGGCCTTCAACAGACATGTGCAGAAACAGCTGACAGACCCCTGGGCTGTCCTAAGTCAAGTTAAGCTATCATTGGTACAGATGAGATGCAGGAAAGTGATGTAAAACCGTCTATATAAGGCATGTCACTTCCTCTCTTCTCCCTCTTTCCCCAGAGAGTCGACTCTGGCTGGCAGCATGCTAAGCGTTCTGACATCTTGGCATGGTGGCCCCTATTTGTTTGGGTTTTGGTGGTGAGTTTTTCCTTGACCTAATTCAGGTTCAGGCATCTTGGCTGAGCAATCTTGGAGTTCAGGCTTATTCCTTCCTCTTTTGCTCTCCAAACCCTTACCTTCCTAGAGCCTCTAATCTTCCCCCTGGCTCAAGCCAGGTGGGAGAAATCCTACGCCCTTTCCTTCTCCATTCTTCTTAATTTCTTTCCACTATATCAATTAAATCACCATAAATTTCCAGATGACTTGGGTATTTTTTTTATTTGGGATATCCATGGTGACCAAATAATTAATATAGTTTAGGTCACAATGCTAAAATTATCTGTTACAGCCCATACAGGTGGCACTGACCCTGTCTCTAGGGGAAATAACCAAGCAGATACTGCTGCAAAACTAGAGGCCACAGAAGGGCCTAAATTAATTTTAATATTAACAACCACTGATGACTTAAAATTATCACTTTCCTATAATGTAAAGGAAGTGGAAAAGGGAAGCAAAAATTCAAAGCAAAACAGATTAATGGAGTATGGTTGTCTTCTGAAGGAAAACCCCTGCTCCCTAGAAGTTTCTATGATTTCTATCACCAAATTTGCCAATCTGTTCATAATATTGGTTACTTTGGAACCCAGGACATCATGGACTCTGTTAAAAGAGTATGGATAGCCCCTGGTATAACTACTATAGCCTCTAGAGTGTGTACAGCCTGCTCTACCTGCCAAACATATAACCAACACTCCTTTTGTGGCAAAGCTTTTGGTGGGCGTCCTCTTGCTTACACACCTTTTGAGCACCTGCAGATAGATTTCATAACAATGACAAAGGCTGGACAATAAAAAATTTTGTCTAGTCATAGTAGATGAACTGACCAGATGGCTGGAAGCATTTCCTATAGCCTGAGCCACAGTGACTTTTGTTGCTAAGGTGCTTTTAAAAGAGATTATTCCTTGCTTTGGCCTGCCAACACATATTGATTTAGATAGGGGAAGTCATTTTACTGATTCTGTTCTAACTCAGATATATTTTTGCTTGGGAATAACTTCCCAATTCCATGTACCATATCATCCCCAGAGCTCAGGCCAAGTTGAAAGAATGAACAGAGAACTTAAAACTATGATTGGCAAATTATGCACTGAGACACATTTAAAATAGCCTGAAATTCTCCCCCTCTGGCCCTATTTTATCTTAGAAGCAGGCCTAGAGGAGACCTACACATCTCACCATTTGAGATGCTTTTTGAACATCCGCCTATACAGGCTAAACCTTTTCCCCCTGCATATACATCACTATTAGGGGGAGATACTACTATTGCTTCCTATATACAGGAATTACAGCACAAACTATGTGAACTTCATGAATATGGAGTTGCAGTACAAGTAGGACCCCTAGATTTTTCTCTTCATGACCTGAACCCAAGAGACAAAGTGTATATTAAGAATTTCAAGCGTATTGGAACAACTCAGTCTTCCTGGGAAGGACCATTCCAAATATTGTTAACTACTCCAACATCTTTAAAGGTTGGAGAAAAGGACTCTTGCATTCATTGCTCACATTTAAAGAGAGCATCTTCTGTTGAGACTGATTGACTGTATCCTATCACATGCATTGGAGATAATAATCCATAGACAAGTGGATACTGTTGGTTTTTTTCAAGGACACATTGAATTATTGATTTTTCCTTATTTTTATTACTTCTTTTATTTTGATTAGAATAATTGATTTTTTCTTTTTTTCTCATTTCTTGTACTAAAGGTACATATAATTAATATTATGTTTTCTGAAGTAATATAAGTTCAATATATATATATATATATATATATATATATATATATATATACTTGCTATAATATCAATGCATATCCAAAAGCTTTAAAATATGGGAACCTGCCATTTATTGATTATGGGACTGTGATTAATGTTTGTATCTGATTCCAGGAAATAGGATAAAAACAAGGAGCACAGACTTAACCTGAATAGTGCCAAAAAGAGCACACATGAAATACTAATGTGGACTCAAGGTTGTGATGCTTGACATATGTTAAGTCATAGGACTTCCTTGTATCTACACTCTTTGCGCAGTACTCATACAAGTACAAAATTTGACTATCATGCTGGCTCCCTATATCCCTGAGAATGTCAAAAATCAGATGAGGGAATGACACTTACCTATCAAAATAGAATTCTAGTTCCTTTCCTTCTTATATTATGGCAAGTTCCTATAGTCTTGGCTGCAAATGGGTAATTGAAATATTACTGCATTCTGTCCTACAGACTTGTGGGATAGAAATTACTTTTAATTGGACCTATACAAGAGCCTATTTTGAATTTTTTTCCTTATGCTTTTGGTTGTGTTTTTTTCTTTTTTTGATAATTGACTCATACACCCCCATAACTCAATATTGCATCCTGAGCTGAACTAGATGTTTTTTAACACCTACTTCGGGGGGGTTGTATTTTAATTTAAAATCCAATATTTTTGATTTTTTTGTTAGAGATTGTATTTTTATAAAAATCCAAGATTTTGATTTTGTTCAAGAAAAGATCTTCAAGGGAGAAGCTTGCTGATTCCTAAATCCAGAGAATGAACTGTTGCAGAAAGATGCCAGAAAACCTACACTACAGCAAGAAGATCAAGAATGTATTTTGGGTGTGGTTGATTGAACTGAAGTTTGATTGAACATTTATTGTAAATGTACACTTTTATGTCAACTGCCCCTAATTTGACTTTTTGTCAATGAGCCTAGAAAAACATTGATTTTGCTTTCTTTCTTTCTATTCCTCCCTCACTACTCTAATTTCTTATTAGAAAATTGAGTATTGTATAGATCTATAGTTAGAAGTGTGTTTAGGACTTCAAGATGATTATGTTAAATGATCAATAGGGAGACTAGTCTCCCAATGATTATCAGGGGGGATTGTGAATCTTAAAACTGCTCAGACTCTACTTCAGAAGATTTGATTAAGCTATTATCCATTTTCTACAATGGAGGTACTTAGTCAGGAATATATTGAGAACTTTAAAATTACTCCACCCTGCTCAGACAGTGCCTTAGGGGAAGATAAAGTTGTAAACTCCTTACTGAACAATGAAAAGTCCCCAACTCATACTTATAGTGAAGCAAAAACCCTAAGCTAGGTGGTCTATTTTAGATCTAATACAAAAAGGTGATAAGTACCTATAAAGGGTAAATTAATCACTAAAAGATCAAACAACTTACAAAGGGCAAGCTTAGCAAAGAGATGTGAAATACTCAGAAGATATAATCTAATCAGAGAAGGTGATAACAAAAGAAGATGTGAACTAAGAATGGACAGTCCTGTGGAAAAGCATCTACCATGATTGGTAGATGTGAAAATTTAGGGGAGGTGACATAAGAGAAAATTCTCTTTAAAAGGAGGTCAGGAGTTCAGAGGAGTCTCTCTGAACTTAGTTGGAGTTTGGAGTTAGTTTGGAGGAGCTGGCTCTCTGAAATTAATTGGAATTTGGAGTTAGTTTGGAGGATCTAGCTCTCTGAACTGAGTTCAGGAGTTGAGGATTTCAGTGAAGGACTGGAGTTTTGTTTTAGGACGATCTTGTGGTGAGTGATAAAAGACTGACTAGTCTGTCTTAAGGCTCAGGCCTAGGCCATTTGGCTTAGGCCCTTCCTACTATTTCTTCTTTCTCTCTCTCTCCCTTCCCTTAAATTCCTTCATTTGTATTAATTAAAATCTCCATAAAACCCAGCTGACTTGGGTATTTTCATATTTGGGAATTTTTCCCATGGCAACCACTTATTTTTTATTTAAATCAAGACACTAAAAATTATCTTTACAGTTTTGGCAATTCACAGCCTTCAAACTCACATTTTCACGGTCACAGTACTTAACTTATACCTTATAGTGAAGCTAGAACCTTAAGCTAAGTCTATTTTTAGATCTAATACAAAAAGGTGTTAAATACCTGTAAAGGTTAAATTAATCACAAAAGGTCAAGTAACTCACAATAGGCAAGCTTAACAAAGAAGTGTGAAGTAACTCAGAAGATATAATCTAATCAGAGAAGGTGAGAACTAAAGAGTGGTGAGAACTAAGAATGTGCAGTTCTGGGAAAAAGTGTCTACTGTGATAGGTACACGTGAAAATTTAGGGGAGGTGACATAAGAGAACAGTTTCTTTAAAAGGAATCTAAAAAGTCATTTCAGGCAATTGAATTCAGTTTGGAGTGGAGGTTCTGAACTCAGTTCAGGAGATTGAGTTCAGTGGAGGAGAGGAGATTCCAAGTGATAAGACTGGCTCCCTTTCACTTAGGCTTAGGAAGGCCACTTTGGCCAAGGCCTTTAATTACTGCCTGGTTTAGCCTGAGCCAGAGCTTAAATTAATTCTCTCTCTCTCTCTCTCTCTCTCTCTCTCTCTCTCTCTCTCTCTCTCTCTCTCTCTCTCTCTCTTACTCTCTCTTTTTTCCTTAATTTCTTCTCTCTATATTAATTAAAACCTCCATAATTCCCAGCTGACTTGGGTATTTTATTATTTGGAAATCATCCCTGACAACCAATTATTTAGATTTAAGTCAAAATACTAAAATTATCTAACACTTCACTTTCTGATGACATTCTCATCCATGCTCACACCCTTCACATCCCAGAGACCCTGAACTCCAATGGATAATCTTCCAAGTCTTGTTCATACCCCTTGCCATTCTATTCCTCATTCCCACCCTCTTCAACCCTCTCACCCCAAAGTTTCAACCTAACATAGCCCTTATTATGTGCCCTCTGGAATGCCTGCTCCATAGGTAACAAATTTCCCTTCATCCTCAGGCTTTTCCTCTCCTATTTCTTCCATTAACCTGAAACCTGACTTCCCTTAATGACACAGCCTTCCTATCTATCCTTTCCAGGACTATCTGAACTTTCATTCAACCTCAAATTACTGAATGAAGCCAGGAACTTGGAATACTCCTTATTCCCCCCTGCTATTTCCAAGTTCTCCCCCTTCCTCCATCACTCAGTAAACTCTAATGATAAAAATGGCAACACTATCTAAATTAACTTACTTTTTCTGTACCATACCAAGAAAAAAAAAACAACCAAAGAACTTCTTTTTATAGTTAGCCACAACGATAACAAAATTCATCTGGAGGTAAAAAAGGTCAAGAAAATAAAAGGAATCAATTTTTCTTAAAATAGGAAAGCAGGAAACCTAGTAGCACCTGATTTTTAAAAATTTTATTTGATTGATTAATTTAGAATATTTTTCCATGATTCCATGATTCATGTTATTTCCCTCCCCTCTTCCCATCCCCCTCCTATAGCCAATGCACAATTCCACTGGGTTTTACACGTATCATTGATCAAGTCCTATTTCCATATTATTTATATTTGCACTAGGGTGATTGTTCAGACTCTACATCTCCAATCATATTTCCATCGAACCATGTGACCAAGCATTTGTTTTTCTTTTGTGTTTCTACTCCCACAGTTCTTTCTCTGGATGTGGATAGTGTTCTTTCTCATAAGACCCTCAAAAATGTCTTGGATCATTGCATTGCTGCTAGTAGAGAAGTCCATTACATTCAATTGTGCCATGGTGTATCCATCTCTGTGTACAATATTCTCCTGGTTCTGCTCCTTTCACTCTGCATCAATTTCTGGAGGTCTTTCCAGTTCACATGGAATTCTTCCAGTTCATTATTTCTTTTAGCACAACAGTATTCCATCACCCACTGTGAAATTTCTTTATTGTCTATCCTGAGTTAACACTAACTTAAGTACTTCACTAGATTGTGAAGACAGGCTTAACTACCTTTTGATTGAATCAAAGCAAGCTTGAACTAGGTAGAGGAGCTCACAAACCACTTGGGGAATTCACACCCTATCTAGTACTAGGTGAGAAGCCAGCAAGGTACTTGGAGAACTCCACTCTTTTTTCTAACTCAAATAGTTAGAAACTTGAGAATTCTTTTAAGAGTTAACACCCTCAGAAACTGTGAATCTTTTAGATGAATATTCACCCCTCCAGAAGGTTAGAACTGGGTCCCACAAACACTGCCCCCTGGACAGTGCTAGACAATTTGGAAGCTGTGATTGACCTCTATAAAGGGGGGAGGAGACAAGAAGCCACTATAAAAGGCCCTGAATTTTTGAGGCTAAAGGAAGTTGACTTCAAGAAGGAAGTCAGCTTCAAGAAGGAAGTCAACTTAAGGAAGAAGGTCATTAGCTCAAGAAAGAAAGTTGGCCTCAGGAGTTACCTTCAACTTGAGTCATAGGAGGGACTGCCTCTTGGAGGGAATTTGGGTGAGTGGATAATCTGGCTTTCTCTTCCTGTCTTCTGGAGAGAGCTTAATTCCAGTTGAAGGTCAACAAGTCCTGGCTGAGTAGGTTAATGTCCTCTCTCCCTTTTTGTATTTCTCTACTTTCACTCTTTCCACCTCTTTTGTAAATAAAAGCTATTAAAGGTCACTTTGACTTTGAGAAATAATACTTTGAATCACACATTTTAGTCAAGCCCTTAGTTTTAACCCTTACCCCACAGATACCACGATTTGTTAGCCATTCCCCAAACAAAGGGCATCCCCTCATTTTCCAACTTTTTGCCACTACAAAGAGCGTGAGCAGCCCCTGATTTTAAACTTCACTACAAAGCTGTAATTATCAAAACAATTTGGTACTGAGTAAGAAATAAAGAGATTGAGCAATGGAGCAGATAAGATACACAATATATAGAAGTAAATGGGCACAGTAACCTAGTAATGGTTATAAACCCAAATTTCTTGGCTAATGGGGTAAGTGCTCACTAGGCTGGTGAAAACTGGGTATAAACTAACATCTCATACTATATATATAAACATAAACTCCAAAAGGGCATGTGATTTAGACAAAAAGAATGACATCATAAGTAAATTAGAGGAAATGAAAGAAATTACCTGTTAGATCTATGGGTAGGGAAGAATTCGCATCTAAATAAAAGAGAGAGAGGTAAAATGGATCATTTTAAGTTATCAAATCCAAAAGTTTCTGCACAAACAAACCAATGTAGCTAAAATTAAAGGAGGGGGAGAAGATGAGGGGAAAATCTTTGTAGTGAGTTTCTCAGACAAGGGTTCATTTCTAAAATATGTGGGAAACTAAGCCAGATTTCTAAGCTTAACACACACACACATCTCTCTCAAGAGTTACTTAGCTTACCACTAGCTAAAAATAATCTAGTCCATCTGGCTAAGCAGCTTTGTCTCAAAGTGGGAGAGAATGGGGCTGTGGAACAAGGAGGGAAGAGGGAGATGGACAACTGAACTATTGTTCATTTACACATACTCCTTCTGCCCCAACTTGTCCAATAATGAAACTTCTGTAGGGCAGAGACTTTCATTCTTTTATCTTAGAATGTGAGCTTCTTGAGGGCTGGAACTGGGTTGTCTTTCTTTGTATCTTTACTCTCTGCATAGTAGGTGCATACTAAATGCTCACTGATTTTTTTTTTTATTCTCGACATCTAGTATGGTGTCCTAGCACATATTAGGCACTTAAAGAAGATGATGAATGGATGAATTCCACTCTCCAGGCCTCAGTTTCTCCTATAAAATGAGAGAGTTGGACTAGATGGGCTCTAAGAACTGTTCCATTGCTCAGGTTCTCTAAATCTCCAGAGTCCTACAGAGCTTTGCTCCTCTGGGTCAAGAATCACCACCTGAGAATCCATGCCCCTCAGGACAACACGCCAGGTTCTGGACCAATCCATAAAGACCTTGAGGTCAAGAAGGGGCCAGTGGGGAAGAGGAGGAGTGTGTGTGTGGAGAGGCCAGGGGCTCAGCTTTGTCCCCCTTCTGTCCACTATGGTAGGCAGAGCTGCTTTTTAGGCTGGGCTCTTTTTAGCCACCTGAGAGTCTGTCTTCCTTCCTTCCTTCCTTCCTTCCTTCCTTCCTTCCTTCCTTCCTTCCTTCCTTCCTTCCTTCCTTCCTTCCTTCCTCCCTTCCTCCCTTCCTCCCTTCCTCCCTCCCTCCCTCCCTTACTCCCTCCCTCCCTCCCTTTCTTTCATCTTCTTTCTTTCTTTCTTTCTTTCTTTCTTTCTTTCTTTCTTTCTTTCTTTTCTTTCTTTCTTTCTTTCTTTCTTTCTTTCTTTCTTTCTTCTTTCTTCTTTCTTTCTTTCTTTCTTTCTTTCTTTCTTTCTTTCTTTCTTTCTTTCTTTCTTTCTTTCTTTCTTTCTTTCTTTCTTTCTTTCTTTCTTTCTTTCTTTCTTTCTTTCTTCTAGAGACAGAAGGTCCTTGGTTCAAATCTGTCCTCAGACACTTCCCAGCTGTGTGACCTTGAACAAGTCACTTAACACTCTTTGCCTAGACCTTACTACTCTTCTGCTTTGGAACCAGTACACAGTATGATTTTAAGACAGGTGAGAGTTTTTAATTAAAAAGTAAAGGTAATCATCTCTCAGAGAGCCACAGAGAACTTGATGGTTCCCTGGAGTGAACTCTGTGTTGGGTGGAACATACATCTTCCAATATAAACATAGGTTTATCCCCTGATGGTAAACATATTTTAACTACTTTCAAGCTAATAATCTCCCCAGGTAAACCCTGGACAAGGAGCAATGGGTGGCAGTTGCAAAGATATATACTTAGATTTGATATCAATAAAAACTTTCTAATAGATTTAGAGCAGGAAAAGGAATTTTAAAGGCCATTGAGTTCAACCTCCCCATTTTACAGGTAGGAAACTGAGACCCCAAGAGATGAAGTGATTTGAGGCAAGTCATTTCACTTGTTTCAGCCTCAGTTTCCTCATGTGTAAAATGAGGGAGTTGAATTTGGTGGCCTCTGAGATCCTTCTTAGGGTAGATCTAGGCTCCTATTATATATCCAAAATCATACAATTAGGAAACAATAGAGGCAGGATTCAAACCCAGGACCCCTGACCCCAAATCTAATACCCTTTCCCTACATACTATGCTATCTCCAGTCCAAAATCATATAAAAGTTTACAATATAAAATGTATAAATTATAATCCTGGACTGGATGCTGACCAGGTGAGGAGCTTGCTGGCTCCACTTGTCGCTGGTCAGACCTCAACTCCTCCCTAGCATTAACCTTCTCACCCTGGGCACATCTCTGTCCTGTGGCCTTCTCTTCTAATTCTAAGGTCCTGGCCTAGATTGCCACTTTAGAAGTATCTTGGACCTATTTACTTCATCCCTGGCTCCATTCTTCACTCTCTGGTCTTCTCCCCATCCTTGGTCCCTTGGCAGTTCCCTTTTGTGTGTCATCTTCCCCCATGAGAATGGAAGCTTCCTGAAGGTAGGTTGGAACTCTATTTCTGTTTGCTTCTATTTGGACCCTCAGCACTTAACACCAACCTTTGGACTATTTGGCTCAACTCAGTCCAGTCATCTTATTCTTCCCTCATGCCGCCTTCTTCTGAGATTAGACCTTCCAGCAGCAGGACCACACTGGACATCTGACAGCTGAGAACGATCACAATTGGCATTTGTAAAGTACAAAGAGGATCGCAAGGAATTCCACATGATGGCCTCTGACCCAGGGACCAGAGCAGGATTTTCGATCGGGGAGAGGAGCTCAGGCTGAAACGAAGCAGGTAGACCTTCCAGGATGTGGGATGTTGGAGTTTCCTCTCTGACACCACGAGCTAAAGGAGAAACCAAGGGTAGATTGGACCCCCTCCAGGCCTCAGGGTCCTACTGCACAAGAAGACAGGGTGGGCTGTGATGGTCTCTTGGGTCTCTCCTAGCTCTGACATCCTTGTCTGCTCTAAACTTTGAACAGGAGCATGGCTCCGTCAGACTAAGATTTAAAAAGCCTGTGCAACCATTCAGGGAGGAACAGAGATTCCCTGGGATGGGCAGCTTCCAGGAGGAGGAAGCTGAGGTCCAGACATGGGAAAGGATTTGCCAAGTCACTGTGCCAAATTTAATGGTCTTTTCCCTGTATCTCTGCTCCGAGTGTCCCTTCCACAAGAAGTCTTTATTTTATTTTTTTTTATTTTATTTGGTCAATTTCAAACATTATTCCTTGGCTACAAAAATCATTTTCTATTCCTCCCTCCCCTCCCCCTGATTTTAATTAATACAAATGAAGGAATTTAAGGGAAGGGAGAGAGAGAGAGAAAGAGAAAAGAGTAGGAAGGGCCTAGGCCTGAGCCTTAAGAGAAACTAGTCAGTCTTTTATTACTCACCACAAGATTGTCCTAAAACAAAACTCCAGTCCTTCACTGAAATCCTCAACTCCTGAACTCAGTTCAGAGAGCCAGCTCCTCCAAACTAACTCCAAACTCCAACTAAGTTCAGAGAGACTCCTCTGAACTCCTGACCTCCTTTTAAAGAGAATTTTCTCTTATGTCACCTCCCCTAAATTTTCACATCTACCAATCACAGTAGATACTTTCCTCCAGGATTGTCCATTCTTAGTTCACATCTTCCTTTGTTATCACCTTCTCTGATTAGATTATATCTTCTGAGTATTTCACATCTCTTTGCTAAGCTTGCCCTTTGTAAGCTGCTTGACCTTTTAGTGATTAATTTACCCTTTATAAGTACTTATCACCTTTTTGTATTAGATCTAAAATAGACCACCTAGCTTAAGGTTTTTGCTTCACTATAAGTATGAGTTGGGGACTTTTCATTGTTCAGTAAGGAGTTTACAACTTTATCTTCCCCTAAGGCACTGTCTGAGCAGGGTGGAGTAATTTTAAAGTTCTCAATACATTCCTGACTAAGTACTGCCATTGTAGAAAATGGGTAATAGCTTAATCAAATCTTCTGAAGAAGAGTCTGAGCAGTTTTAAGATTCACATTCTGCTCCTTTCACTCTGTATCCCTTCCTGGAGGTTGTTCCAGTTCACATGGAATCCCTCCAGTTCATCATTCCTTTTAGCACAATAGTATCCCATCACCAACATATACCACAATTTGTTCAGCCATTCCCCAACTGAAGGGCATCCCCTCATTTTCCAATTTTTTGCCACCACAAAGAGTGCAGCTATGAATATTCTTGTACCAGTCTTTTTCCTTGTTATCTCTTTGGAGTACAAACCCAGCAATGCTATGGCTGGATCAAAAGGCAGACAGTCTTTTAGTGCCCTTTGGGCATAGTTCCAAATTGCCCTCCAGAATGGTTGGATCAATTCACAGCTCCACCAGCAATGCATTAATGTCCCAACTTTGCCACATCCCCTCCAACATTCATTACTTTCCATTGCTGTCATGTTAGCCAATCTGCTAGGTGTGAGGTGATATCTCAGAGTTGTTTTGACTTGCATTTCTCTGATTATAAGAGATTTAGAACACTTTTTCATGTGTTTTAGTTTTGATTTCTTTATCTGAAAATTGCCTATTCATGTCCCTTGCCCATTTATCAATTTGAGAATGGCTTGATTTTTTGTACAATTGATTTAGCTCTTTATAAATTTGAGTAATTGGACCTTTGTCAGAGGTTTTTTTATGAAGATTGTTTCCCAATTTGTTACTTCCCTTCTAATTTTGGTTGCATTGATTTTGTTTGTACAAAACCTTTTTAATTTGATGTAATCAAAATTATTTAATTTGTATTTTGTGACTTTTTCTAAGTCTTGCTTGGTTTTAAAATCTTTCCTTTCCCAAAGGTCTGACATGTTACTATTCTGTATTCACATAATTTACTTATAGTTTTCTTCTTTATGTTCAAGTCATTCACCCATTCTGAGTTTATCTTGGTGTAGGGTGTGAGGTGTTCCACAAGAAGTCTTTAGAAAGGGGATGGATATCTTGTAGCGTCTCCTGGCCTGCAGGAGCTACAAGAAGGGATTTTCCCTTTGTGGGTTGGACCCGAGGAGGAACAGGGAGTCTGAGAACCTGGGTGAAGAATGAGAGACACAGACAAGTAAGTATTTAGATAGGGCAGGCAAAACCCCTATGATATTCTCCTTGGAAGGAAAATATGAAAACCAGTGGACCACATTGAAGTGAAAGGAAATAAGGTAGAGAATGCAAAGCCAAGAGAGGTTAGAGGTTCAAGAGGGGGAAAAGTTCCGAGAGAGAGAGGTTCTAAGAGAGAAATCACGGGGTTGCCTTCTGTTTTTATTACAGCGTGGCTTGGGAGGTACTTCCAAGCATGTAACAATTATGTAACAAAGCATAGATAATTCAGATTGGATGGAAATGTAATGATGACACCTTTTGGGCGTGTTGGGCGTATCAAGTTCAACCCGCGCTTTTACAAAGGAATTCGACTCTGCACAAAATGTTAATGAGTCTGCCTTGAACAAGGGCAGCATGGCTAGGTCAAGAGTGTCCACCCACAGATATCATGGTTCAAACCTTGTGTCTGAAGATACAATATCCATACAATCATTTATATTTCTTAGCTGTAAATATGCTTGGAATGCTACATATCTCCTGTATACTGCAGGGACAATCCCTGCCCTTGGACCCAAGGCACAAATGGTAGGAGTCACCAAGGTGGTCACAGGGATGGAGGATGTCCATCTTGGACTGAGACTTCCATCCTTACTCTCCTCTCCCCTCTTCCCAGATGCCAGCTCCAAGAAGGTCTCTGACTAGAAGAATAGGCCTGAAACTTGGGTCTGGGGCCTGGCCTGGTTTTGGGGACTCAAATTGGAAGAATCCCTGTGATCTGGTTTATCCACAGCCCTCAGACTCTGGTGAGAGGTGGAGATTGGGGCAGGAGGGCAGGGGCTGGGGACTACAGGGTCTACCTTTGGCCTTTGCCCAGTGGAAACTGGGATGGGAAGCTTGGGGAAGAAAGGAGGCCATGGAAGTCAGAGAGAATCCCATGCTGTAAAGGCAAGCAGATGTGTAAGTGGTAAGTAGACACATTATAGATGGAGATAGATGGATGGATAGATAGGCTAGATAGACAATAGAGAGATAAATGAAGATAGAAGAATAGATAACTAGAGAGTGTTTATTCTGGAGAAGAGAAAACTCAGGGGAGACAAGGGAGCTGCCTTCAGGTATCCAAAGGGCTGCCAGGTGGAAGAGGGATCAACTGTGTTCTCTGATTCCAAATGTCAAAACCATGAGTTGGGGGAGGGAGAGGGCAGGACAGGTATAGATACATAGATAAATAGATGGATGGACAGACAGATAGACACATAGACATATATATATATATAAATATAGACAGATAGACATATATAGAGAAAGATAGACAGACACACACATATATATCTGTATGTGTTTATATATACATATATATATAAATATAAATAAACATATATATGTGGAGATGTGTCAAGGATGCTCATTCTCTCCCCTTCTTGAGTAACTTTACCTGTCCATCAAACATTCCTGACATACCACAGTTGCACCAGGTTTGAGTGGGCTTGCATAGGATACGTTCTGGACATCAATAACAGTTAAGGTTTGGGAGAGGAAGGGGAGACCCACGAGAAGACCATGAGGGAAGCCTGAGGAGAAAGGATAGTGCAGGAGGTGAGGGGGAAATGAGAAAGGAACTGGCAGGCGAGGCTCCATGCGGCCAGGTTATTTAGGAATGATTGTCTACCCTTCATAATAAACTTTATAAAATATATACCTCTGGGTAGCAAGAAATGTTATTTATTTTTAATTATTACAGAGAGAGAGAAAGAGGTAGAGAGATGCATTTATTTATTTACCTACTATGAGCAGGCACTGTTTGAAGTACTAGATATACCAAAAAAACCCAATAAAAAAACCCAAACATGGTCCCTGCCCTCTAGGAGCTCTCAGAAGACACTGACTATAACCAGGCACATACATATGATGGACAGAAGAAATGGTCAGTTTGGGACTCTAGGACCTGATGATTCAATTCACGTAAGTAAAAATTTATTAAATGCTTGTTATGTTACACTGGGCTGGGCCCTGAGGATACAGAGGCAATAAGGAAGTAGTCCCTGTCCTCATGGAGCTTGTATTCTACTGGATACCATAAATACCAAATGGATTCTGTGACTCCAAGGCCCCCTTCACTCCAAGATTTAGGCTCACATGGACTGAGTCCAATTTTAGGACCCGAACCAAGAGAATAACTTTCTTTTTGCCTTTTTCCCCTGCCTCGGCTTCTATAACTACAAATCAAAGAGATCTCGAGTTATATGTACAAGCACTCAGGGTAATAAGGGCACATCAAGTATAGAATGTCTTTTATTTCATCTAATAGAAAATACACTCTTGGGAGCCTGTCAATAGTTACAGAAAACCCAAAGACAATCCAAGGTTTTGAGGATCCTGAAATTGATATAAAAATATATTAAGTGCTGACTTCACGGTGATTCCCAAGTTATTTCCCAGGGGCTTTGGGAGTGGAGAGACAATCTTCCTTCTCCTTCACTGTATGGTTCTTGAATCTCTGCTGCTCTCCAGCTGGAAGGACCATATGGTAAATCCTCTGTCTTTTCAGGAACTCTCTCTGTCTCTGTATCTCTGTCTCTTTCTCTGCTTCTCTGTCTGTCTCCTCCATTTCCCTCTTCTTTCTCTCTCCGTCTCTACCACTCTTTCTGTCTCTCTTGTTCATACTCAAGGTAGCCCCTAAAACCATCACTGTCCAAGAAATCTTTCTTCTTTGACTAGAAAGTTTGATGTTGGGATCATGCTACCTAAGAAATCAATCTTCTCTCCTGTACACAGGAAGTTGGAGTTCAGGAAAACTGATAATCTATATCTACCTGCCTTTCATCTACTCTGTCTATATTCTGTATATCTGGCATTTTTCATGCTGCATTGTCCATTAGAATGAAGAGAATTTTTCTTGAAGGGAGGGACCCTATTTTTGCCTTCCTTTGTAACCCCAATCACTATCAATTTTACATGTGAGATCATGAAAAAATGTATTTCCATATTAGCCATGTGAAAAAAAGCAAGAAAAACAAAAAAGTGAAAAAATTGGACTTTTTTCTCCATGGATAGTATTTTCTATGATGAGTCCTTTAGAACTGTCTTGGATCATTGTATAGCTGAGAATAGCTAAGTCTATCACATTCAATCATCATCGCAATATTGCTATTACAGTGTACAATGTTCTGGTTCTGCTCACTTTACTTTGCATCAGTTCATGTAAGTTTTCTCAGGGTTTTCTGGAATCATTCTGTTCACCATTTTTATACCATAATAGTATTTCAGCACAATCATATGCCACAATTTGTTCAACCATTCCTCAATTGATGGACATCCCTTTGAGTTCCAATTCTTTGTCACCACAAAAAAATCTACTATAAATATTTTTGTACAAATATGTCCTTTCTCCTTTTCTTTGATTTCTTTGGGATACAGACCTAGTAATGATATTTAAAATTCCAGTGATAATTTGCAGTGTGGGGCATGCACAATTTTATAGTGCTTTGGGCATAGTTCTAAATTGCCCTCCCGAATGGTTGGACTAATTCATAGTTCTACCAACAGTGTATTAGTGTCCTACTTTTTACCCTCCAACATGTTGGGTTTTTTTCTGTTATGTTAGCTAATCTGATAGGTGTGACATAATACCTCAGAGTTGTTTTAATTTTCATTTCTCTAATTGAATATTTTTTCATATGACTATAGATGTCTTTGATTTCTTATGAAAACTACCTGTTTATACCTTTTTATCATTTACCAATTGAGGAATGGCTCCTTTTTAAAATAAATTTAACTGAATTCCCTATATATTTGAGAAATGAGGCCTTTATCAGAGAAATTTGCTGTAAAAATTTTGCCCCAGTTTCCTACTCTTCTAATTTTGTTGTATTGATTTTCTTGTGTAAAAACTTTAAAAATTTAATGTAATCAAAATTGTGTTTTACTTCCTATGATCCTCTCATTTTCTTGTTTACTCATAAATTTTTCTTTTATCCAGAGCTATGACAGGTAAATTACTCCATGCTCCCTAATTTGCTTATTATTTTGACCTTATTATGGTAAATGGTATGAGATGTGTAAGGGCCAGAATGTAAAGGGTTAAAATTGAAGGGTTGGACTAAATTATTTAAGAGTATGGTATCCAGGAATTATTACTCAATTCCAAATGATTTTTTATGGTAATTTATTTACCAAAGGAGAAAGAATCAAAGTAAGAAAATCAGAGAGAGTAGATATTTACTTTGGCCTGGTCCAAACCAGGCAGAGCTTAAGAGGCCCAGCAAAGGGGGTCTAGAGATAAATTAAACAAGGGTTCTAGCCACAAGGCCTCCTCCAAGACGAGAGGCCTCTCTGGAGGCTAGTATACCTCCAGGAAAGCCAGGGAAAAGAGTCAGTCCTTTTCACTCACCCATATGGTAATTCTAATAAAGCAGTCCTCAGCCAATGCTCCTCCGACATCAAGTTGAAGGTGAAAGATCTTGTCACAGGAAGTTCTTGGCATTTTTAAAGACCATTCCTTTTTGTCACTTCCTGTGCTTTCCTTCCATTTTACATGGACCAATTACAGTGAAAGCTTTGCTTAGGACTGCCCAGGGGGCAGTCAATGGATTCTGATTTGTCACCAACTTTCACACATGTGGGTCACAGACCTCCCCCACTTAAGGATAAATGGAGTGTATATGCTTCTGGTGAATAAATCTAAAAATAGGCAGGGGAGAGTTAATCCCATCTTCACAGATGTTAGTATATATCTAGTTTCTGCCAAATGGCTTTCTAGTTTTCCTAGAAAATTTTTTCAAATAATAAGTTTGTGTCCCTAAAACTTGGATCTTTGAGTTTACGTGTATTATGGACCTAATCTATTCCACTGATCCACTACTCTTTTTCTTAGCCAGTACCAGATTGTTTTTATGATTACCACTTTTTAATATGGTTTGAAAGCTGGTATTGCTAGGTCTCCTTCTTTCATTTTTTTTCCATCAATTCCTTGATATTCTTGAACTTTGGTTCTTCCAGATGAATTTTTAATTTTTTTCTACCTCTATAAAGCTTTTTGGGGATATTTTTATAGGTACGCCAATACATAATTTATGCAGAATTGTCATTTTTATTATATTTGCTTAGTCTACCATGAGCAATTAGTATTTCTCCAATTTTTTAGGCCTGTACTTATTTGTGTGAAAAGTGTTTTGTAATTATGTTGATTAGTTCTTAGACTTGTCTTGGCAGGTAGACTCTGTAAAAAAATAATAATGGTGAGTTACACAAAATATAGATAGAATCAAAACTGTTCAAAACTGTTTAACTCGCCAATCAGATTCAAACTGTTCTAAAACAGGTTCAAAACTGTTCGAATACTTTTGGTAGATGTAATCAAAAGTATCCTCAGTGATGAAATGAAGCTCAAATGTGAACTTCCCTTCAGGGTCAGGCACAAGGATGCTAAAGAGACTCTTATTATAAAAATAAAGTATTTATTTAAATATATAAGGATAAATAAAGGGTTTCTAATTCTAAGGGATTCTAAATCCACCCACATAAACTCCCAGGTTCCTCAAGGAACTGCTTCTCCTGTGTTTCACGGCTACACTAATCCTCCCTGATCTGACTAACCTAACCCAAATTTATACTATCTAAATTAAAACTACTGCTAGTATCCTTATAAATCTTAACTTCGCCTTCAAATTATAAAATAGTCAAGGCTAGCTGGTTGAATCTCACTCAGAGTCCTAATCAAAGACCAAGGTCTTCTCAGAGTTAAACAATCTATAAACCCACAATAGATATTCAATAGTATTTCCCAACTTGGGAAAGGAAAACACTGAGCTCCTTCAGATCTTTCCCTCAGACAGAAAGAGAGTCAAAGATGTTACCTCCTCCAGCCCTGAGAGAGATTCTCTTGAGAGTGTGTCTGCTAACTGCCAGAGAGCAACTTCTAACTGCCAGAGAGAGTAATTGACATAGAAAAATGGTTATAATTGTCAGTAGTTGAAATTAACATGCTCTCTCAGCTCTGCTTCAAACTCCAATTCTTCTCTCAAGCCAGTCACTTTACTTCTTATCCCTAAACTAATAAAACAATACTTATTTTCTAATACCATCCTTACAACTCTCAAACATTTTATATTGTCTATAGTTATTTTAAATGGAATTTCTCTATTTCTTCTTGTTGAACTTTGTTGTTGAACTAATATGTAGAAATTCTCATGATTTAAGTAGATTTATTTTCTATCCTGAAACTTTGCTAAAGTTAATTTTTAAAACTATTTTTAATGGATTCTCTAGGATTCTCTAAATAGACTATTATATCATCTGAAAAGAATGATAGCTTTGTTTCTTAACTGATTATTTAAATTTCTTCAATTTATTTTTCTTCTCATTGCTCTAGCTAGCACGTCTACAATTTTGAACAATAGTGGTGATGATGGACATCCTTGCTTTACCCCTGATTTTACTTGGAAGTCTTCTAGCTCATCTCTATCACAGATAAGGCTTGCCAATGGTTTTAGATAGGCAGTGTTTATTATTTTAAAGAAAGTTCAATTTATTCCTATGATTTCTAGTGCTTTTAATAGGAATGAATGTTGTAATTTGTCAAAAGCTTTTTCTAAATCCATTGAGATAATAATATTATTTCTGTTGGTTTTGTTTTTTATATAGTTAATTATGCTGATTGCTTTTCTTATATTGAACCAGTCCTACATTCCTGGTATAAAACCCACCTGGTCATAGTGTATGATCTTTCTGATATATTATTGTAATCTCTTTGCTAGTATTTTATTTAAAATTTTTACATTAATATTCATTAGAGAGATTGATCTATAGTTTTCTTTCTTTGATTTTGTTCTTTCTGGTTTAGTTATCAGCACCATATTTGTGTCATAAAATGAATTTGGTAGAACTCCTTTGCCTATTTTTCCAAATAGGGTTTATTTAAAATACATGTAAACCTTTACTGAATCAAAGCTGTCCAATTTTATTTCTCTCATTAATTCTTTATCTCTCTCTACACAAAGGTTTTGTAAACCTCCCCAAGCCTCCCACATCTCCCTCTTCCTTCTCTTAGCTAGTCTTCTATTTAACTGAAAATAATTGTGATCATTTAATGTGAGCCACCCACCCTTTCTCTTCATCTTCCCTTTCTCTTCATTTCAAAGTCCTTTGGCATCATCTCTCACCCTCTCCTCCTTTCCCTTGGGTCTCTTACAAAGTTGCCAAGGCCAACCCCTCTCCACATGTGTCCTTGATCAATCCCATCTCCTCCTATTTTCTCCAATAAATTGCTGCTTTCTGCCTCTTGAATATTCAACCTCTAAACTCTTTATTGGTTCCTGCCTCACTGTCTATAAATGTCACAATCTAAAAATTAGGTATAGATCAATATCTCACACCCTATACCAAGATAAGGTCAAAATAGGTATATCATTTAGACATAAAGGGTGATATTATAAGTAAGTTAGGGGAACATAGATTAGTTTACCTCTCAGATCTGTGTAGAAGAGAATTTATGAACAAACAAGAGGTAGAGACATTACAAGATATAAAACGAATAATTTTGATTATATTAAATTAAAAAGGTTTCATACAAACAAAACCAATGCAACCAAGATTAGAAGGGAAACAACAAGCTGAGGAAAAAAATTATTACAATAAATTTCTCTGGCAAAAGTCTCATTTCTCAAATGAACAAAGAACTAAATCAGATGTATAAGAATACTAGTCATCCCCAAATTGACAAATGGTCAAAGGATATGAATAAGCATAACATGAATGTCAGCAGTTGGGACAAACTGTCTGGAATAGTATGAAAAGTAGAGAGCCTGAAGTCAGAAATCCTGGTTCCAATTATGCCTTTGCTGCTTATAGCTGTGTATAATCAGGGATTCCTTTCTTTATCAAGAATTTCCTTCACAAGCCCCAAAGATGCCAACAGGGCCAATAGAATTATCAATCTGTCAACCCAACAAAAGCATTCATGAAGCCCTGACCCTATGTCAGGCTCTGGGGATTCAAGGACAAAGAATAAAACCTTCCCTATTCACCAGGAACTGACATTCTAATGTGGGAGAAACCAAGCAACAAACTGGGGGAAATTTTTTATAACAAATTTCTCTGATAAAGGTCTCCTTTCTCAAATATATAAAGAACTATATCAAATTTATAAGAATCCAAGTCATTCCCCAATTGACAAATAGTCAAAGGATATGAATAAGCAGTTTTCAGAAGAAGAAACCAAAGCTATCAATACTCATGTGAAAAAAAATGTTCTAAATTCTTCTTAATTAAAGAAATGCAATTAAAACAACTCTGAGGTACCACCTCACACCTATCAGATTGGCCAATCTGTCAGTAAAAGAAAGTGATAAATGTTGGAGGGGATGGGGCAAAATTGGGACACTGGTCTGGAGTTGTGAACTGATCCAACCATCCTGGGGGGCAATTTGGAATTATGCCCCAAAGTGTATAAAACAATTTATATATGTTTTGATCCAGTAATACTATTACTAGGTCTATATACCAAAGAGATTAAAAAAAAGGGGGGGGACCCATTTGTGTAAAAATATAGCAGCTCTTTTTGTGGTGGCAAAGAATTGAAAATTAAAAGGATCGTTATCAATTGGGGAATAATAGTTGAATAAATTGTGGTATATGATGGTGATGGAATACTGTTGTGCTATAAGGAATGATGAACAGGCAGACTTCAGAAAGAGCTGGAAAGACCAACATGAACTGATGTGGAGTGAAATAAACAGAACCAGGAAAACACTGTACACAGTAACTGCGAAATGTGATGGATTTAGTTATTCTCAGCAATGCAATGATCTGGGACAATTCTGAGGGACTTAGGACAAAGAATGCTCTCTACTTTCAGAGAAAGAATTGTTGGAGTCAGAACGCAGATGAAAGCATAGGATTTCTCAATTGTTTATTTGGATATACGTTATGGGGTTTTAGTTTTATTAGTTTAGTCACTCACAAAAATGAATAATATGGAAATATGCTTTGTATGATAATACATGTATAACCCAGATCCAATCAATGCCGGGAAGGAGGGAGATAAGTTGAGTCATATAACTTGGGAAAACTTATGTGGAAATTTGTTATTACATGTAATTGGTAAATATATGTATATATATATAATATATAATAATATATATAAAGAAAAATCACCTTGGCAGATCTAAGGAAGATAGACTAAAGGAAGGAGAGACTTGAAGCTGGGAACAAGCCATTGCAATAGCTTAAGAAGTGATAATGACTCCCAGAATTTACAACCTAGCCCCCTCCTGCCTTTTCAGGGTTTTTTCATTTTACTCTCTACAAGGTACCCTATGACCCAGCTGTAGGCTGGGTTCCTCTAACAAGACCCTCCATCTCCTAACTCCATATATTTTCCCTGACTGTGCCCCATGCCTGGGATGTTCTTCCTCCTTGCCTATGCCTCCTTCCTTCCCTAACTTCCTTCAAAACTTGGCTCAAATTGTACAATTCTTCTATAGAGGGATTCTCCAGATTCTCCACCCCTCCCCAAAGGATGTTTCACTGTTTATTTTTGGTTTGTTTGGGCTGTTGGCACAGACTGGAAGCTCCTTGAGGGCACACACTGGTTTCCCTTGTTTACAAAGCCCCAGAGCTCAGCTTAGTGCCTGGCACATAGAACATTTAAGACATGTTTGCTGATTGACCCAGAAGGATGTAGACTGAAAAAAAAAAGGAGCAGATTTTGACATGAAAGATCAAGGAAGTCTTCCTGCATGAAGTGGCCCTAGTGTTGGGCTTTCTAGATTGGGTAGAAATCAGCAGATAAAAAAGTGGAAGGGGCCTATCCCAGGCCAGCCCAGCCGTGCGTGGGAAGGTAC
The DNA here is from genome assembly GCF_027887165.1 of Monodelphis domestica. Lineage (NCBI taxonomy): Eukaryota > Metazoa > Chordata > Mammalia > Didelphimorphia > Didelphidae > Monodelphis > Monodelphis domestica. The sequence goes on along the minus strand of NC_077228.1, from coordinate 31,726,382 downwards.
CAGCACCCTGAGAGGAGTACACTGCCTTCCCAGGACAGTAGATGCTGGCCCCAGGGGACCCTGGCTCCAGCAGAAGAAATTTGGAAATGTTTGCTTTGCTTTGCCCTGCCACTAGGGCTGAAACTTGTCCAAGATGGCTTTAGGGGACCCAGCTGGGGGGGGGGGGGGGAGGCGCCAAGGCCCAGAGGAGTCTCTAGCCATTTCCAAATGCTCCGAGAGAGAGTTATAGGGGAGATCTAGAAATGGAGTAATAAGGGGCCATGGAAATCAGCCAATTAGCTAGCATTTATTTATTTACTTAAAATTGTGGCTTTCTGTTGTAGTAACAACTCTAATACAGAAGGGCAAGGGCTAGGCAATTGGAATTAAGTGATATGTCCAGGGTCATACAGCTAGGAAGTATCTGAGCCCAGCTTTGAACCCAGGTCCTCCAGACTCCAGGCTTGGAACTCTATCCACTGAGCTACTTAATTATCCCCTAAGTAAACATTTATTAAATGCCTACTGTGTGCCTATCACTGGGGCTACAAAGATAAAGCACGATGCACTCCCTAGTCAAAGGAACTGAGTAGTACATATGAGATAGTTAGGCAGCAAAGGACATACATAAAACCCCCACCTAAATATCAAGTGAATAGATTCTAATACCTATGAAATAATTCAATGCAAGATAAACTGAGAGGGAGTCCAGGGTTTAGTAGAGTGCCTGACACACAGTAGGTGCTTACTAAATGCATTCGAGGTACTAGTTCTCTGTCTCTGTCTCTCTCTGTCTCTGTCTGTCTCTGTCTGTCTCTGTCTCTATCTCTGCCTCTGTCTCTCTCTCTCTGTCTCTCTCTCTCTGTCTCTGTCTCTCTCTGTCTGTCTCTCTGCCTCTGTCTCTCTGTCTCTGTCTCTCTCTTTCTCTGTCTCTGTCTCTCTTTCTCTGTCTCTCTCTCTGTCTCTGTCTCTCTCTGTCTCTATCTCTGCCTCTGTCTCTCTGTCTCTGTCTCTGTCTGTCTCTGTCTCTGTCTCTCTCTCTCTGTCTCTGTCTCTCTGTCTCTGTCTCTGTCTCTCTCTCTCTGTCTCTATCTCTGCCTCTGTCTCTCTCTCTCTGTCTCTCTCTCTGTCTCTGTCTCTCTGCCTCTGTCTCTGTCTCTGTCTCTGTCTCTCTGTGTGTGTAGGGGAATTGGTAAAGGCTTCATATAGAATATAATGTTTGAACAGTGTCTTAAAGAAAGAACGAGGCAGCGGGAAGGAAGGAAGGAAGAAAGGAAGGAAGGAAGGAGTACCCAAAATGGACGAAGAACAGTGAGAATGCAGGATGATGAGAATATTTGAGAGGTCATCAGCTGGATTGAATTGTTCAGCGAGGCTAGCAAGATAGGTTAGACTAGGTCATTAAGAGTTTCAAAAGAGAAATGAGGGATTTTTAAACATTTGATTCTAGAGATAACAGGTAGCTCCTGACATTTTAAGACTTCGGAGTGATGTTTACATCTGGGCTTGAGAAAAGTCACAATGGCAGATATGGGGAGGATAGATGGAAGTGGGGCAGACTTGAGGCAGGGACCAATTAGGAAGCTGTTGCAGTAACCTAGGTGAGAGGTAATGAGGACCTCAACTAACATGGGGGCCGTGTCAATAGAAACAAAGAATGAGAGAAGGGTTTGTCAGGGTTGAAATGGAAAGATTTGGTGACTAGCCTGGATGTGTGGGGTGAGGAAAGAAGACCAGGATGATGCTGAGATGACTGGCAGAGGAGACTGGAAGAGCTTTTGACAGAAACTGGGAAACTGGGAAGAAGGTAGGGCTTTTTGGGGGAAAATAATAGGTCGTGTTCTGGATATGGTGAATTTGAGATGTCTGTGGGCGTCATGAAACGTTTAGGAGGCAGTTGATGACACAGGATTGAAGGTTGGGAGAACTGAGGGCTGTATTTATAGATCTGGAAGTCATTGGCCTGAATGATAGTCAAATCCAGGGCATTGATGAGGTTACCAGGAGAAAGCAGGAAGAGGACTGAGTAGAGCATCTTGGGAACACCTACAGTCAGGGTAATGATTAATTAGAGGCATGATAAGCCAGCAAAGGGGGTTGAGAAGGAAAGAGCTCTGGGCTTAGGGGCTGGAAGATCTGAATTTGAATCCCAATTCTGACACTTTCTGCCTCGATCTTTTTTTTTTAATTTTTTTTAAATTATTTTTTATTATTTAATATTTCTGCCTCGATCTTAATCCTTGCTTTCTCTACAGCACAGGGCAGTTAGTAATGGGCATGTCATTGTTCTTGGCAGGTCTTGTGTCTGTCACTTTCTTCTATCCCAGAGGAGAATCTTCTCCTCCCCCCTAATGCAGTAGTATGGGGTTTGGATGGTGAGGAAGAAGGGGCAGAGGAACTTGTCCTGGCCTTGAGGGTTCCCAGCTGGCATCAACCCTAATGCTTCTCCTTGCCCAAGTTTGTTTTCAATCTCAGCATCCTTGAATGAAGAACCACAGGGAGCTTTTAAACATCCTTTGGTTTGTTTTACAACTGGAAAAACTGAGGCCCAAGAAGCTTAGCTGTCTTGTATTCTGGACCAGAGCTAGAACACCCCTAAGATGGGGCATACCAATATGGCAACATGGCTCTCAAGTAGACTGTGCAATGCCTCAACAAAATAGTGTGCACACGTTAGTAGAATGTAGGCATCTGGATAGCCAATGGGTAGAGGATGGGACTGTGAGCCAGGAAGACCCTAGTTCCAGTCTTGTCTCAGATACTCACTATGACCTTCAGACTTAACCTCTGTCAGTCTCAATTTCCTCATCTGTAAACAAAATGAAGATAATTCATAAGGTTTATCAACAACTTCCAAGATTGTTGTCAGAATCAAATGATGGGCTTTGCATGTGCTTTGTGCTTTGCAAACCTGAGTGCTCGGTAACTACTAATTATGATGGGGTGATGATGTAAACTTCCTGAGGGCTGAGATTGTTTCCTTTGTCATAGGGTTTGGCACAAGGTGGGACTCAATACATGCTGGCTTGCTGAATAAGTGAATATTACCTTTCCGGGTCCTTGGAGGTTGTGTGAAAAAAATAATGAATCAGCATTTTGTTTGGATGGAAACCTTACGATCCCCGATAGCTCAGGTTTCCTATCCTGTTATTCTTTTCAACTTAACTCCCGACACGCCTTCATATTCCCAAACTTGTTATTCAGCTGAATCTGTGACTCACCAGAGTGATCTAGGCTATTTTTAATTTTTTTGCCATTTAAAATTTTTGCTCTATTTTATTCCAGTAACACATTTACACATAAGTTTTCCAAGGTAACATGATTCATGTTGTCTCCCTCCCCTTTTCCCTCCCTCTTCATGGTTTGACCTATTCTCTCTATTTAAAAAAAAATCTTTTAAAATCTTAGAATCAATACAAAGTATCAGTTCCAAGGCAGAAGAATGGTGAGGGTTAGGTAATTGGGGAAGTGACTTGCCCAGGGTCACAGCTAGGAAGTGTCTGAGGCCAGTTGATACTCTCCTAATTGCTGCATCTGATGGTCTTTTTTCACTTTCTCTAGGTTAGTGTTGCCAAAGTATTGGCACATGTGCCGAGCTGGCATCGGGAAGCTGCTCATTCCCCCTCATCCCAGTGTCCAAGGACATTTTTGGATGCCCCACCCCTCTGTCCAGCCTCCCAAAACAAGCACTTCCTCCCTCTGCAATAATGTGGGGGGCTCACAGGCAGCTTGAAGTTGCAGTTTGGGCACATGAACTCAAAAACCTTCACCAACACTACTCGAGATCCTTAGAACCCTACCGTCCCTGGTTCTCTTCCAACCTTTCTGACCTCAGTCTTTGCTGGTTCCCCATCCACACCATGGGGTCTCCTATGGCTCTGTCCTGGGCTCTCTCTTCTCTTTTCCCTCTGTGCTCTCTCCTATGATCGCCTCCTCCATTCCTGTGGGTTCAATGATCATCTCCACACAGATAATGCTTAAACCTCTCTCCTAACCTCCATTGTCAGATCACCTTTTGGCTGTGTTGATGGACGTCCCACAGACATCTTAAACGCAACATGTCCCAAACTGATCTCATTGTCTTTCTCCTGCAAACCCTTCTGCCCTCCTAACTTCCCTATGACTGTGAGATTACCGACATCCTCCCAGGCTCCCAGGCTCCCATCCTGGCCATCTCCCTCTCACTTCCCATCCCCCATATTCTTACTATTGCCTGGTCTCATTTCTACCTTCACAACATCTCTCCTCAGACACCAACACCCCCAGGTCAGTCCCTCCTCACCTCACACCTGGATTACTGCCTGCCACAAGTCTTCCTGCTCTAGTGCATCCTCCACTCAGTTTACCCAAATGATTTTTCTAAAACTCAGGTCTAACATGCCACCTTCCTTCTCCATAAACTTGTCTCCCTATTACATCCAGGGTAAAATGTAAAATTCTGTTTGATGTTCAAAGCCCTTCCCACCCTATCCCTCTCTTACATTACCTTTTATTTCCCTTTGAGCATACTGGCCTTCTTGAAGCTCTTTGACCACCACACTTCAAGTCTTCTCTCCAAGCCTTTACAATGTCCAGCCACTTCATTCTTGGAAGGTCCTCCCTTCTCTCCTCTCTGTCACATAATTCCTACCTTTCTTAAGTCTACTCAGTCCTAGCCTCTGCCTTTCCTTGTTTGCTTTCCTGCTTCCTACCCTCCCTCCACAGTGAGTGTCTCTCTATCCCTCTGAGATTACCTTCCATCTACTCTATCTATAGTTAGAATGTACCTGGTTATTTACATGGGTTCCCCATGAGACTGTGAACTCCATGAGGGCATGCATGGACTGTCTTTGCTTTTCTTTGAATCACCAGACTTTTGCAGTGCTCAGCACAAAGTAAGCTTCTTGACTTACTGATCAGCACACTTGTCCTAGTTTGGGAAACATTTTCACCAATGGAGCTTCCCAATAGTCAATCAATCCACAAATTTTTATGGGTTCATTCTCTGTGCTGTTCTGTGCTTTGTGTTTTATCTCCTGTTGTACAGAAGGCTCCAAGAGGGCCAGACCCCTGCCTATCAGAACTTGGTTACATTCAGTGCCTAATGCACATTAGGCATTTAATCTCTGTTCATTGAATGGATATTGAGATGATTAGAGAATTCAGCTATTAAAACTTGAGAATGAATCAGTACTAGCAGTTAGGGAAAGCAAGTATTGATATAGGAAAGAAGAAAGAGAAGAGAAAGCTTCCCGTAGGATAAATTTGGAGAATTCCTGGTCAAAGGAAGCAAATCCAGATAGGAAATGGCCATGGTTCTCTCCAAGGTCTAGCCTGTCTTTGTGACTTCCCATGTCTGGGTCTCTGTTTTCTCACTGCCTGAATAATCTTTTTAATTTGCTTTAAGGCCCAGCACTAAGAGTCATGGACATCTAAAAAGAAAAAAAAAATCAATTGGGTCCCCCATCAGACCTCTTGAGAACTGAAACAATGTCCTCTCCAGTATTTGTGTGGCATCCCAGTATTTGTGGGTCGGGGTGGTTCTGCCCTCCACATGTTCTATAATATTCCTGAACAAGAAAAGGCAGGAAAGCAGCCTTCTTGGTAGAAGGAAAGAAAGGGATGGCAAGCTGGAAAGGTCTATTATTTAGGGCGGGCCCAAGGATTTGGGACTTTGTTCTCTTGGCACCAGGGAGCCCTTCTAGAAGAAGGGGGCCATGATAGGCTTGCCTATGTCTCAAGAAGGTTGCTTTGAGAGTAGTTAGGGGGTCTCTGACCTTGGTGCTAGAGCCTAAGGCACGGTGAGAGGTGAGGTTTTGGGACAGGATGTCCCGTGCCCAGGGAATGGGGAGAAGGTAGCTTTTGCCCAAGGGCTTGTGTGGCCTGAGCAGACAAGGTCTGTCATCTCCTGGGGTGTGGGGTGAGGCTACGTTGGACCCCCTAAATGTGTCAGCCTGGCATTACTGTGCCCTGGCAGAAAGAGGGAAGGCAGAAGGTAGGGGGTGGCCCTGGAAGTATTTCCACAGCCCCGGAGAAGAGAGGAAAGCCGTGACCCGGGATGGCGCACTGGGCAAGGAGACCCTAGATTTGTCTGTAAATTGACGTTTGGACTGGCTGGCCCAGAACCCCCAAAGCTCCTTTTCTTCACAGCTTCCGGGCAGAGGGCAGCTCCCTGGGGCTAGGCCCGGGCCCTCACTAATGCCAGACATTTGCTTTGGCGAAGATGACCAGGGTCCCGGCACCCCCAGAGTGCCAGGGTCCCAGATGGCCAGACGGGGCACCAGCCCATCACGTGGGGCAGAGCCGGGCAGGGTGTGGCCAGGTGTGGCAGGAACTGGGAGGCGCCTCATGCCCCTGGGCTGGCGCCTGGGAAACCCTTCAGGCTGGGGGGCAGCAGCAGCTTCGGGAGCGTCTGGAGGAGCGGAGGCTGCGGCACGTGCGGACCGGAGCCACAGTCCTGGCGGCCTTCAGGGACCTCGGGGGGCACGATGGTGAGGGGGTGCCCGGGGGCGGGGCTTGAGTACGCCTGAGTTTGGTTAAAGGGAGTAAGGGGAGGGGAAAAGGAGTGTGAACGTGAGTGTGGGGGAGGGGAGAAAGTATGAAGGCAAGAGTGAGGAGGGAGAGGGAGTGTGGGGGAGGAGAAAATGAGTTTGAAGGAGAGGGGGAGGAAGAGTGGGAGTGTTAGTGTAGGGGAGGGGAGTGTAAAGGTGTGGGGGGAGGGAAGAGTGAGTATGAAGGGGAGGGCGTGAGGGGGAGGGGAGTCGGGGAAGTGTGAGGGTGTGGGGAAGGGGGAGTGTCAACCGGGAATCTGCACGTGGCTCGAGCTTGAGTGCGCATGCGTGCACGTGTGCCGGGGCAGGTGTTCTCTCCAGGCCTGAGCGCCAACTGGGTTCTCTCTGTCGCCACCGCGCGCCTGTTGTCCGGGCAACCCTGGCCGCCGCCGGGAGGCCCGGGGGCCGGGGCGGGGCTAGTCCGGGGACAGGGAGGGACGGGGGCGAGCCCAGGGGCGGGGCGGGTTCTCTGCTTAACCAGGCGTTCTTTTCCCTCCCGCTCGCCCCCCACCCTCTGTGCTCCTGCTGTTCTTCGGTGCCTGTCCGTCTGTCTATTCGTAATTCCTTCCGTCTCCTGGCCCCGGCAGAGGGTGCTTATGGCCCTGGAGCTGCTGCGTTGTGGGGCCGTGCTGGCGGCGCCCGCAGGGGCAGCCCTGGCGTGCTGCCTGGTGGCGGCAGCCGTGGCGCTGCGCTGCTGGGCCGCGCGGGGCCTCCGGCGGGCGCTAAACAAGACCAGCCGCCAGCAAGAGGTAGTGGAGAACTTGGGTCAAGCGGTGCGGGCTTTGCGCCGGCTGGTGAGTGAGCCCCCGCCTCTCCCCCTTCCGTTCTGCCCCCTCCCTTGATCTTGACCTCGGTCCGGGAGTGAGCACCTAAGTGAGCGCAGCTAGTCCACTTCCCATGGCCCACGCCTCCGACCTTTGTCCTCCACCAGCTAGGGCAGGGACCAGCACTAGTACAGCCCTGGGGCAGATGGGGGTCTGAGAAAAGGGCGAAGATGACCCCAGAGCTGGAGAGGGGCAAAGAGCTCTCTCTTCCAGCTCAGTTGCATGGATTAGTCTACTCTGCTTGGCCCCAGGATGGCTGATCGCACAAGTTTGTAGGGGCAGCGAGGGTGAACTCTTCACAGTGTATAACTAGTGGAGCTGTGCCTCAGAGGCATGATCTGCTGTTAGAGGTGGTGAGCCCTCCACCACCTGAAGTATCCAAGTGAGATGCTCATCTCTCTGGGTTGGTACAGAGGGAAAATCTCAACGGAAGCAGGGTGTTTAGATGACTTTGCATCACCCAGTTAGGGAGTGTTAGAGCCAGTATTCCACCCCAATTCCTCTGCCTCTTTTTGAGAAATGGCATGGAATGGAGTAGATGGAGTTACAGCCTTGAGTATTTTCCTCATTGGACTCTGATCTCTAAGGTCTGTTGACTCAGTTCTGAAACTGTGATTCAACTTATTATCAGAAGCATGCAGAGTGCCCATTCTTCTCTTTGCCAGGGCAACCTCAAGGGCTCTACTCAGGCCCTGCTTAGACATTTTGCTCTCAAACCTTCCTTGGGGTCCCTCCTCCAGGGAGGCAGATGCATACCCTTGCTTGCCCTCAGGGAGGTCATGATGTAGATTCCATCTGGGTGCAGGGAACCAGAATCTGCCAGGTTGTAAGGGAGGGCTTCCCTCAGGGCTGGCCTAAGCCAGAATCCTCTCTCGGTGCCCTCAGAACCAAGAGGTAGACGTGGAGACTGTCCTAGCCCTGCCTCTGGTCCAGCTGGCCCAGAAACTCAAGAACAAGGAGCTCTCCCCAGAAGCCGTCCTCTACAGCTATTTGGGCAAGGTAAGGGGCTGATTGCCCAGAGGACAGGTGGCAGCCAGTCAGGCTGACCCATGGACCTCTGCACCATGGGGGTGGAGCATCCCAGAGTCTACAAACATGCTGGTGAAGCCCCAGATCAGATCACACCTGTAGTGCCCACAATGAGGTTCTAACAGGGAGGACAGATGGAGGTCTGGATGTATGATTTATTTGTGTGGCTGTAAACCAAGCATGGGTGCCTGAATGTATTAGGTGAGAAATGTACATCAAGTGCTCATGGATAGAACTGCTTCTTCCCCAGCCAGAGAGAGCTCCCTGAGGGCATCCAGAGCAAGCCCTGGGACTTTGGGACTCTGGACTCCCTTCTGGAGCCTCAGTTTTCCCATATGCACTATGATTGACTAGACTTAATGGTTTCTGAGGTTCCTTCTTGCTCTGAAGTTCTGGGTTTTAAGGGCAGTGCCAGAGGGGCAGGGACTGACTGGGTACCCCTGCCCTGGCCAGGCCTGGGAAGTAACCAAGGAGACCAACTGCATCACCAACTATCTGGGCGACTGCAAAGCCCAGCTCCAAGAAGTGGCCCAGCGCCACGGGGAGGGCGGCCTGCTCTATGGGGTCCCCATCAGCATCAAGGAGTGCTTCCTCTACAAGGTATGTGTCTCCTCCCAACCCCCACTCCTTTTGGTTAAATGGAGGGTATCTTCCCTGGTTCAAGCCCAGTGGATGGGAGTATACTCTGTAATGGACATTGGACTGGATGGCAGTGACTCCTATGCCTCTCTCTGCCCTTAGGGCCAAGCTTCTACCCTGGGCCTGCGCCGCAATATGGATTTCCTGGCCACAGAGGATTCCGTGGTAGTGCGGGTGCTGAAGAAGCAGGGGGCTATCCCTTTTGCGCACACCAATGTACCCCAGTCCATGTTCAGGTCAGTGGGCTGGGGTGTGGGCAGGGGGTTGAGAGCCAGGCTAGGAGGAGGTCAGTGGTGGGGAGGGCCATGGGGATGAAGAGGGAAGTAGAGGGAGAACCAATGGGTTTGGTGACCTGTGGGAGGTGCAGGGAGGAAGCTTGGGCAGTATTCTCTTTGGAGTCTCAGCCGTGATCTTCTTCCCATAGCTACGACTGCAGCAACCCCATATTTGGTCGTACCCTGAACCCCCTGAATACTTCCAAGAGCCCTGGTGGGTCTTCAGGTGGGGAGGGTGCTCTCATAGCGGGCGGAGGTTCCATTTTGGGCTTGGGCACCGACATTGGGGGCAGTATCCGATTCCCTGCGGCGTTCTGTGGCATCTGTGGCCTCAAGCCTACCTCAAACAGGATCAGGTATTGGGGTAATCTGGAAAGGAGGAGTGGGAGTGGGGTGTGCCCATTGAGGCTTCTCAAGGGGGTAGCTCTTTGGCTCCCTCAGCTATGAAATGAGGGGTTTGGGTCCCATGCTCCTGGGGTTCCTTTCAGTGGCATGACAGTGGCTCTTCTCTGGCTCCCCTTTCCCCATATCATTCTGTTTTCTCCCTCTTTCTCCCCGCCTTTTCTCTTCCCCTCCCTTCTTCTTGAGGTTGAATCTGTAGCTGCTTTGCTGGGAGGGGAGCTTGTAAGCTGGGTCCCTCCCCCCTCTTTGTAAGAGGTTCCTCAAAGGGACCCCTAAGTTCAGAAGTAGCTGGGATGCCATGCAACTAACATTGTTCTTTGTTTTACCTTCTAGCAAGCGTGGCCTGAAGAACTCTGTCAATGGACAGCTGGCATGTGAGGCATGCAGGGGGGAGGGGTCCTTTTTGGGGAGAAGAGTAAAGCCTAATGAGGAGTTCTGGGGCATTGAGGGGTTGGGGTGCTGGGGCTGGGCCAGAGTGCTACTACTACAGACAGAATCTGCTCACCTCTTGCTCCTCCCTGCTTCCTGTTTGGGGCCTCTTGGTTGAGCAAGTGGTCCAGGACCACTAGCTGAGCCCAGGGGATGGAGCCCAGCTTCAGGGGCATTGAGGTGCCCAGGACCTCAGTTTTCCCCATCTGTGGACTCGGATCAGAGGGTGGAAAGGGGAATAGGAGCTCTCATTGCTTATCCTGCTTTAGCTTGAGAGGCATATTTGGGGAAGAAGGGAAGGACCTAGCATGAGTGGGCAGATCCCCAAGTGTTTATTAAATGCCTGCTGCCCACAGAGCCCTGTACCAAACACTGGTGATGCAAAGACAAAAAGGGACAGGCCTCTAATTTGTGAGAGCTCCTTTGTCTTCCTCCACTCCCCATACCAGACCCAGTCTGCCCCATAGATCATGGGGCCAGGCTGGGAATGAGGTGGCTGAGTAAGGTAGTCTAGCCCATCCAGGAGTGGTCCCCCCAGGGCCAGATGACCCAAAGTCTTTTCTCCCCAGTCACCACGTCTGTGGGACCCATGGCCAGGGATGTAGACAGCCTTGCTTTGTGCTTACGGGCATTGCTATGTGATTACATGTTCTGTCTGGACTCCACCGTGCCCCCTGTCCCCTTCAGGGAGGAGGTGAGTAAGGGCCTGGCCAGGGCCACTAGTGGAATGTGAGTAGGGAGTGGGTTGCTGGAGAGGGATGGGATGAGGGCAGGGAGTTGGGGAGGGCTCCCTCAGGCCAGAGAAGAAAACAGCAGTTCCTAAATGAGATGCTCTGAGGTCTCTTTCCCCTCTGGGCTCTGAAGTGTCACAACAGGGAAATATTGGGGTCTGGGTGTTTGTCAAATGTGAGATTTCTATAGAGCCTTGGGAAGGAGATGGGAGGGTTTGGGGTGGGGTGGGGCATGGGAGCCTCCTACTCCTCCTTCCAGATCTATGCCAGCAAGAAGCCTTTGCGGATTGGTTACTATGAGTCTGACATGTTTACCATGCCCAGCCCCTCCATGAAGCGGGCAGTACTGGAGATGAAGGTGCTACTAGAGGCTGCTGGACACACAGTATGTTGCCCTCATTGACTTGACCCTTGAGTGCTAGTCCATTGCAGACCCATCTTCTTTTGGGCTTTGAGGTTTATAAGGCATGAAGTAGGAAGTATGGGAGGAAGAGTATTGAGATCATCACCCCCATTTTCCAGAGGAAGGCACAGTGCCTGCTAGAGGTGAAGGTTGCTGCTGAAAGTCCCACATCTTGGTGGAAAGTCATGCTTGCTGTTGTGCCCTAACTACTCTCAGAATTCTCCCAGTACTATCCTGGGGCCCCAAATATGAATACCTGACCCCTCTCTAGCTCTTGGATGTCATTCCCTTCTAGGAGACAGGGTGAGGTGGTAGAAGGAAGAAATTCATTCTCTGAAACCGGAGGATAGTCACTCTTGCATTTCTGGGGGTGATGGAGCTGATTCTTGGGCTTCCTGGTCTGGAATTTGCCAGTAGAGTCTCTAGCCTCCCCACTCAGTCCCTCAGGAGAAGAAGGTTCTGCCCTTGGAAGGCTGATCTGGTCATTCAGAAGGGAAGGCTGCTGACTGTTGGTGGCCCCTGGAAATGTGCTGGGCCCTGAGCAAGTCCCCTCAGGCTCAACTGAGTTATATTTATAAAGCCCAGTGGCTGGCACACAGTAGGCGATTAATAAATGCTTGTTCCCTTTCCTTTTTCCCTTCCTCATTTTTCTTCCCTATAAAATGAGCGATTGAAGTCATTGATTTCTTTTAATTTTATTTTTTGAGGTATCTGTTTCTAAGGGCTTTAATGAACTGTTATTTTTTTTATCTCTCTATTTTTGAAAAGATCCTTCCTCCTTAACTTTTCCTTGTTACCAAAGATTTTTTAAAAAACAGCAACTTATGAGTGTGAGTGAATTGGTCCATACTCATAGTCCCCCACTTCTGTAATGATGGGGGGCGGGGGGAGGAGGAGGTACATTTTCTTAAGATTTTACCATAGTCAGACTTAGTAGAACTATGGCTTCCCGGGAGCTCTGCAAAGAGTGCCTGGCCTGCTTTCACTTATGACTCAGGGGATAGCAGGGATCTTGGTGCAGGAATCAGGGAAAGTCTAGGCAGGGACAGGTAGGGCCTGGGCATTGACTGGCAGTGAAGGGGCCTTGGTTGGTACTGTTGGCTCAGTGACCACTTGCTTTGAGTAACCCTTCCCTATGTTCTTCAGCTTGTTCCATTCACACCTCCCAACGTCCCCCGTGTTGTGCAGACACTGATTGCCTGTGGGCTCTTCTCAGATGGAGGCCAGGCCCTTCTAGAGAACTTGTGAGTATCAGCTTGGGCCTGCTCCTCTTCTGCCCCGGGACTGGACTCCACTCTGGAAGATGGAGGATAAGCCTGGGAGTGGAGAGGGCCTGTGACTTCTGGGTCACATGGCAAAGTCATTATCAGAGTTGAACCCAGGTCTTAGGCTCCCCTAAAAAGCTCAACTTAATGGACCAACTGGGGAACGGGGCTGGTGCTAAAGGAACAGGCTCCAAGGGGATTCTGGAGGCCATATTTCCTGATGGAGAGACCCCTGAGCTTTAGAGTCTTGACTTGGCTGACGGGCTGTGTGACCAAAGGCACTCTTGGACCTGGGTTTCTCTTCCTCCTGAGGGAGGGTCTTAGCATCATCTGAGTTTGAATCTTGCTTCTGATGCTTTATAGACTCTGTGGCTTCAGTTATTACTACCACCACCACCCCTTCCCACCACCACCACCCTCAGTCCTTGTCACAACAGTTCAGACAGAACACTACCCAGTTCCCATTATTTTCTTACCACAACTTGGCCAGGTAGGTGCTGTTATAACACCCATTTTACATATGGGGATATTGAGGACCAGGGGTAAGCTATAAAAAAAACTTATTCTACTTGTCATCCCTTCCCCCCAGGGCTGTTGTGAGACTCCTTTGAGATTCCTGACCAGTTTTAAAGTACTCCAGACATTACAGCTCCCTCCCCCACTTTGTCTAGTCAACAGATGGAGCACAAAGGCCCTGTGTGCCCAGCCCAGTCCCTGGTACAGGGTTATGTCCCTGTCTCCCCAAGGGGCTGAGGGGGCAGCATGGCCCCAGGTTTTGGAAGATCTCTAGTCCAATCCACCTAAGAGGACTGACTCCAGGGGTGCTGCTGCTCCTACCTTGTCATCTATCACCTGTATTCTATAAGAAATGATGTTCCTGGCCTAGGGAGGCAGAACCCTGACTCATTGCCCTACTCTGTCAATCCTCCACTCCTTCAGCAAAGGGGACTCTGTAGATCCATGCCTGGGGGACCTGACTATCATCCTCAAAATGCCCAATTGGTTCAAAAGACTGATAGCTTTCTTCCTCCGGCCTCTGGTGAGCTGGGGTGGGGATGGGGGGAGGGGGGACTCATTATCCTCTTCTAGTGGGCTGCATGAGGAAGCTTAGCCTTTCCCCAGCCTCCTGTTTCAACACAGTTCTGTTCCTGTTTTTTTTTTTATTGAGCCCCTATTGTGTTCTGGGCATTGGACCAGTGTGTGGGAGGAGCCCTTGCAGCTATCCTCACTGGGCTCATAGGCTGGTATGGGGAGGGTGTCAAGAAGAGTGGGAAGGACTTTTCTCTGCCCTCCTATCTTGGGACCTACAAGCAACGAGTGTTTTTCTCTCTGCAGTTCCCAAGACTAGCTGTCTTCCTCCACAGCCTGAAGTCCCGGTAAGGAGGCTGCTCAGCTTCATCCTCACCTATATTCAGGCAGATCTTTACTGTTCATTAAGGCTCCAGAAGGGCAGTGAGCTTCTTGTCACTGCAGATACTCAGGCAAGAGCTGGATGGCCACTTATCTAGAAAGTCCAAGAAAGTTCTTTCAGGTTTTGGTGGTTCAGTGCTCCTTAGAATTTATGGTTGATTCGTAGAGATATACCATAATAGGAGATCAAGGGTGGTTTCTTTTCCTTAAAGAGATTAGGAAAAGCCTTGAAGTTTGCCCTCAACTCTCCTGGCCCTAGGCTGAGCTTTTATACATTCTGGGTATGCCTTAGATGGGGTTCCCATCCCAGTATGACTCCTTTTAGGATTGGGCCACTGGAATTCTGAGACTATGACAAATTGGAAAGTGACCAGAGGGTATATAGCTTCTAGAACCTCCTAGAGAGAAATGACCCCTCCCTCTGCCCTGCCCTGCTCCATCCCCCATGGAGGCAGCAGACAAGGGTGGACACTGTGGCCTCTTGAGGTCCCTACCACCCTTTACAGGGGATGATGACTCTGCCTTAGTTCTCCATTGGTCTCAGCCGGCCTGCCTAGGCTCTGCTGGGCTTTGGCTGCCCCCTGGTGGCTTAAGCCAGTTAAGGCAGGCTGGGAAATTTCCAGACGGGCCTTTGTCTTGGTTGTTAGGTATGCCTCCTACCCTCTTATGCTTACAAATCTTAAAGAGAGGTCTACCAAACTGAGAAGCTCTTGTGGGGACCCTCTTGGACAGGGAGCATGGCTATGGAGGTTTGCAATGGTCATTGCCAACCCCAAAGACTTCAGTTGATTGAGGTGGGGAGAGGGCATAATTTCAAGGTAGATCTTGGGATAGGAGCCTCTCTGAGGTTCCTAGGGACTCTCTAGGGCCAGGAAGATGGAAAAGCCCAATTCTCTAGCTTCCTTTCTGTTACCCAAGGTAATTGGGCCAGCTTGGCCCAAGAAGAGCCAGCTCTTCAGGCTTTGGGAGCTGAGGTCTACTTTGGTCCTGGCTCTGCTCCTGAGTCAGTCCTTGTCAGCTGATTCTTTTCTATTCCTCATTTGCTCATTTGTCCCTGGGAATAGAGACTTGTGTCCTGACCCCCAAGGACGGGGCAGAATGAGCTCTCCATTGGGATGAAGAGAATAGGGGTCAAACCCTTCAAACTCCTCAGGGTCTACATTTGCAAAATGCCAGTGAGGAATATGACTTCTGGAAGGGCAGAGTCACAGAATTTCATAGAAAGGAGTTCAGAGAGTTCATGCCTCAGAGGAATCCCACCCTAATATACTCCCCAGTTGTAATGATGGAGAGCCCATTTCCTCCAGGGACAGTCTGTTCCACTGTGGAATGGCTCTTGCTGTTTGGAAGACCCAAACCTGCCTCACTCTATCCTTCCCCCCCTTGTTCCTGGTCTGACTCTTCTGTGGCCAAATCTTTAATGCTTCATCCCTGGAAGCCTTTCAAGGGTCCATAGACCTCAGTGGGATGAGGCCCACTTGAATCTAACTCACTCTTGCTAGATGAGGCACTAGGCTTGGGGAGAGGGAGCAGTAGTTGGTTTTCTTCTCTTTCTCCCAGGTCAGCTGGGGAGCTTTGGGACATACAGCACAAGATTGAGGTGAGTGAGGGCCAAAGTGCTCCAACATTGTCTGGTTCAAGGTGACTCAGTTCTCAGGATGGTTCAAAAACTTCAATCTGGGCCTTACCAGAGCCATCCACAGCAGGGTCAGGCAGGCTCTCTGGCTAGGGAGACCCAAGTCCCAAGGTTCCATCCCAACTTGGAACTGACTTGGAAAACATTTTGTATTAAGACTTGAGGAGGGCAGCTGGGTGGCTCAGTGGATGGAGAGCCAGGCCCAGAGACTTGAGGTCCTAGGTTCAAATTTGACCTCAGACACTTCCCCGTTGTGTGACTGTAGGCAAGTCACTTAACCCCCATTGCCTAGCCCTTGCCATTCTTCTGCCTTGGAACCAATACACAGTAATGATTCTAAGATGGAAAATAAGAAGGAAAAAAAAGACTAAAGGAGATGACAGAAATTGAACAAGACTAGTGAGTCCTCCTGGCTTGGCTTGACTTGAGGTCTCTCTTTCTACCTCCCTCTCTTGACAAGCTCAGTGGAGAAGCCCAGGCTGTCATAGCAAGCAGTGGACTGACTGTCTTCCCCTGCTGCTAGTCTTGCCTTTGTCCCCAGGACCCTCCCCATCTTCCTCAGCTTCAGAGGAATCTGAACCCTCTCTGACCCTCCCACTTTCTTCATCTAACAGCTAAGCCCTGGGGGAAGACCAGCTGTGAGAGAAACAGACATCTCAGACCTTGTTTACCTTCTGGGAGCTTCTAGTGTGATTTAGGAATCAGGATATGCCCACCTTGATGAGATCTGGGGTGAGGCTGATGGGTTTCATGTGGCCTGGAGCACCCAGGAGGCTTTTTGAAGGAGGCCTATGAGGGAGGTGGGGGCAGGCTTTGAAGATAGGAGTCCAGGTAGGAGACAGCATCAGGCTCTTATACGTTCCTTCCAGTTTGGTCCAAATCTACCCATTCCTTGCTTCTGACTCATTTATGTCTGTCCTCACACCATTGCCCTCACTCCTAGCCTTCTGGCTGCCTCTAGGCAGATTCCTTATCCCCCAACCCCCCCATTTCCAAGAGAACACTGGGTGCCTGGAGGAGTCATTTGGCTGCTGCTCTGCCTCTTCAATGACCATAAGTCATGGGACCTTGGCCAAGTTTGTTCTCTCTGGGTCTCAGTTTATTAAAAATAAATACGTGTAATACTAACTTATACAGGGTTGTGAAAATGCTTTGGAAACCTGAAAGCCCCCCTGATTTGCCTGCTCTCCCTACCCAATCCTTATTTTTCTCCCTAGGAGTACCGTTATAGTGTCATATCCCAGTGGAAGAGACAGCACTTGGATGTGGTCCTGGCACCCATGCTGAGCCCTGCCCTGGCCATCAACTACCCAGGCAAAACCTCAGGTGAAGTGTCCAGGGCCTGATCTAGCCCATGCACATGTGGGCTACACTTATCTGGGCTTCCCTCTGGGTGCTCTGATCCAGGCCTGCACCCTTGCTGGAGGGTTGCAACTGTTCAGGTTCTGAGCTTGACTTCAGATTGGGCAGGAGCCTGGGGACCAGCCAGACTTGGAGAGGCCCAACCTTCCTCTCTCTCTGCTCCCCAAGATCCTCTGGTCAGCATGGGCCATAGGGTCAGACCCATAAGCCCAAGGATCTGGAGCTGTGATTCTTAGAGGGGCCCCGGGGGCCAGGAGGTCTGAGTTACTGTCATCATAATACTTTGTTGTTCAGTCTTATCTGACTTTTCATAATCCCAGGGACCATGCCAATACTGTCCATGGGGTTTTCTTGGCCATTTCTTTCTCCAGTAGATTAAGGCAAACGGAGCTTAATTGACTTGCTCTAGAATCACACAGCTAGTGTAAGTGTCTGAGGCTGGATTTTAATTCAGATCTTCCTGACTCTAGGCCTAGCCCTGTCTCTACTGAGCCACCTAGTTGCCTCATATTTCTAAAATGGTAAATCGTGATAGCTATAACCCCTATCAGCAAAAGGTTTGGGGTTGGACAGAGTCCTCAGTAATTTTTAAGAGTAAAGGGATCTAGGGGCAGCTGGGTAGCTCAGTGGATTGAGAGCTAGGCCTAGAGATGGGAGGTCCTAGGTTCAAATCTGGCCTCAGACACTTCCCCGCTGTGTGACCCTGGGCAAGTCACTTGACCCCCATTGCCTAGCCCTTACCACTCTTCTGCCTTGGAGCCAATACACAGTATTGACTCCAAGATGGAAGGTAAGGGTTAAAAAAAAAAAGAGTAAAGGGATCCTGAGACTCAGAAGTTTGAGAATTGCTGATGTAAAGCTTGGGCAGTCAGGTCTGGGTGAAGTCGAGGAGAAAGTGGGAGCTCAGAGAGAAGGGGTTGGCCCAGGTCACACAGCTGGTGTGATTTCCTCTGGACTAGGAGCGGGGAAGAGAGACTTGCTGGTTCTTCTTCCTTCCTCCAGAGCTCAATTCAGGGTCAGAGAATCCATCTCCAATTCTTAGACTTTGGTCTTTGTTCTCTGCCCATCTACACCAAGCTTTCTCTAAGAAGGTGTAGAGGGTCCCCTGGCAGACCATGCTTCTTGGCTGTTTCAGGGTCTGTCAGTTATACTGTACTCTATAATTGCCTGGATTTCCCGGCTGGTGTGGTCCCCGTCTCCACAGTCACCTTGGAGGATGAGCTAGCGTTGGAGCAGTATCAGGGCTACTTTGGGGACATTTGGGACCAGATGTTGCAGAAGGTGAGTTTCCTTGGGTCTTGGGGTTCTAGTTTCAGGCCCTCCCTCTCCTCCAGCTCAGCCAGCTCTGAGCCTTCTCTCCAATGGCTTGGCTTGCCTCAGTTTGACTCGTTGCTGCTGGAATGGCCCTTGCTTGAATCTCAGATTGGTCTTGAGCTATGGGGAGGAGCCAGGCCTGGCCCTTTCCAGTTCTAAAGTGAGGCATCTTTGGCCAAGGGTTGTAGGGCGAGTTGGGGGCACAGCCAGAAGCCTGATCAGACCCTCCTAAGTAGTTCATCTTTCCAAGGCACTCTGATACCTCTCCTCCCTTCAGTCCTTTCCCTAGGAGCAGAAGGGTGGTCTGATGGCTTGTGTGGACCTGGGCAGCTCCCCTGGGCTCTCCAGGCTTCCATTTGTCCCTTGGAGCTCCAAATCTAAGGGTGGAGGCTGGGGCTTTTGAGGGCAGCCCATCCTGACCCTGGGCCTGGTTTGGGACCAGACTTGGAGAGGGCTTTGCCATGTGGGTGGGTCTTGTGAACTAGAGATAGAACTGGGGGTGGTAGGGAACCTCTTCTCTGGAACACCAGGTAGTACCACCTTTCTTAACTCACAGGGCCTGAAGAACAGCGTGGGGATGCCTGTGTCTGTCCAGTGTGTGGCCTTGCCATGGCAGGATGAGCTTTGCCTCCGGTTCATGCGTGAAGTGGAGAGGGTGAGCCAGAAGGCCAAGACGTTGAACACGAAGCCTTTTGGTGTCTCTGAGGGTCAAGCAGCCCCAAGTTGAGCCCACCCCACCAAGTTTTGCAGCAGTCCTCAGCCTTCAGTCTTCAGCTCCAGCCCAGTTCTCAGGGACAAGCCCCATTTCCCTTGCCTTTCTCCCTCCCCTAGTCCCCTATGAATTATAGACCAGAAATGGCCCCTGGTGGACTGGAAGATTCTGTGCCTCACTTTCACAATAATAATTCCAGGGAACAAGCTGAGAGTCCTTGTCATCATTAAGTCAATGCTGATGGTGGATGAGGGTGGGGAAGGAGCCCGCATGATGGAGCATTGGGTAGTGCCTGCAAGAAGCTTGGGCTGAGGGGGCAGCTGGGTAGCTCAGTGGATTGAGAGCCAGGCCTAGAAATGGGATATCCTGGGTTCAAATCTAGCCTCAGACACTTCCTAGCTGGGTGACTCTGGGCAAGTCACTTGACCCCCATTGCCTAGCCCTTACCACTCTTCTGCCTTGGAGCCAATACACAGTACTGATTCCAAGACAAGGTAAGGGTTTAAAAAAAAAAAAACTTGGGCTGGAAAAGGAGGGACTACAAGGCCTGGAGAACCCAGAGGGAAGTCGCCTGGCCTTCAGCTAAGGAATCAAGTAGCACTGAAGTGCCCAAGGTGTGCCTGGCATGACCCCAGACCCGAGAGACACCACACCAGTAAAGGAAACCATCCTTTCCCTTTTAGAGCTTCTGTTCTATCAGGGGAGATGCCTTGTGCCTATAAAAATGCACCCAGAATAAATAGGAAGTAAATACAAGGGAGGGGGCACCTGGAAAGAAGTCATGGACAAGGTGGAGCCTGAAGGAAGTGATGGATTCCAGGAGGAAGGGCATTCTAGGCATCCAGGTTGTTAAAGATGGGAAACCAGTCTGGATGAATGGGTGGTAGGGGAATCTGATGAGGTTGGAAAGCTAAAGAGGGCTCAGGTTGTGAAGGGCCTTAAAAAAGCCTGCTTGAAGCTGGGTAGCTCAGTGCATTGAGAGCCAGTCCTAGAGACGGGAGATCCTAGGTTCAAATCTGGCCTCAGACACTTCCCAGCTGTGTGACCTTGGGCAAGTCACTTGACCCCCATTGCCTAGCCCTTACTGCTCTTCTGTTTTGGAGCCAATACACAGTATTGACTTCAAGACGGAAGGTAAGGGTTTAAAAAAAAAAAAAACCTGCTTGACACTGTTGGAAGACAGAGAGCAATTGGCTAGCAGCTTCCCTGTCCTACTGCGCCTGCTAGTCACGCCTGCTGACACTTCTGGGATGCAGGAGCCTGAGGAAGAGATCCCTTTGCTAATGTCAAACTCCTACTCTTGGGGGATCACCCATTCTATAGCAGTCTGGCTAAAGTGCCACCCATCTGTCCCCAACCCCCCCATTTCTGGCTTTTCAGCTAACCCTCCTGACCTTCACCTAGTGCCATCCTGGGGCTTGAATTCAGGTTGAGCCCTTCGTTTCCTTCCTCAGCTGCTGTGATCTCTCCCCTTTGACTCCACTCCTTCCACACAAGAGTATATCCTAGGACTATAGGGCAAAGAGGAGACCTGACTGAAGCCCTGCCAGCACCCTCCCCACCTCACATCCCTCAGCTAGCTCCAGGCCCAAGGCTGAGGGGAAGGAACAGAATTTTGACCTGGGAGGGACTTTGGAAGTAATCTAGCCCAAGCCTGCCATTTTATTTTAGTAATTTCATTTTAATTTTAAATTGCCAAGTAAGACAAGCACTGTCCTTTCCAAAACAGAAAAAACTGCAGCAGACTAAAGTATACGTTAACTTTCAAAAGAATCATTTCATTCTGTTCTGTATATGAAAAAAATCCATTTCCTTTTTCTTTTCTTGAGTAATGCTATCACTATCTCCTCCCTTTCTCTCCCCTCAATGGAAAAAAATATTAATAGCATTTATATAATGCTTCAAGGTTTAAACATTTTTTTTTACCAATATTTTATACTCACAACTACTCCAGGAGGAAGTGAGGGATGTCACATAGCTAGTATTTGAGAACTCGGGTTTCCCTGACTCTAGCTGTTTTGTATCAAATATACATAATTAAGCAAAATAAATTCCCACATTGAACATGTTCCTTCTGCACCCCCTCCTCTCCATTCCACCCTTCCAAAGGAAGTGTGGCTCATTCTGCATCTTGAGATCATTTCCTCTTAGTCATGAGGCAGGTAGCTCACTTCATCATCATTGATTCTCTGGTCCTCTGGGATCCTGATTGATCATTTTGTCAAGGAGATCTTAAGGCTTTCTTTGTGTCTATTGTAGACATAGTTCTGGCTGTGCTCACTTACCTCTGCATATCTCATACAGTTCTTCCCAGGTTTCTCTGAAACCATTTCTTTCATCATTCCTTAATTCTGTTGTTTTTGTAGACCATAACTTGTCCAACCAGCCTCCAATTGGGCTATCCCTTTAGTATGCAGTTTTGTGATTACAAAAAGAGCTTCTGCAAACCTTTGTCCATATTCTTTTGATAGCCCTTCTGGGTATAGACTTAGCACTCATGCACACAGTTTAATAGCTTTGCAGGCATAATTCCAAACAGCTTTCCAGAATGGCTGGACCAGGGCAAAGCTCCACAACAGGGTATTAAGGGATCTGTTTCTCAGAACTCCATCAGCATGTGTTGTTTTCCTTGTTTTGGTCAATCCTGCCAATCTGTTGAGTGTGATACATCAGAGGTGTTTAAATGTGCATTTCTCTAATTGTTACTAATGATTCTGAACATTTTTAAATATGACTTGATAGGTTGGATTTCTTCCTCTGCATGTTCATATCTTTTGACCATTCATTTCTAGGGGAATGGTTTTTATTTTTGTAAATTTGTATCCATTCCATCTGTGTCTCCCCACCTTCCATTTTCGATTCCTTTTACTTTTTTTCAATTGCATGTGGAAAGTTTGTAAATGACTGCTCCGAACTTTTGCTATCCAAATTCTTTTCTTCCCTCTCTTGTAAAGATTAAAATTTTAGGGGGGAAACTGATAGAGGTAGAAATTAGTTTCTCTCTGCAAGGAGTATTATATTTTTAGAGGTTTATTAAAGGTTAAGGATTAAAGAAAATTACAGAATAAGAAAGCACGTGTCTAGGCCCAGAGAGGCCTAGACACAACCTCACCTACATTATGAAAAGAGCTGCGTCTGTTTGCAAGCAGAAACAGGAAAGAAAAGAGAGAGGCCCAGAAGCCTTTCCAATCAGGTTAAATACCCCATCTCAATCTCGGCCCAGGTGAGAATTCAGTGATATTACAAAGCATTCTGGGGGAGTGGAGCAAAGACTTCTGGGGATTGAAGTCCTGGATTCAAGTCTCCATTTTTACACTCACCACTCTCACCTCCCCAGACAATAAACAATTTGTTATAGGTTATTCTCATGTTGTCTCTTGTCATGAAAGAGGACATGGCACATATGTAAGAAAAAACTCATTAGGGAAATAAGGTAAGAAATAGTATGTTTCAATCTGCATTCATAGTCTAATAGTAGCTTCTATGGCTATGGATAGCATTTTTCTTCATGAGTCCCTTGGGGTTGTATTGGATCCTTGTACTGCTGATCATAGTTTAATCTTTCTCAGTTGATCATCTTAATATTTCTGTTGTCAGATACAATGTTCTCCTGGGTTTGCTCACTTCACTTTGCATCAGTTCATATAAATCTTTCCTTTTTTTTCTGAAATCATCCTGCTCATCATTTTTTATGACACCATAGTATTCTATTACGATGATATTCCACAGCTTGTTCAGTCATTTTCCTACTGATGGACATCCCTTCAGTTTCCATTTTTTTTGCCACCACAAAGAAGGCTGCTATAAATATTTTTGTTCATATAGTTCCTTTCCCCTTAGCTATGATCTCTTTGGGATACAGACCCTGTGGGGGTATTGCTGGGTCAAAGGGTATGCACAGTTATATAGCCCCTTGGGCATGCTTCCAAATTGCTCTCCAGAATGGTCATAATGGTTCAGAGCTCCATTATTAACAGTGTTGCAGTGTTCCAATTTTCTATATCCCCCCAGCATTTACCATTTACTATTTTCCTTTTTTGTCATATTAGCCAATCTAATAGGCATGAGGTGGTATCTTAGAATTGTTCTAATTTTTACATTTCTCTAATGAATAGTGATTTGGAGCATTTTTTTAATATGGCTATAACTATTTTTTATTTCATCTGAGAACTGCCTGTTCATATTCTTTGACCATTTATCAATTGGGGAATGATTTGTATTCTTATAAAATTGCCTTAGTTCCCTATATTGAGAAATGTGGCCTTTGTCAGAGATACTTGCTATAAAAGATTCTGCCCAGTTATTGGTTCCTCTTCTAATCTTGATTGACTTTTGTTTGTACAAATCCTTTAAAAATTAAAAAAAATTAAAATTATTTTTATTTTTAATACTTTTCCATGTTTATATGATTCATTTTCTTTCCATTCCCTCTTCCCTCCCCACCTCCCAGAGCTGACAAGCAATTCCACTGGGTTTGTACAAACCCTTTTAAATTTAATGTAATCAAAATTATCCATTTTACTTCTTGTAATGTTCTTTATGTCTTGTTTGTCCATAAATTCTTCCCTTAACCAGGTAAACTCTTCTGTGTTCCTCTAATTTGTTTGTGGTGTCATTCTTTATTTCAAGATCATGTATCCATTTTAATTTTATCTTGGTATATAGTGTAAGATGTTGGTCTTTGCCTAGTTTCTGTCATGCTCTTTTTAATTTTCTGTCAGTTTTTGTCAAATAGTGCATTGTAAGAATTTAACATTTAGATTTTATGCTAAATATGAGAATTCTAAAGTAATATTGTGGTCGCCAATTTAAAAATATTACAGCTTAAGTCAAAATGACCTTTAGCAGCTTATTTACAAAGAGATGGAAAGAGTGAAGGTGGAAAAATGTAGATAAAGAGACAGAAAGTAATGCCCAGCTACAAAATACCCTAAGTTTAATCCTGTCTCCAGACCACAAATGTGAATCCAAAAACGAATCTCATCAGAATCCAAAGTCCTAATTAGGAAGCCAAAATCTGAAGAGCCAGGAGAAGGTGAAGAATCCCCCCAAAACCTTCAGTGCACACGAGGCTAAGACTGCCAAAAATCTCACCAGAATTTACACTGAAGGGAGTGTCCCACCAAAGTGCAAATGAGCAGAAAAGGTCTCTTCACCGAAGAACTAAGGAACGAATCACTCCACTCACCACCCCAAGCCTATGCAGGATCCAGGAAAGAGTCTCCTCCTTCAGTCTGCCTCACCAACACAGAGAGTCTCACTGAATCCTTGAGCTGACATTTTAAAGCAGTTTTCTTGATGTCACTTCCTGTCACTCCTCCGCTTTATGGGAACCAATTGCAGTCTTTCAATTTGCCTAGCACTGCTGGGGAAAGGGAGGGGGGGTAGTTTTGTCATGTACTTTAGCAAGTAACTTGTGAACTCTTATACTTAGTGGCTAGTAAGTGTAACAGTTAAATTTCAACTGTTATGATTAAAATTGGGGGGGAAACTGAGGCAGGTAGAAATTAGTTTCTTTCTAGAAGTATTATATTTTTAGAGGTTTATTTAAGATAAGGAATTTAGGAAAATACAAGTAAGAAAGGCACGTGCTAGGTGGGCCGAGAGGCCCATTCAATCCTCACCTACATCTTTTTTTTTTCAATTTAAACATTATTTTATTTGGTCATTTTCAAACATTATTCCTTGGAAACAAAGCCACCCCTCCCATAGCCAATGTGAGATTCCACTGGGTATCACATCTGTCCTTGATTCAAACCCATTTCCATTTTGTTGGTATTTGTATTAGGGTGTTCATTTAGAGTCTCTCCTCAATCATGTCCCCTCAACACCTGTAGTCAAACAGTTGCTTTTCTTCGGTGTTTTTACTTCCACAATTTGTCCTTTGCTTGTGGATAGTGTTTTTTTCTCCTAGATCCCTGCAGAATGTTTAGGGACATTGTATTGACACTAATGGAGATGTCCATTACATTAGATTATACCATAGTGTGTCAGTCTCTGTGTACAATGTTCTCCTGGTTCTGCTCCTTTCACTCTGCATCCCTTCCTGGAGGTTGTTCCAGTTCACATGGAATTCCTCCAGTTCATTATTCCTTTTAGCACAATAGTATTCCATCACCAACATATACCACAATTTGTTCAGCCATTCCCCAATTGAAGGGCAGCCCCTCATTTTCCAATTTTTGGCCACCACAAAGAGCGCAGCTATGAATATTCTTGTACATGTATTTTTCCTTATTATCTCTTTGGGGTACAAACCCAGCAGTGCTATGGCTGGATCAAAGGGCAGACAGTCTTTTAGCACCCTTTGGGCATAGTTCCAAATTGCCCTCCAGAATGGTTGGATCAATTCACAACTCCACCAGCAGTGCATTAATGCCCTGACTTTGCCACATCCCCTCCAGCATTCATTACTTTCTTTTGCTGTAATGTTAGCCAATCTGCTAGGTGTGAGGTGATACCTCAGAGTTGTTTTGATTTGCATTTCTCTGATTATAAGAGATTTAGAGCACCCCTCACCTACATCTTGAGAGAGTCCTCTGCTTGGAAACAGAAACAGGAAAAAAAAAAGGCCCAGTAGCCTTTACAGCCAGGTTAAATACCCCATCTTGCTCTCAGCCCAGGTGAGGTTACAAGGCATTTTGGGAAGTGAGCCAGGACTCCTGGGAAATGAAGTCCCGGGTTCAATGTAGCATTCCAAGCATATTCACATCTAAGAAATATAAATGATTGTATGGTTACTGTGTCTTCAGACACAAGGTTAGACTCTGATATCTGTGTGTGGACTCTCAACCTAGCCATGCTGCCCTTGTTCAAGGCAGACTCATTAACATTTAGTGCCGAGTGGAATTCCTTTGTAAAAGCTCAGGTTGAAGTCAACACGCCCAACCTGCCCAAAAGGTGTCATCATTACCTTCCCATCCAATCTGAATTATCTATGCTTTGTTATGTATTTGTTACATGCTTGGGAGTACCTCCCAAGCCACGCTATAATAAAAACAGAAGGCAGCCCCGTGATTTTCTCTCTTGGAACCTTTTACCTCTCTTGGGACTTGTCTCCTTTCTTGGCTTTGCATTCTCTCTCTTGATACGCTTACCTTATTCTCTTTCATTTCCACGTGTTCCAGTGTTTCTCATATTTTGCTTCCAAGGAGAATATTATAGGGTTTTATGCCTGCCCTATCAAAATACTGATTTGTCTGTGTCTCTCATTCTTCACCCTTGTTCTCAGACTCCTTGCCCCTTCTCGAGTCCAACCCACAAAGGGAAAGTCCCTTTTTGTAGCCCCTGCTGGCTAGGAGGCTATTTTCAAGTCTCCATTTTTACATAAGATACTAAGTAGGGGTACTTAAGTTTTTGATTGATTAACTTAAAAGTTGCTGATTGATAGACAAAGAGTTTGATTCACTTTGAATAGGTAAATTAATTAAAGCAGAATTACAATTTTTATTACATTGGCTCAGCCTACCCATGAGCAATGAATGTTTTTCTAGTTGCTTAGGTCTGACTATTTGTGTGTAGAATTTTGTAATTGTGGTCATATAGCTGCTTGGTTTCTTTTGGTAGGTACACTCCCAGGTATTTTATATTGTTTT
This sequence comes from Monodelphis domestica, assembly GCF_027887165.1. NCBI lineage: Eukaryota > Metazoa > Chordata > Mammalia > Didelphimorphia > Didelphidae > Monodelphis > Monodelphis domestica. The sequence goes on along the minus strand of NC_077228.1, from coordinate 31,699,847 downwards.
CAGTTATTTTGAATAGGATTTCTCTTTTATCTCTAGATGTTAGTTGTTGTTGGTAGCATATAGAACTTTGCTAAATTTTTATTAGTTTTTTAGTTGATTCTCTGGGATTCTTTAAATATGCCATCATTATCATTTGCAAAGAGCAATAACTTTGTTTCCTCATTGTCTATTCTAATTCTCTCAATTTCTTTTTCTTCTCTTATTGCTATAGATAGCATTTTGAGTACAATATTGAATAGCAGTAGTAATAATGGGCATTCTTATTTCACCCCTGATCTTATTGGGAAGGCTTTCAGCTTATCTCTATTATAGATAATGCTTGCCAATGGTTTAAGATAGAGGCCATTTATCATTTTCAGGAAAGCTCCATTCATTCCAATATTTTTTATAAGTAATGGGTGTTTTATTTTGTCAAAGGCATTTTCTGTATCTTTTGAGATAATCATATAGTTTCTGTTGGTTTTGTTAATAAGGTCCATTATGCTGATAGTTTTCCTAATATTGAATTTTCCCTGCATTCTTGGTATAAAACTCACCTGGTCATATATGATCCTTGTAATAATTTGCTGTAATCTCCTTGCCAGTATTTTATTTAAGATTTTTACATTAATATTCATTAGAAAGATTGGTCTGTAGTTTTCTTTCTCTGTTTTTTTTCCTAGTTTAGGTTATCAGCACCATAGTTGCTTCATAAAAGGAATTTGGTAGAAGTACTTCATCTAGTTTTTAAAATAGTTTATATAGTATTGAAGTTAATTGTTCATTGATGCTTTGTGCAATTTCTTTTTCTGAAATGAGGTTGCTTAAATATTTTATTTCCTCTTTTATTAATTTAGATAATTTTAATATTTCTTTAAATATTCATCTATTTCTCTTAGATTGCCAGATTTATTTGCATATAGTTGGGTAGTATCATTCTTAATAATTGGTTAATTTCTTCATTGGAATGTGAATTCACCTTTTTTCATTTTTGATCCTGGTGATTTGATTTTCTTCCTAATATTAAAAATCAGATTAACCAATGGTTCATCTATTTAATTTTTTTCCCACAAACACAGCTCTTTGTCTTATTTTTTAGTTCAATGGATTTTTACTTTCAATTTTTATTAATCTCTTCTTTGATTTTTAGGATTTCCAATTTGGTGTTTAATTGGGGATTTTCAATTTGTTCTTTTACTAGGTTTTTGTTGTTGCATGCCCAATGATCTGCTCTTTCTCTGTTTTGCTGATACAAGTGTTTAGAGATATAAATTTATTGACTATTTCTATAAGTTGTTCTTTGACCCACCCATTCTTTAGCTTCCAATTAATTTTTGGTCTTTCTTTTTACTGTCCTGTGTCGAATGTAATTTTTATTACATTATGGTCTGAAAAGGGTGCATTTAATATTTCTGCTTTTCTACATTTGATTGTGATGTTTTTGAGCCCTATTTTATGGCCAATTTTTGTGAGAATGTCAAAAAAGGCATATTACTTTCTATTCCCATTCAGTTTTCTCCAGAGGTCTGTCGTATCAAACTTTAGCTAAAGTTTTATTTACCTCCTTATTTTTTTTGTTTATTTTTTGTTTGGATTTATTGACTTCTGAGAGGGAAAGGTTGAAATCCCCATGTAATATAACAATGTCTGTTTTTTTCTGCAACTCATGTAGTTTCTCCTTTAGGAACCAAGATGCTATACTATTTGGTGCATATATGATTAGTATTAATATTGCCTATGGCATCTTTTATCAGAGAAAATTTCCTTCCTTTTCTCTTTTAATTTGATCTCTTATAATTAGTTTTTACTTTTGCTTTATCTGAGATCATGATTTTTTTACTTTAGGTGAAGCATAATAAATTCTGCTCCAGCCCCTTAACTTTACTCTGTGTGTGCCTCCCTGGTTTAAATATGTTTCTTGTAGACAGCATATCATATTGTGGGGCTCTTGTTTTTAATCCACCCTGCTATCTTCCATTGTATGGGGGTATTCATTCCATTTACATTCATTATAACTACTAACTGTGTTTTTCTCCTCATTTCCCCCCTGTTTATCATTTTCTCTCTCTTATTAGATATTTTGAGTCTGACCAATGACTCCCCCAATTCACCCATTCTCTTGTCCATCCCCCTACTTCCCTTATTCCCCCCTCCCAACTACTACCTTGTCAGTTAAGATAAGTTTCTATAGCCAACTGTGTGTGGGTGTTATTCCTGCTTTGAACTAATTCTGATGAGAATAAGGTTCATGAATTGCTTTCTAACCTGCTCCACCTTTCTCAATTGTATTGATTCTTAGAGCCTCTTTATATAAGATCATTTACCCCCCTTCCAGCTCTCCTTTTTTTCTTCCCCATTCCTCTTTCTTATATTCTGTGTGTATGTTATATGTCTGTCTGTCTGTCTGTCTACCTATCTATCTATCTTTAAGATATCCTCCTATTCTATTCATCTTTATCCCTTCCTTCTATCTATGTATGCTCCTCTCTGTCCTAATAGGGATAAAGTTCTTAAGTACCTTAAGTATCTTGGGTTCTTTAAGTACCCTAAATTATCTCTAATTTCATTGATATATTAAGCATCTTAATTATCATTTTCACATAAAAGTATATAATCAAGTTAATCTTTTTGAATCCCTTAAGTTTTCATTTTTCTATTTACCTTTTTATGCTTCTGTGTTGAATTTGATCCTTGAATTTTCTTTTCTATTTTTATCTTTTCATCAGGAACATCTGGAACTCCTCTATTTAATCAAATATCATTTTTTTCCTGAAAGATTAAGCTTAGTTTCATAGGGTAGGTTGTAATTCTAGATCCTTGCCTTTTGGAATATTGTATTTCATGCCTTCTGGACTTTTAATGTAGAAGCTGCTAGGTCCTGTGTAAGTTACTTGTTCAGGGTCCCATAGTTAGGAAGTGTCTGAGACTTGATTTGAACCCAGAACCTCCTATTGCCCCACCCTGCAGTTTTTGTTTTAACATTCTTCATACTGAATTAATCCAAATAGCTTTGCTTCCAGAGTCCTGGTCCCATTCCTTGTGACAAGTTGCTTCTGCCTAAACATATGTCAAGATTATTCCCTGTGAAGGGTCTTTCATTCTCTCCTTCTCCAGCTGTGTCTTTCTCAAGTCTCATAAAGATCTGGGTGTTCTTCCTGTGTGGTTTCTGCCAGAATATACCCAAATAGACCTTACTGGGCAACTATGGTTTCCCAAATCTTCATCTCTGTGGGACAGAATAGAAGCACACAATGATCACTTGCCCAATAGTCCCCAAGCAATTGTAGGGTTCAGGCTTTCTCAGTTTTAAAACTAAATCTCTCCTATCTGGGTAGGGAAAAGGTACAGGCTAGGTTATGCAATGATTGGGAGAATGAATAACCTTTTGATATCTGAAGTCTTTGCATATGTGTGAAGATCTGCAAGTGCAATTGGAGTGGGACATACCCTTAAATTATGATTAAAGAGATTATGGACGTTGCAAAGTTATGGGTAATGGTGAGCCCTGGGGTATGACTCTCCTTGCGAATAGCCAAGATGGATGCTAAGGAGGGTGATGAACTGAGGGTTTAGAGGGATTGGTCTAGATGTCTCTGAGTCCCTTCTAGCTCTGAAGTCCTATGATTCTATAAGACCATGGAAACTGTGGGGGACGAATATGCATGCTGAAGTCCTCAAGTACAAGGGCAGGAGATTGAATAAAGACAAATACTATGAGCCAGAATCATCTCTCAGGATCTCTGAGTTGGAAGGAACCTCAGTGGTATCTAGTCCAACTGGAACTTGCCAAAAAATCCTATCTCTAACAAATGGTCATCTAATCTTTGCTTGGTGACTTCCAGGGAGAAACACCTGTAGGTTAAAAATTAATATCCAAAACACTCCAAGTATCATATTTAATACTATTTATAGCAAAAAGGAAAATAAAAGACTAGAGAAAAAGAGAGCTCTTCCAGCCATGCACACAGGAAAAAAGAGAGAGAAGGAGGAATTATATGCACATTAATAAACAATAACGTAAGGACACTAATGTGAATAAAGGGAAAAGGATTCTTGGGACAAGAAAACAATTCTGGGACTTGGAGTTCAAGGGTTCAAGATTTTCTAATTACACATTCCCCTCTGTGATCCTTTGGAAGACCAGTCTCCCCAGAGGGATCATGAAAACATAACTAACTTACAACTTTAACTAGAGGTTTATACAAATATCACAGTTTTTAAAGGGAAATTACAATAAGTTGGGGATAAAGGGAAATTAAAGAGAAAGAACAAAACCAATGTTAGACTCATTGACAAAAAGTCAATTGGGGGCAGTCCCCTTTGGCAAAAGAGTGTACATTCAAACTAAATGCATTCAACACCCCATAGTTCAAATTCACCACAACTCAAAGTTTACCCTGGATCTTCTTTGATGCAGTGTGTGATCTCTGCAGGCATCTTCCAAAAAGTTCACCTTCTGGATTCTGGGAGGTAGTCTCTTGTTCTAAATTAGGCTCAAATTCAAATCAAAGTTCACAACAATAACATAGTCCTCCCCCCTGAGGAGGATAATAACACATTTTCCCCTCAGGAGGATACAAGGATACACATAAGAATCACACGGGAATACATGGTTGAGTCATAAGGCATATGAATGAATTATCAAAAATATCAAAGAAAAATCCAAGGAAATCAGGAAAAAAACCTCTGAGGGAAATATAGAATATCAAAAATGGTCACAGGTTGTTAATTCTGGGTTCATCTAAGATAAGGATCTGGGATCTCATGGTCTGTCTGAGAATGGGTCCGAGTGTCCTTGCCTCCACCTTCTTTTAGTTTCCCATAACAAGATTGCTGACTGTTCCATGAACCCTGGATGATTCCTGGAACCATTATCTTACCCCAACCATTATTCTACCAGCTGCACTATCTACATTCTTGTTACACTTTCCCATGGACCTTTCTCATGAGTGATTGTTTGTAATTCCTGTGGTTTTTACCTTTAAAATAGCTACCAGTTTTCAATAAACTCAAACCCATTGCCATCAGCATGAGTCCCTTCTGACCCCACACTCTGACTGTGTCTGTGATTCTTATCTTTTCCTTCACCCTTATCTTCTTACTTCTACCTTTTTTCCCCCTCTTATTATTTCCCCCAACCTTACCTGTGGAACTCTGGTCCCAGTCCTTCCCTCTGAGGGACATTATCAAAAAATGTGAAAAAATTCTAGGAAAAAGGAAAAATTCACAAATCACAACAGGTTCTTGTAGTGATCCATGTCCCATCAGTCTGCAACAACAATCATTCACTAACCCAGTTTAGCAGTCTTGACTATAGTAAGTTGCCACATCATGAAAGAAAATAGAAAAAGACTAGATCTCAAAATACATGGGAAATAAAATTCCCTGGTTTGATCCTTTTCTTTCCTTTCTGGGATAATGGAGCCAGAATAATTGATATTATGTACTTGATATAGAGTGTGGTACAAGGAAGTCCATATGTTTAACATATGTTAAACAGCTGCAACCTCGAGTTTCACATATGATCAAGTCATTGTGCTCTTTGTGAAGAATGTTATCAATTCCCATAGGATTGTTTTGGTTTCTTTTACCTTTTATACTTGTTTGGCACTTTGAAGGTCAACTTCGGTGTTCTTTTGTGGTCCAATTCTCCTTGGATTAGACATATTTATGGAGCAAAAGTCTCACAATATTTAAATAACTAGTGGCAGGTTGTCATAGTCCAAAGCTTTTTGGGTACACATTTATGTGTTAGGCAAATGGATATTTTAGGTTATTCTGTTGCAAAAAATCAAAACAGTTAAAAAAAGCTTTTCAACATTGGTGACATGCTTCATATGCAAAAATAATGAGAGAAAAAGCAAATACTATATGACACATGTATGAAGAAAAACAAAAATATTCAAAACGTGTATATTTCACAATCACAGAGGTTAAGTATAGAGGTTACTTTCCAGAGATTAAGATTAATTTCCTCTTTAACTTGCCATGATCCACAGTGTGAGTGCAAATGAGTTAGTTAAAACAATGGTGTGCAAATGAGATAGATAAAGCAATAATACATTCAAGAAAATAAAAAAATACAAAAGGCACACAATGTTACAAAAGGCACATCAAGTCAATATAGGTCACTAATACAGATTTTCTTTTTTGAGGTAGTATATGTGTTGTCCTAGAAGGGTAATTTGTTCATGTATAAGGATCAACCAAATAAAATGCAACAAAATAATGCAGATCCAGCAATAGGGAAGTCTTATCACAATCAATAGTCAAATACAATCAATAGAGGCAATTATTCATTACCAATAGAAGGTACTTGTTTTACATGGCTACAATGAATCCATGAGTCCCTCTCCCCAATTTTAATGGCTGGTTGGTGTAGTCAATAGAACTTGGAACGTCCATCATAAGCAAGTTCAATTGACCCAGTATGTCTGAAATTCTTTATGTATACTTTATCACCTGGGTTTGAATCATGAAGAGCGAAGTCTATGGGGCCTGACTGAACAGCAGCTTCAGAGTTGTGGAGTTCTCGCAATTTTGTTTGTGATTGTCTGATATATGTGGCAATGGTTGTATCCTCTCCTAACAATGACGTATATCCAGGGGTAAATGGTTGTGCCTGAACAGGTGGGTGTCCAAAAAGTATCTCAAATGGTGAGATGAGTGTAAATCATTTCTGGGTCTACTTCTGAGATAAAATAGGGCCAGAGATAGAATTTTGGGCCATTTTAAATGAGTTTCCATGCACAGTTTACCAATCATAGTTTTAAGTTCTTTATTCATTCTTTCAACTTGGCTAGAGCTCTGGGGATGATATGGTGTATGAAATTTAGGAGTTATCCCCAAACATGAATGCATTTGCAATAAAACCAAATAGATAAAATGACTTCCCTTTTCCAAATCAATACATGCTATTAGGCCACAATGGGGAATAATTTCTTTCAAAGGGACAACAACAAAAAGCCACTATGGCTCATGAAGTAGGAATTGCTTCAGGACACCTGATCAGCTGATCAACTATGACCACACAAAATTTATACTGTCCAGCTTTTGGCATAGAGATAAAATCAATTTGTAAATGCTCAAACGGTGTGTGAGAGGACACCCACCAAAGGCTTTGCCATGAAAAGCATGCTGATTAAAGACCTGGCAGGTAGGATAAGCTGTACATATTTTGGAGGCAATTATAGTTATTCCAGGTGCTATTCATACTCTTTTAACAGAATCTACAATTCCCTGGGTGCCAAAATGACCATTTTTATTCATGGATTGGCAAATTTGTTGATAAAAAACTTCTAGGGAGCAGGGGTTTTCCTTCAGATGACACCCATACTTCATTAATCTGTTTTGCTTTAAAAATTTGCTTCCAAAATTTTTTTTGCTTCCATTTTCCCACTTCCTTTTCATTATAGTGATAAATTTAAGTCATCAATGGCTGTTAATGTTAAAATTAATTCAGGCCCTTCTATGGCTGCTATCTTTGCAGCAGTATTTGCTTGGTCATTTCCCATAGAGATGGGGTCAGTGCCACATGTGTGTGCAGAGCAGTGAATGAGAGCTATGGCTTTGGGGAGCTGGAGGGCAGAAAGAAGTTCAGTAATAAGGTCTGTGTTGGCAATACATTTTCCAGCTGATGTTAAGAATCCCCTCTGAAGCCACATAATGCTGATGGAGTGACATATGCTGAATGCATAATGGGAGACTATGTAAGTCATGGCCCTCTTATCCTTTACAATGATACAGGCATGTTCCAAAGCTGTGAGTTCTTCACCTTGTACTCTTACATTTAAGGGTAAGGAAACTGATTACAGTGTATCAAATTTGGTAACTACCACAGCTCCTGTATAGTGCACACCATCCCTCATAAATGAACCATCTGTAAATAATATTAAATCCGAATTAGCCAAAGGGGTGTCCAGTAAATCATTATGAGTTTTATGAGCAATAGACACTAAAGATGTACAATCATGTAAAGGTTCTCCAGAAAATCAGGGAACAAGGTGGCAGGATTAAAAACTCTACAGTGTTTTAACAAGATATGTTCATTATTCAATAGGGTTATCTTGTATAGCATAATCCTTTGATCAGTAAATGCCTGGGTTCTATGTCTTAATAACAATGTCTTGACATTGTGCAGGCAAATTATGATCAGAAGGCATCCCAATACTATATCAACAGAGTTGGTTACTAATAAAGCTGTGGCAGCTACTCCTCTAAGGCATGGTGATACTTCTGAAGCTACTAGGTCTAACTGGGCCAAATAATAGGCTCCCAGGCATTGAGCAGGTCCTAACAGTTGAGTTAGAATACCTGTAGCTACCCATCTCTGTTCATGGTTTATCATAATTTGGGAGGCCTAGAGCAGGGGCAGACAGAATAGCCTGTTTTAAATTTGAAAAAGCTCTTAGGTGTTCTGTTTCCAATTTAAGTGGTTCAGGGACCGATTTTTTTTTTTTGTGCGTGAGTGATAGAAGCAGCTCAGTGATTTCCCTATAGCAAGGGATCCACTGCCAAAAAAAATCCTATTGCTCCAAAAATTACCCTCATTTCCTTTTTAGTGGTAGGAACTCTTAACCCTTGGATATTTTCAATATGCTTGGGAGAAATCAAGGTCCACTAAGGTCTACTAGGTCCACTAAGAACTCTTCCAGGTGAAAGCAAATATATGCCTGGAATCCTCATGTATAGGTATAGAAAAGAAAGCAGAGCACAAATCCACTACTATAAAGTATGTAGCTTCGCTAGGAATAGAAAAAATAATAGTATTTATTTTGGAAACTATGGGGTGTCTCTATAATGTGATTGTTCACAGCCCTCAAATCCTGGACAAATTGATAGAGATGCTTACCATTGGGCCCCAATTTTGGCTTTTTAACAGGCAGGATGGGAATATTGTATTCAGATTTACAGGGAATTATGATGCCTTGATCAATTAATGAATTTATTACTGGGGTGTGTTGAGGGAAGTTCATCCCTAACCCCTCCTGGAGGGCCAACCTGTTGATCAACATTTTCCACATACCAGAGTTGCATCTGTGAACATCCGTGAACATCTGTGAACATCAACAAAAGAGAGTGGGCAGAGTCCACTTGGGTTTTTTTGGTATGGAAGCTGGGCTGGAGGTGGAGATGAGGTTCTTACAGGTTAGGCAACATGTGGTCTGAACTTAAAGGAAGAGACTTTAACTCTATGCTTATCTACCTTTTCTATCTCACGTGATTATTAATAACTTAATGAAAAATAATAATGGGTAGATATATTAATTTTAAATATAACAGGTGTCAACCACTCTAAATGGTAAATTAGGATTCTTAATTTTCCTTCTAAGAAAATTTTGAGTTTTGAGTATAGCATAGGGTGATTTTTAATAGAAGTGGTTTGAGTTTCCTCATCTGCTTTCATATGTGGGACATGCCTTGACCAAGACAGAGAAGCATTTTGCTTTTTGAGCATACCAACCTCGATCAGTAAGGACTATCCCCATGCATAGTCCTCCCCCCCCTCCTATTCCTTTAGCTTAGACAAGGGTGGGGAGGTAGAGGAAGGAGTCCAAGCCCTTTTGCACAGACAGGATCCAGCCCAGACCCTGCCCACTGCACTCAGCACAATGCAGCATGGAGAGTAGCCCCTTACATTAATCCTGGGGGTACTTTCTAGCTGTGCAGGATTGGGGGTGGGGGGAAACTACTGTCCTGTGCCTTTAAATCCTGATTCCACCTAGGGGTGGAGCTAGCTGGCTAGCTCAGTACATTGAGAGCTAGACCTAGAGACCGGAGGTCCTGGGTTGAAAATCTGTCAGTGGTTGAGTGAATCACTGGCAGTTAGCAGTGCAGGCAACTTTGGAAACACATGGCCATTGGTGTTACATCTAGGGGAGGGGAAAGGACTGAATCTTTACAAAGAAATTTTCTTTTTTTTTTCTTCCCTCCCTTCCCGCCTCAAAAATTCCTTAAGACTGACTGCTTCCTCTACAGCTTATCAAAAGCCACACCACTTTTTTTTCTCTTCCTTTATATTTAGATAAGGCCTATCCTGTAGTGTCTTACCCTTACCAGTTGTAGCACCACCCACAGGTGAGAAGTAAAACTGAAGGAACTTTAACATAATACTGCTACAGGTGCTCAGGGAGGAGTAATATCTTTGGTATGGAGGGCTTGTTGTGCCCTCCTAGGGCAGCTCTCCAGCCTCTGACCCTCACCTGACACCCAGCTCTCACTTGTGGCTCCTAATAGCTGATAGCATGCGGCAGCAGCCACTCCCCGGGCAATGGCTTCGACAGGCCGGCTAAACCTTGTGAGGGTAGCCATCGGGTCGTCATGGACCCCTGGTAAACTAGGACTTTGCTCACCCAGCATGTGAAGACTGCTTTGGCTGAACAGATGGAAGAAACCAATAAGAAGGTTCAACGGCTGAGATGGCGACGCAGCAAGGCACTGTGGAGTGCTTAGGGCTTGTTGGAGCACAAAAGACAACACGGCCATCCAATGCAGCTGAGGAAGTCTCCAGGTGTAATGATTTTTCGTGCCACTGGACCCAGGCTTCCAATGCTGAGAGAGTGGGACTGTCTCTGTGCATTGACTTTTCTACTTAAATCTTCATGCACAAGTGTCTTTGTGCACAAAAACATACAAAGACAATAGTCATCCTCAGTTACCGAGAGACTACTACTACTGCTACTGCTAGTAATTTAAAATAATTACATAAAATTGAATACATTTAAATAAAAGAATTATTAATAGTAAAATATTAATAATATTGAATTGAATTAAAACCTAATTTCTAAAATTGAACAAAGCCAATATTAAATCAAATTAATTAAAGCCAATATTAAGGAATAATTGTAGAACACAACAGTATTAATAATACTATAAATAACAATAATTATTAATTTTCAATAACTATTATTAGCCACTAACAACTATTATTAATTATTAATAATTATTATTGATGATTGATACTTGTTTGTGGTTAGTTACTATTATTCATAATTAATAACAACAATAATGAAAATAAATATATTAGTTGGTACTACTACTGCACAACAATTAACATTGAAGAAATTTGTGTCTCCATTTTTTCATGTTTCAGGACCTTTTCATTGTATAAACTGACCATTTAGCAATACTCAGCCTAGCTTAAATAGATAGATTAAGACAGACAGACTAGACACTATGGGAAATGCTGCAACGAATCAAGGGAAATCAGGAAATATTCCTCTCGATCCACCCCTGCATAAACTCTTGAATTCTTGGGGTGATACTAATATTCCTAAGACGAATTGGATGACAAAAAAGGAAGCTAAAAAACTTTGCAAAGCCTAGATGGAAATATCTTATACATGGCCAAAATATGGATCCTTTGAGTTCAAGATCTTAAAGGATGTGACATTATCCATTAAAAACAAAGATTCCAAATATTATAAATACTGGCTCTTGTGGGCATATCATGTTGATAAAGTAACCATCTCCTCCAGTGAGGAAACCATTCTTTCTTTGGAACTAGACCATTCTGGCTTAATTCCTTCGGTTCTTTCTTCTGTACCCTTGATTAGATCTATCAAGAAACACTTTATCATCCCACTTGGAATGTGAGTTTTCTCTTCATTCTAACCCAAACCAGGACTTGAACCCTTCAGCTCCTCTCCCTTTCAGATCTTGCTCACCTCCAACTCCTCCCATCCCCTTTCCTCCCAATCTATCTCTCTACCCTCCCTTAACATCTTACTACTCATACCCTTGAGAGTTTCCTCCTTCTCACTACTCAGTGCTAACCCATTTTCCCTATACCTACCTGAACTATTCCTATCCTTATTCTATTGGCCATCCTTTTCCCTACTCTCCTTCCCCTGACTGATCCCATCCACCTTACTATGACTTCTCTTCTAGACCTCACCCATCCTACTCTTCTCCTCCCCAGCCCTGCCTCCAGTCAATCTACTCCTCCTCTCCTCTCCATTACTCTCCACCCCACCCCTAGTTCCATCCCCCTCCTCTCCACCCCACCCCAACCCCACCACTGATCATTTTGTCCTGCCTTCCCAACGCCTTACCAACCCTTCCCTCTTCATTCACTTACTCCCCCCTTCCCCTACTAACCCACTACAACCCACTCCAGTGAAATCCAGGAAACAGGCCAAGCAGCAGTTATCACAGATGATTTGAATAATCCCTATTCCCTCTCAGAGATGTTCCTATTTATAATAGACGTGTAGACTTAGTAAACAGACATCATATACCTTTCTCTCCACAGGACATTGAGAGATTCAAAGAAAAACTTCCTTCTTCTGAATGTGGGCTCATACTGCTCATCAATAAGGTCGAAAGCATTTTCCTCACATATAATCCCACATGGATTGATGTGAAACATTTTCTCCAGGTCTTGCTAACAGAAAGGGAAAGAAATAAGATTCTTTCTCTTGTTAATCAGGCCCTGGGAGAGGGAATGACTTGTTGGCCAACTGAAGATCCCAAATAGGGCCCAAATTCAGAGCAAGGTTATTTACAACTATGCCAGGCTAGAAATGCATTACTAAAATCAATGAGAGCTTGTTCTGATAGGCCTGGCATGTGGACTAAATTTGAAAATCTAAAGCAAGAAGATAATGAAAACCCCTCTCAGTTTATGGATAGGCTTATTGAGCTGGGAAGTCAGTATATAGAACTGGTTCTTGCTAGGGAAAGGGATATTAGACAAATCAGAATACAATTTGTGAAAAACAGTTGTAAGGTAGTTAATTATTTTATGACTAACTGTCCAAACTGGCCTAATATGGACCTTAAGAATTGAAAAGAGTGGCAGTTTATGCTTTCGAGGGACATAATAAAAAGGAGAAAGAGAGCACTGATTTAATGGAAACATTAAAGAAGGAAACAAGGGAATTAACTGCTAAACAGGAAGAAAAGGATAAAGAGAACCCTAATTTAGTGGAGTCAGTAAGGAAGGAAATAAAAGAATTAACTGAAACAGTTGGAAAGGCAAAGCAGTGAGAGGTCATAGCTCCCTTACAAGAATCCACAAAACAGCTACTCACATGTTATTTTTGTGGAAAGATTGGCTATGTAATTAGGAATTGTAAGAAGAGAAATCAGGAATATAGGAATAGAAGCTTTAGTAATAATGAATTTGCTAGGAGGAATAGTAATTCAAAGAGGCAAATCAAAACTCACACCCAAACATTTGTACTCAATGGGGGAACCCTCCTCAGTATGGGGGACCCCAGAGTGTGGACAAAGGAATTTAAATGAATGATGGTACTTGGGAGGGGCAGGAATTTCAAAGAGTCTGAAGGTGAATTTTAAGCTTTTTCAGACCCCATTGCCTTATTGATGTTAACTGTTTCAGTTTGTTCCCCTCCCTATAATGAAAAAGTCTCTGTAACACAATTCTTAATACAAGATGCATATAATTTACTGTTAACCATTTCATAAGTTATCAAAATTGAAAAATTCTGTTACATTATCTTTATTTATACCTCCCCAATGCCTGTATTAAAGAACATATCATTAAAAAAATAATTTTCTTGGCAAAACCATAAGTTCTTATGGATGCATACTTTGTCATCAGATCCATAGAAATCATATGTTGCCTTGACAGCCTTTTGTTCTGTTTTTTGGCCTTTTTTAATTGTAACACATATGATGATGAATGGACTTCATCAAACTGGTTACAACCTGTACGCAACCTTTGGAGAACTTAATGTGTTAATAATCTCAATTGATTTTAATGGGTCTTCAGAATTGATTTTCAGATATCTAGGAGCATTCCTACCTCTGACTGATCATTTGCCTGCCTCTGAGTTGTTTGTAAGAAGAGGTAAGGGTCCATTTGTTGTTTAAATAAAGTGTAATGGCACTGTTGTATTTTTCCATCTCTGCATTTATTGAACATGTAATAAATGAGACATCTGAAGTGATTTTCACTTTTTGGTCATCAGCTCCACGTGAAAATGGGTGGGACATATTGGAGACAGTTCTGTTACACTGTTGCAGTCTCATATCAGAGGGAGGGAGGTGCCCAAGTGGCATAGTTACCCTGAAATGGGTTATAATCTCATCTAGGACATGGGAATGATTTTTCCTGTGAAGCCTTGTAGTTTTGAAATGGTTTTATTATACTTGTAACTCTTCATCAACAATACAGAGGTTTTTCTGGTTTCTCCTGCCAAATTTTAAAATGATGGAAATGTAATAGATAATATTGAGGGGGATTATTTAATGGGTACTTGAACAACTAATAGATCAGGCAGCTATCTTTCTTTTTTCTTTCCTTTTCCTGGTAACATTCCAAATGGAATCTTCCTTTGATTGACAGTTGATCAACCTCCAGCCATTGCTTCTTGTCTTGCTGCATGCGTTCCCCCTGGCTTTTGCATGCTTTCCAAATTCCTCTTTCACAGTAATAATAGACTTTGTTAAAAACATTTCAGCCAAGGTTGACTAAATCTGTAGAACATGTGACAAATATTCATGACTTCAAAGGTTTTTTAAATGTCACACAGAAGGTCATGTGAATACTAATGATAGTGGGTTTGTTTGCTCTTGTCATAAATGGACTCTTGTGACTTGGGGGATTTTGGTACTTCTTAGAATTTGCATTAGTTATTGTATTACTGTTTTTAAAAGGCTTTTACCTGGTAAATAAAATCATGTACACTCACACTATGGATCCTGGCCAAGTTAAGAGGGAAATAAATCTTATTTTTGAGTGAGCAACCTTTGTGTTGTGCCTCTGCTTTGCTAACACATTGTCACATGGAATGTGAACTGTGAAATTATGATTTTTTCCTTTATATTCATAATAGAATATTTGATTTTTTCTTTTTCTTTTTTCCTATCCTTGGTAGTACTTGAAGTACATGAAATCAGTATTAATGTTTTTTTTTTTACTTAAAGGATAAAGTTTATAATATAAGTTTACAGTATCTATTAGCCCTAGTAACCATCCATACCAAAAAGCTTTAGACTGGAAATCTACTATAAATTGATAAATGTTATGGGACTGTGATTAATGATTGTGTCTGATTCCAGGAGAAGGGAACAAAAGAGCCACTATACAGTGCCAAGTAGCATGAGGTCAAAAAGGACCAAACCAATCCAGGTAGGATTGTTGAACTTCTACACCAATATGAAAGGACTTGAACCTAGTGTGACACTCCAGGTTGCAGTGCTTGACATATGTTAAGACATAGGACTCTTTGTACTACACACCTTGTGAAATATTCACAGTCAAGTATCGAAGTTTGGCTATCATCCTGGCTCCCCTATCCCTGACAGTGACGATAAAATCAGATCAGGGAATGATTTCTTCCCATTTGCTGCTAAAACCTAGTCCTTTCTCTCTTATAGTTTGGCAATTGTCTGAAAGAAGTATGGGGAGCAAAGTTAAGTATTCCTCAGGCAATTCCAGTGACATAGAGCCATCTGGAGAGCAAGTTATTGCTTTGAATGTGGATAGTGTTCTTTCTCATAAGTCCTTTAGAATTGTCCTGGATCATTGCATTGCTACTCATAGAGAAGTCCATTACGTTTGTTGTACCATAGTGTATCCATCTTTGTGTACAATGTTCTCCTGGTTCTGCTCCTTTCATTCTGCATAAATTCCTGGAGGTTGTTCCAGTTCACATGGAATTCCTCCAGTTCATTGTTTCTTTGAGCACAATAGTATTCCATCACCAACAGATACCACAATTTGTTCAGCCATTCCTCCCAATTGAAGGGCATCCCCTCATTTTCCAATGTTTTGCCACCACAAAGAGTGCAGCTACGAATATTCTTGTACAAGTCTTTTTCCTCATTATTGCTTTGGGGTACAAACCTAGAAGTGCTATGGATGGATCAAAGAGTAGGTAGTCTTTTAGTGCCCTTTGGGAATAGTTCCAAATTGCCTTCCAGAATAGTTGGATCAGTTCAGAACTCCACCAGCAATGCATTAATATCCCAATTCTGCCACATCTCCTCCAACATTTTTTACTTTCCTTTGCTGTCATGTTAGTCAATCTGCTAGGTATGAGGTGGCACATCAGAGTTGTTTTGATTTGCATTTCTCTGCAATGGGGATAAACTAGAAGCCTTCTGAAAAAGATCAGGAGTGAAAAAAGGATGCCCATTATCACCTCTATTATTTAACATTGTACTAGAAACACTAGCAGTAGCAATTAGAGATGAAAAAGAAATTGAAGGTATTAAAATAGGCAATGAGGAGACCAAGCTATCACTTTGCAGATGATATGATGGTCTACTTAAAGAATTCTAGAGAATCCACCAAAAAGCCAGTGGAAATAATCAACAACTTTAGCAAAGTTGCAGGTTACAATATAAACCCACATAAATCATCAGTATTTCTATATATTTCCAACACATTTCAGCAGCCAGAGTTAAAAAGAGAAATTCCATTTAAAATCACCCTAGTCAATATAAAATACTTAGGAATCTATCTGCTAAGGCAAACACAGGAACTATTTGAATACAACTACAAAATACTATCCACACAATTAAAACTAGATCAAAATAATTGGAAAAACACTAATTGCTCATGGGTAGGACAAGCTAACATAATAAAAATTAAAATCCTATGCAAACTAATTTTCTTATTTAGTGCCATACCCCACTACATTTATTGAGCCAATGGAATTGCAGTCTGAATCAGGTATACTTGAGTCCAAAAGACAATCATAATATGTGTTACCAATCTTTAATGTTATGTGGGGCTCATCAGTGTGGGGGGTGCAATAATTAAAATGTTTGGGAGCAAGGGAAATATATATATCAATTATGACCGCTGAAATATATTTTCTACTGTGTCTTGGGTTTATATAAATATAAGATGGTTGCCAGGAAATATATTCCCAATTTATGAATATACTCAAGCCAACTGGGTTTTATAGAGAAATTTAATTTATAATACACTGATTAATCAATAGAAAAAAAGAGAAAGGAAGAAAGGAATAAGAATGAAGGGTCTCAAGCCAATAAGGCCTAGACCTCAGTCCTAGGAGATAAATCAGTCATTTGGTTTTATCATTCACCCAAGATCTCTCTAGGTAAGACTTCTCATACCAACCTCAGGCTCCACCTTCAAGAGAGCCTCCTTTCAAGAAATGTCTCCAGAGAATTCTCCTCCTGACTCCTCCTGAGTTCACCTTCCACAGCCTCCTTCAAAACCTCTCCAGGAGCTCTCCCTCCAGGACCTCTCTCCTCTCCGACCTCCTTCAGAGCAAAAACTCCCTCTCCGTCCTCAGACCCCGCTATCTTTAAGCAAACAATCTAAGTTCCCTCCCCTCAGTTCTCACATCTACCAATCACTGTCGATGTCTCCCCTGTGCCAATGATGGCTCTAGCTTAACCCAGGACCACCCAGAGGTCTGTCCCCTTTGCACATGTCTGTTGAAGGTCATATTCTCAAATAATTAAATCTTGATCTTTGCTGCAGCCCTTCCTAAATCCTGTTACTCTGAGTAGAGTGGAGATTGTAGTTTCCAAGACCTGGTTCTGTCATTCCAAGTATCTCTATTGTATCAATTCTAAAATCAATCATGACTCAAAGAACTTCCTGTTCTATGCTTAAGCATATGTCAAAGCCCTTTCCATTGTTTAGCAAAAGGTTTCTGTCCTAAAGTAGTCTTAAGTAGGGAGGAGAAGGATCCTCCCATGCCAAGGAGTTTCATATTCCAATAGAGTTCTTACTATCAGTAGGAAATTTTTTCAAGTATGAAATTTCCCAATGGTGAAATTTCCAACATTCATAAGTCTAAGAAATTTTAAGGTTTACAGGGGGCAGTGGTTAGGGACAATGGGCAGTAAGACATCAGGGTCTGGAAAATCAAAGGTTGTATCCTATGATTCCTGTGTCCCAACCCACACCCCATACACATTCATAGTCTTTGGGTTGTTCCTTGGGATCCCCCCTTAAGAGCAGTAGCACCCTGAGTGGCTTGGGGATGAGCTCCACTCAAGATATACTGTGGTGGAGTCATTTGGTATGAGTTATTAGTTGCCTGATTTATATTCCTAGAATTGGTATCAGTCCTAAAGTTGTGATTACTGCAATTGTTATCATAATTATTATTTCTATAATTGTTTCTATTTATTATTTTTTATTATATTATATATAATATTATTATATTATTATCTATAAATTATTCTATTTATTATTCAGCTAGATATTATCTTTGATTGCTTGGAACAAATTCCTACAGTCCATCACTATGTGGCCCTTCTTCTCACAGAAGTGGCAGGTAAGGGACCAGTAGTTAGATTCTTGGGGAGGGGCAAGTGTCATTGGTTGAGTATCATGTTCTTTGTCTTGTTTGTCAATTCTATTGCTTAAAGTGTCTAGTTTCTTCTGAATCATGTCCAGTAAATTGTTAGTCTCTTCCTGTTTTTCTTTATGGTCTTTAGAGATATAAGCAGCAGTTTTCCTCATCTTGTCAAGATCCATCTCAGGTCACCTTGGGCAATTAAAGTAATCCTGGACCACTCTGCAAGAGTTATTGACAAAGTGTTGCCTTATTTGTCTAATATACCTTTCTTTAGAGAGATCAAGGTCCAGATATTGTAATGGGGGGGGGGGACTTGAAAGATGAAGGGACCAGAAAGCAGCTGGTTTCAGGACTGAGTTCTGTGTAACACCTTCCCTTTTCCTCCACTAAGCTGGGCTGCTATAATGGAGTCAGTCAGCCCAGACCAGAGAGTATGTCTACCCCCCACCCCCACAGCCTTCTTCTTTTGATGAATTTGAAAATCATCCCTCCTATTACATAGACTTTGAGATAGTTCTTCTATAATTTAAATTATCTAATTTATTTTCTTGAAAGGAAGGGAGAGAGGGAAGAGGGAAAACTATTTCCTATGGCCACTTTTGATGGTGGGATCAAAACCTATTTTCTTTTTTTTTTAACTTTTTTTTTAAACCCTTACCTTTTGTCTTGGAGTCAATACTGTGTATTGGCTCTAAGGCAGAAGAGTGGCCTGAGTAGAAAAAACTCTGAGAATTTGTATCCTTTTGTGGTATGTCAAATATGTAGATTAAAAGTTAATATCCAAAATACTCCAAGTATTATATTTAATACTATTTATTAATAATAACCTGAAGCAAAAGGGAAAATAAAAGATTAGAGAAAAAGAGAGAACTCACTCAGCCACCAAGAGGGAAAAAAAGAGCGAGGGAGGAGTTACACACAGCTTAAAAAACAACATAAAGACTCTAACACAATCGAAGGGAAAAGAATTCTTGGGACAAGAAAAGAATTCTGGGAGATGAAGTTCAATGGTTCAAGATTTTCTAATTACACAGACCCCAAATCACACAGAATTAGAGAATGCCTAAGTTGGAAGAGACCTCAGCAAGATCTAGTGCAACACTGCATGAAAGAAAAATGGCATAGAGGATAGAATTCTGGGTCTGGAATCTGATCTGAGTTCAAATATCACCTCAGACACTTTCTTTTGTTTGACCTTGGGCAATTCACTTGACCTCTTTTTGCCTTAGTTTTCTCAATTGCAGAATGTGGATAATAATAGCATTTACCTCCCATCATTGTTAGGATGAAATGAGATAATACCTGTAATATTGACTTACCACTGTGCCTGGCACAGAGTAGTTCTCTCTCTCTCTCTCTCTCTCTCTCTCTCTCTCTCTCTCTCTCTCTCTCTCTCTCTCTCTCTCTCTCTCTCTCTCTCTCTCTCTCTCTCTCTTTTCTCTCTCTCTCTCTCTCGCTCTCTCTCTCTCTCTCTCCCTGAGTGGTCAACTTAATGGATGTTTCCACTCTCCTCTCTCTGTCTGTCTGTCTCTTCCTCTCCTCATCCTCTCCCTTCCTTTCTTCCTTCCTTGCATGTACCTGACCAATGGTCACTGAACCTCTGTTGGATATGTATTCTTTCCTCCTTCGACCAATTCAGATGAGAGTGAGGTTTCAAGTGTCAGCCTATTCCCTTTTCCTATTCCTTCCTTGTTAATAAAAATTTCTTGGGCACCCTGATTATATGAAACACCCCCCCCCCCCAGTATATTCTTCTTTCTCTCTCTTTCCATTCTTTTCTTAGGATCATCGGTATATAAGGGAGCTACTCTTAGCTTGTCTATGATCTGATGATGATATGGTTTCAGAGAAACCTATATTGTAATAGTTATAGGAATTGTAGTTAGGATTTTTTTTAAACCATAAAAAATAGAGCTTTACTTTCAATTAAGTCTCAAGGGTACTGTCAAAACTAGCTTAACTTACATGGGGAAATGGGTTAGACTATTTCTTTCTCCACAAAAGTCTACCTATGTTCACAGGGGTTTTTCTCTCATACCATCTCACAATCCTAACATTCAAGAGGTTTCTCTCTAGTATGAATTCTCTGATGTTAATTCAGATAAGGGACTATATAGTAGTAGTAGTAGTCTCTCGGTAACCGAGGATGACTATTGTCTTTGTATGTTTTTGTGCACAAAGACACTTGTGCATGAAGATTTAAGTAGAAAAGTCAATGCACAGAGACAGTCCCACTCTCTCAGCATTGGAAGCCTGGGTCCAGTGGCACGAAAAATCATTACACCTGGAGACTTCCTCAGCTGCATTGGATGGCCGTGTTGTCTTTTGTGCTCCAACAAGCCCTAAGCACTCCACAGTGCCTTGCTGCGTCGCCATCTCAGCCGTTGAACCTTCTTATTGGTTTCTTCCATCTGTTCAGCCAAAGCAGTCTTCACATGCTGGGTGAGCAAAGTCCTAGTTTACCAGGGGTCCATGATGACCCGATGGCTACCCTCACAAGGTTTAGCCGGCCTGTCGAAGCCATTGCCCGGGGAGTGGCTGCTGCCGCATGCTATCAACTACTAGGAGTCACAAGTGAGAGCTGAGTGTCAGGTGAGGGTCAGAGGCTGGAGAGCTGCCCTAGGAGGGCACAACAAGCCCTCCATACCAAAGATATTACTCCTCCCTGAGCACCCCATACACCCCAAGGGACTATATAAAGCCTTCCTATTTACATACGTTCATAAAGTGTTCATCTTGTATTTCCAATATCTTGGAACAAGCAATAACCTGTGGTTCAAGGCTTTCCTACAATCAGTATATCACAGAATTCTCTGATAGCAATTTGGAATAGAACATTTCACAAAATTTAAGAACTGGAAGAGACCTCAGCAGACACTTGGTTCAACTTATACAATAAAGGAATTTCAATATAACATACCCAATGGTCATCCCAAACAATGGTCATTCAGCCATAGTTTGAAGAACTCTCAACTCTTCTCCTGAAGTCAATCAGGGGAGTGGATACCACTCTAGTTTTAGACAGTTCTAATAATCAGGAAGTTTTCCCCAACATCGACCCTCAATTTACCTTTTAGTCTCTTCTACTCATTTCATCAGGTTCTATCCCATGGGCAAACATAATACTTGAAGATAGCCTTCATATTCTCCAAATCCTGAAACATCTCCACTTCCTGCAACTGATCTTCATATGAAATAGAATCAGAACTTTTCTCCATGGTAGTTGCCCTTCTTTGGACCTTCTCTCTAGCTTACAGATATCTTAGTTCACAGTGCCTCATATTGAAGACTTTATATGATGTCTGATAAAGGTGGAGTTTGGAGGAATATCACTTCCTTATTCTTGGGAGCTATACCATTAAAAAAATAAACAAACAACTCTTACCTTCTATCTTAGAATCAATATTTAGTTTAAATTCCAAGGCAGAAGAGTGGTAAGGGCTATGCAATTGGGGTTGGATTTGCCAAGTGTCACACAGCTATCAATTGCTTGAGGCCATAATTTGAATCTAGGACCTCTTGTCTCTAGGCTTAGCTATCTATTCACTGAGTCTCCTAGCTGCCCCATCCATCCTTCTTAATGCAACCCAAGTTGGCATTACTTTTTTTGATTGACACACCACAATGATGACTCATATTGAATTGGTAGTTACTCCCACAGCTTTTTTAGAGCATACATGCCTCCCCTATCTAATATTTGGAAGGCAAATCCTGTATGACAATGTAATAATGGCCTCAAGCAAAGTCTTCTCATGTCTCTTGAATACATAAGATTTCTCTCCTGTATGAGCTTACTAAGAGGACGAGGGAGACAACTTGTAACTGAAGATCTTTGTATAAAGACTATATCCACAAAGTTTATTTCCAGTATCAATTCTCCCAAGTCAGTTTAGATTTCAGAAATTATGGAAGTTCTTTACATAATTCATACAACCATAAAACGTCTCTGCTGTATGACCTGTCTACAGATTGATCTTTGATTGATCATAGCATTCTTTCCTACAATCTTACATCAGAAGTTGTTTCTCCAGTATGCATTCTCTGATAATTAGTTAATTATGATCTCTAGATGAAGGCCTTTCCACATTCTTTACATCCATTAGATTTTCCCCCCAGCATGAGTGCTCTGTCTCTTCAGAACACAACATTTATGGAAGGTCTTCCCACAATTATTACATTTGTCTTTTTTTCTCACCTTAATAAATTTGATGTTCAGTTGAGTAAATTTTGATGGAAAGCCTCTGCACATTCATTACAACTTTAAGGTTTCTCTCCTGTATGATTTATTGGCTGTTCAATTAATTGTGACTTCTGGTTGAAGGGCCTCTCATAATGATTACATTTATAGGGTTTTTTCTCCAGTAGGAAGTCTCTCATTTATTTCAGGGTTGAGCAATAAGGCTCAGATGGGACTTAATAGATGACTTAGAAAGATTGTGAACTCTCTGGGGGCAGGGACTTGTTTCCACCTTTCTTTGTATTCCCAGCCTAAACTTAATAAATACTTTTATTGACTGACTGATTGAAGGCACTCCTATATTCATTCATTACACCTATCAGATTTTTCTCCAGGATTTTCAATAATTTCTGAATGTTACTTAATGGGTTACCTATATTTTCTTTTTTGAAAATCCCCTAGAACACATACTTGGGGCTGAATATACTGACACCCTTTCTCTGAGTATCATAATTAAGAGGATTCCTTCCTAAGTATATTCTCTGTTGAATAGTAAAAGCCTTGCTATCTTGATTATATTCATGTTCTTTCTATTTCTTGGGAATTTGGGGCTGAGTGATTCTTTGTTGTACACAATGTTTCTCATTATTGGAATCACATTGGCACAAAGAGAGACATCAGGGTCACATCTTAGTTTTTTCCTGGGGTGAATCTTCCATGGAAATGTCCATATTTGGGTTGGAGTCCTTCCTTTCAGGTCTGGTCTCCTGACTTGAATGGATTGAGCAAATGGGGTTGGGGCAATGGTATCTCCCCCAGCATCTGAGATGCTCCCCCTTGATCCAGCTAATCAATCACATTTGATTTGGAAACTACAAACCACAGGCTCACTGATTTCCCATAATTCTTTGGTGTCACCTCTCTGTTTAGTTCCTTCTGAAGAAGGTACAAGTGTCTCTACTGCTGAGTGAAGTCCATGGCCATATCCTTGGAAGTCATGAGTCCTGGTGGCTTCTGGTTGTAAGGAACTGTTCTTCTATGCTCCCTTCTCTTGGGGAAAACAGAATTCTCAGGAGGTTGAAATGAATTGAGTGCATTTTAAAAGTTATATATCAATACATTTTGATTTTATTTTTATTTATTTGATACAATTTTAAATAATTGTTTTCTGACATTTTGTGATCCATATTCTCTCTCCTTCTTACCTTCCCCCTCTCCCCAAAAGGGCAGGTACTATGACATAGGTCATATCTGTGCTATCATATAATATATATTTCCATGTCCATCAAAATGTTAAAGAAGACGTATATTGCTTACACTAGAGAAAAATTTCATGGAGGAAATAAAGTGAACAAGAGCAAACTTCAATCTTCACTCAGACTATCAGATCCTTCTATGGTGGTGGATAGCCTTTTTTATCTTAAATTCATGAATTGAGTCTTGAAGGAAGACAGAGTGCATTCCAACCTGGGGGCAGCTCGGGCAAATGCTAGGACATTTCTGAGTAAGGGAAAAGGGATTTGTAGGGTGGAGGCTGGCTGGTGACGGGAAGCCTGGATCAACTCTTGTCTTCTCTCCCAGATTTTATATTCCAGTTACAGTTCAGATGATGGAGACAAAGAAGGTATCCATTTCTTTGACCATGCCATCAACATGTCCGTAACAATGAAGAAAACCTTTTCCAAATCCAGGGATTCTGATGGCTGACTTGTGGGGGTGGGAAAGTAGGGGCAGTTGTGTTCTTCAGAGACAGAGCAGGGTAACTATAAGCAATAGTTCATATGGAAAGGAGTCATCTACTCCACGGTCTGCATCTATGACACACTAGAGACGGGACAGTGCACAAGAAATGAATGATCAGACCTTGCACCACAAGGAAGGTCCCCATCACTTTCTGTTCTTCTTGGGCCTTAGTTTTTAACTTTTTATATAATGATTCTGAAACAAATTAAACTAGTTTAAATCACAAAAAATGCTATGTCATTTTCTTCAATGAAGTTATTCATGGTTTCTATGATTTGTTCTTTAACTGGTTTTGGAGAATCATATTGTTTAATTTCCAATTAATTTTTGATTTACCTCTCAATGTACCCCTACTAATTATTATTTTCATTGCATTGTGATCTGAGAAAGTTGCATTTATTATTTCTGCTCTTTTGCACTTGTTTGCAATGTTTTTATACCCTAATACATGGTCAATTTTTGTGAATGTACCATGTGCTGCTGAAAAGAAGGTGTATTCCTTTTTGTCCCTATTTATTTTTCTCCACATGTCTACTAACTCTAATTTTTCTAAGATTTGATTCATTTCTCTAACCTCTTTCTTATTTATTTTTTGGTTTGATTTATCTAATTCAGATAGAAGAAGGTTCAGGTCTCCCACTAGTATAGTTTTTCTATCTATTTCATACTTGAGCTCCACTAATTTCTCCTCTAGAAATTTGGATGCTATGCCATTTGGTGCATACATGTTTAGTACTAATATTTCCTCATTGTCTATACTGCCTTTTATCAGGATATAATTACCTTCCCTATTTCTTTTAACTAGATTTATTTTTACTTTGACTTTGTCAGATATCATGATTGTGACTCCTGCCTTCTTTTTATCAGTTGATGCCCAATAGATTTGGCTCCATCCTCTTACTTTCACCCTATGCGTATCTACCTTCCTCATGTGTGTTTCTTGCAGACAGCATATGGTAGGGTTTTGGATTCTAATCCACTCTGCTATTCGCTTGCATTTTATGGGTGAGTTCATTACATTCACATTCAGAGTTATGATTACTAGCTGTGCTTTTCCCAGCATTTTGATTTCTACTATTGGTCCTGCCTTTTCTTCTTTCACTATTTCCATCTATACCAATTTTTGTTTTTAATCAGTCCCCCTAGTTCCCACTCTTATTTTACTTCCCTTTCTACCCCCTCCCTTCTTATCCCCCCCTTATTTTCCCTGCAGTCTTTTAAAAACTACCCCCCACCCTCTCCCTCCCTTGTACTGCTTCCCTCCCCACCAGTCTGTTTGTTACCCTTCTACTCCCCTATAGGGCACAAATCTATTCTCTGCCCCAATGGATTGGATTGTTCTTCCCTCTTTGGGTCAATTTCAATGCACGTAAGAGTTGAGTATTTCTTATCTCCAACCTCTTTACCCTTCCAGTGTATTGATGTTCTCTCCCCTCCCGCCATGAGCTTCTTTGTCATATATAAATTTACCCCATTTGTTTCTTTTCCCATTTCTTTTAGTATTAACATCTTTTTAAAACTCTAGTTGTATATATATGTATATATACATGTATATGCATTTATGCATACATATATCTACATATCTATTTATGTTTTGTCATTTCATCCTATACAGTTTATCACTGTTCCCTCTAAGTGTAATTCTTCTAGCTGCCCAGGTGATAATAACAATTTTTAAGAGTTACCAATGACCTCTTTTCTTTGAGGGATACATAACATTTTAACTTATTGAGTCTCTTTAAAAAAAAGGTGTTTTTTGGGGTTTTTTTGTTTTTCTTTTTTCCCTCTTTTTAAATTATCTTTTGATGATTCTTTTGAGTTCTGTGCTTGGGCATCAAATTTTCTGTTCAGGTCTGGTCTTTTCTTTATAATTTCTTGGAATTCTTCTATTTTGTTGAATGACCATACTTTCCCCTGTAAGAATATAGTCAGTTTTGCTGGGTAGTTGATTCTTGGTTGTAGACCTAGTTCCCTTGCTTTCTGGTGTATCATATTCCATGCCTTTTGGTCCTGCAGTGTGGATGCAGACAGATCCTGTGTTATCCTCACCATGTTTCCATGGTATCTGAATGACTTCTTCTTGGCAGCTTGTAATATCTTTTCTTTGGTCTGGTAGTTCTTGAATTTGGCTATAACATTCCTGGGTGTTGTCAGTTGGGGATTAAGTACAGGAGGTGATCTGTGGATTCTTTCAATCTCCACTTTTCCCTTTTGTTCTAGAATATTGGGGCAGTTTTCTTGAATAATTTCCTGTAGTATTTTGTCCAGGATTTTTCTTTTATCATGGTCTTCTGGTAGACCAATGATTCTTAAATTGTCTCTCCTCAAACAATTTTCTTTTTTTTTTAAATTTTATAGTATTTTATTTGATCATTTCCATGCATTATTCATTAAAGACAAAGATCATTTTCTTTTCCTCCCTCCCACCCCCCGTAGCCGACGCGTGATTCCACTGGGTGTCACATGTGTTCTTGATTCGAACCCATTGCCATGTTGTTAATATTTGCATTAGAGTGTTCGTTTAGAGTCTTTCCTCTGTCATGTCCCCTCAGCCTCTGTAGTCAGGCAGTTGCTTTTCCTCAGTGTTTCTACTCCCTCAGTTTGTACTCTGCTTATGGATAGTGTTTTTTCTCCTAGATCCCTGCAGATTGTTCAGGGACATTACACTGCCACTAATGGAGAAGTCCATTACGTTCGATTATACCACAGTGTGTTTGTCTCTGTGTACAATGTTCTACTGGTTCTGCTCCTCTCGCTCTGCATCACTTCCTGGAGGTCGTTCCAGTCTCCATGGAATTCCTCCACTTTATTATTCCTTTTTGCACAATAATATTCCATCACCAACATATACCACAATTTGTTCAGCCATTCCCCAATTGATGGGCATCCCCTCGTTTTCCAATTTTTGGCCACCACAAAGAGCGCAGCTATGAATATTTTTGTACAAGTCTTTTTGTCCATTATCTCTTTGGGGTACAGACCCAGCAGTGCTATGGCTGGATCAAAGGGTAGACATTCTTTTATCGCCCTTTGGGCATAGTTCCAAATTGCCCTCCAGAATGGCTGGATCAGTTCACAACTCCACCAGCAATGAATTAATGTCCCTACTTTGCCACATCCCCTCCAGCATTCATTACTTTCCTTTGCTGTTATGTTAGCCAATCTGCTAGGTGTGAGGTGATACCTCAGAGTTGTTTTGATTTGCATCTCTCTGATTATAAGAGATTTAGAACACTTCTTCATGTGCTTATTAATAGTTTTGATTTCTTTATCTGAAAACTGCCTATCCATGTCCCTTGCCCATTTATCAATTGGGGAATGGCTTGATTTTTTGTACAATTGATTTAGCTCTTTGTAAATTTGAGTAATTAAACCTTTGTCAGAGGTTTTTATGAAGATTTTTTCCCAATTTGTTTTTTTCCTTCTGATTTTAGTTACATTGGTTTTGTTTGTACAAAAGCCTTTTAATTTGATGTAGTCGAAATTATTTATTTTACATTTTGTGATTCTTTCTATGTCTTGCTTGGTTTTAAAGTCTTTCCCTTCCCAAAGGTCTGACATGTATACTATTCTGTGTTTACCCAATTTACTTATGGTTTCCTCCTTTATGTTTAAGTCTTTCACCCATTTTGAATTTATCTTGGTGTAGGATGTCAGGTGTTGATCAATTCCTAATCTCTCCCACATTGTCTTCCAATTTTCCCAGCAGTTTTTATCGAATAGTGGATTTTTGTCCCAAAACCTGGGATCTTTGGGTTTATCGTATACTGTCTGGCTGAGGTCACTTGCCCCCAGTCTATTCTACTGATCCTCCTTTCTGTCTCTTAGCCAGTACCAAATTGTTTTGATGACTGCTGCTTTGTAATATAGTTTGAGGTCTGGGACTGCAAGGCCCCCCTCATTTGTGTTTTTTTTTCATTATTTCTCTGGATATCCTTGATCTTTTGTTATTCCAAATGAACTTTGTTATGGTTTTTTCCAAATCAGTAAAGAAATTTTTTGGGAGTTCCATGGGTATGGCACTAAATAGATAAATAAGTTTGGGTAGGATGGTCGTTTTTATTATATTGGCTCATCCTATCCATGAGCAGTTAATTTTTTCCCAATTGCTCAAGTCTAGTTTTAGTTGTGTGGTGAGTGTTTTGTAGTTATGTTCATATAGTTCCTGTGTTTGTCTCGGGAGGTAGATTGCTAGGTATTTTATTTTGTCTAAGGTGATTTTGAATGTGATTTCTCTTTCTAGTTTTTGCTGCTGAGCTGTGTTGGAGATATATAGAAAAGCTGATGACTTATGTGGGTTTATTTTGTATCCTGCAACTTTGCTAAAGTTGTTGATTATTTCAATTAGCTTTTTGGTTGAATCTCTAGGATTCTTTAAGTAAATCATCATATCATCCACAAAGAGTGACAGCTTGGTCTCCTCATTGCCAATTTTAATACCTTCAATTTCTTTTTCTTCTCTAATTGCTATTGCTAGTGTTTCTAGTACAATGTCAAATAGTAGAGGTGATAATGGGCATCCTTGTTTCACTCCTGATCTTATTGGGAATGCATCTAGTTTATCCCCATTGCAAATGATATTAGCTGATGGTTTTAGATATATACTGTTTATTATTTTTAGGAATGACCCTTCTATTCCTATGCTTTCTAGTGTCTTTAATACGAATGGGTGTTATATTTTATCAAAGGCTTTTTCTGTGTCTATTGAGATAATCATGTGGTTCTTGTTGGTTTGCTTGTTGATGTGGTCAATTATGTGGATGGTTTTCCTAATATTGAACCAGCCCTGCATTCCTGGTATAAATCCTACTTGATCATGGTGGATGACCCTTCTGATCACTTGCTGGAGTCTTTTTGCTAGTATCCTATTTAAGATTTTTGCATCTATATTCATTAGGGAGATTGGTCTATAGTTTTCTTTCTCTGTTTTTGACCTGCCTGGTTTTGGAATCAGTACCATGTTTGTGTCATAAAAGGAGTTTGGTAGAACTCCCTCTTTGCTTATTATGTCTCAAACAATTTTCTAAATCCTCTATTTTTTTGAATGAGATGCTTCATATTTTCCTCAATTTTTTCATTCTTTTGGGTTTGTTTTATAGTGTCCTGCTGCCTTGTGAGGTCACTTAATTCTAGTTGTTGTGTTCTGGTTTGTAAATACTGGATTTCATCCCTGGCTTTTTGGTCATCCTTCTCCGTCTGGTCTGATTTTCTTTGGAGGTCATCTTTCATTCTCTTTACCTCATTTTTCATCTCCTTTGCCTCATATTTCATCTTCTTTGACTCATCTTTCATCTCCTTTGCCTCATTTTCAAACTGGTTGATTTTGGCTTTCAAGACACTATTTTCTATTTCCAGATTACTTATCTTAGTGCGAATCTTAAAACTGCTCCAACTCTACTTCAGAAGATTTGATTAAGCTATTCCCCACGATTAACAATGGAGGTACTTGATCAGGAATGTATTGAGAACTTTTAAAATTACTCCACCCTACTCAGACAGTGCCTTAGGGAAAGATAAAGTTGCAAACTCCTGATTGAACAATGAAAAGTTCCCAACTCATACTTATAGTGAAGCCAAAACCTTAAGCTAGGTGGTCTATTTTTACATCTAATACAAAATGGTGCTAAGTACCTATAAAGGTTAAATTAGTCACTAAAAGGTCAAGCAGCTTACAAAAGGCAAGCTTAACAAAAGAGGTGTGAAGTTTTAATCTAACCAGAGAAGGTGGGAACAAAAGAAGATGAGAACTAAGAATGGGCAGTCCTGGAAAAGAGCATCTACTGTGATTGGTAGATATGAAAATTTAGGGGAGGTAACATAAGAGAAATTTTCTTTAAAAGGAGAATTCAGTTCAATTTGGAAGTTGAATTGGAGTTGGAGTTCAGAGTTGAAGTAAGGACATTTTGATTGGAGTTCGCAATTGAACCCAGCTTGGAGATGATCTTGTGGTGAGTGATAAAGACTGACTCTCTCTCCCTTAGGTTCAGGCCTAGGCCATTTTGAACTAGGCTCTTTTATACTGGTTGGCTCACCCTGAGCCAGAGCAATTAATTCTCTCTCTCTCTTTCTCTTTCTCTCTCTCTCCTTCCCTTAATTCCTCTATTTATATTAATTAAAATCTCCATAAATCCCAGCTGACTTGGGTATTTTCACATTTTGGGAATTTCCCATGGTGACTACTTATTTTAGATTTTAAGTCAAAACACTAAAATTATCTTTACATTAGTTTTTAAACTCTTTTCCCAAATGTCTTCAGCCTCTCTTCATTGTGTTTTGAATTGCATTTTGAGTTCTTCCAAAGCCTGTATCCAATTTGCTGGCTTTTCTGTTTTATTGCATGCCTCCTTCTCTGTTCCATTTGCCTGTACAGAAGCTGTTGATTGTAATTTCTTTCTTCTTTTTTCTGTTGTTTGCTCATATTTACCCCTTTTTTGCGACCCGTATTTGTCTGTGCTCTTGCTCCGCTCATTTTTTTGGTTTTGGGCTTTCTGTCAGTCTTCCCTTTTGGAGATATGTCAGGAGATCTCTCTGTGCAGTCTGTGGGGGATGGGTATTAGAGTTTCAGCTTCCCTTTATTCTGGAGGCTTTTGATTGGATTAAAGTCCAACAGTCTGTGGGGGAGGGGTGTTGGAGCTTGAGCTTCCCTGACCTCTGAAGACTTTTGATGGGATTAAGTTCAGCTGGGTCGGGCTTGGTGTGTTCTGAGGCCAAAACCTCCTGGAAGGCTGGAGCAATATGGAGGGTCTCTGTAGCTCTGACCAGGCTACCCACTCTATGCTCCCTCTCCAACTCCTTCCCCGCCAACTGAGCCTGGCACAGCCCTGACCACAAGGTACACCCTCCAGACCAGCGCCTTTGCCTGCCCAAAGGTTCCTGCTGCAACTGGAGGCTTAGCACTCTAGGTGGGGAGGGCGGGGTCCTGGGACCTTCCTTCTGCCTTCCCTTTAAACCCAAGTGTTCTTGTATTCCTGGCTTTTGCAGAGGCATACCTTTTGAATTGAGTCCAGCAGGAGGGTTCCTTGGCTCTGTCTTGTTGTTAGGCTTGATTTTCAGTCCCCTAGGAGCATTCAGTTTGTGTTCAGTAAGGAAAGGTATTCAGAGGTCTAAACTTCTGCTGCTTCTAGGCCACCATCTTGACTCTGCCTTCCAGAGAAGCATTATTGATAGTCATGAGAGCTTGCTCTGATAGAACTGATTCATGGTCAAAATTTGAAAGAACCCAACAAGAAATTGATGAGACTCCCTCCCAGTTTATGGACAGACTTACTGATGTAGGAAATACATATATGTATGTTAATTTGTCCAGAGAAATGGACATTAGACAAATTCGTAGACAATTCATTGAGAATTGTTGTTCAGTTGTAAAAGACTACTTTAACGCTAAGCTGTCCTAATTTGGATTCTATGGACTTCAAAGAATTGAGGAGAGTATCAATCTGTTTATAAAGGCCATGCAAAAAGATGTGAGGAAAACAATAAGTCAGTGGGAGACTTAAAGAAAGGAATTGAAAGGTTACAAGGACAACTGAAAAGTAAGGGAGAGACCATAGCCCCTTTGCAGGAATCCACAGATAAATCATTAACATGCCTTTACTGTGGAAAGAGAGGCCATGTAATGATAGTCCATAGGAGCTGGCTACAGGAAAAAGAAATAATAACTATAGGAATCGTAATGCCAATCAAAATAATGACAGTACTCAAAATGAGGCAAATGATACTACACAACCAAATGCCCAAAGATAATATATTTTAAAAAATGGGGCTCATCCACACAAAACTCTGGGTGAAAATCCCCATCAATGTGGGGGATCCCAGAAAACCACCCAAGCATCTTTATGATGGTGTGATGGGACAGGGCGTAAGGGCCTTAGAATCAAAGAGTGAAACCTTTGATTTTCCAGACCCTGATATTTTAATGCCAATTATCTCTCTTTCTCTCTCTCTCTCTACACACACACACACACACACACACACACACACACACACACACACACACACACACACAGAGTAAGGAACCTCATGTTACTTTAAAAGTGGGAAATTCATACTCTGATTATCTTTTGGACACTCAGGCATCTAGGTCAGTTTGGATAAGCAAACCAGATGCAAAATGTGACTCTATTTGCTCTCTAAATGCAGTAGGTGTATCAGGAACACCTTTAAAGGTCCCAAAACTTTCTCCTCACATGGTATGCATGGGACCCTTAACTATTGAACATTCTCTTTTTTTAATGCCTGGATCCCCCCACAAACTTGCTGGGGAGGGATTTACTATGCAAACTACAGACCACAATAATTTATGCCCCAGATGGCTCTATGTCCTTGGAAGTGCCTGAGGAATCTTTAAATTTACTCCCTGTATTTCTCTCAGAGAACCAAGAGGCAAAAGAGCCTCCTATCTTTAAAATACCTATAGATATACCAGAGTCTCTTTGGGCCACATCTTCTTCTGATGTAGGTTTACTTAAATCAGCTGTTCCTGTGCAGATTAAAACTAAATCTAGCCCACCTCCTTCCATTCCTTAGTACCCACTCTCAAAGGAGGCAATTGAGGGCATTACCCTGGTAATAAACTCATTAATTGACCAGGGCATCATAATTTCCTGTAAATCTGAATACAACATGCCCATCCTACCCTTTGAAAAAACAAAATTGGGGTCCAATGGTAAACACCTCTATAGATTTGTACAGGATTTGAGGGCTGTGAACAATCATGTTATAAAGAGACACTCTGTAGTTTCCAACATAAATATTATTATTTCCTCTATTCCTAACATAGCTACATACTTTACAGTAGTGGATTTGTACTCAGCCTTCTTTTCCATACCCATACCTGAGAACTCCAGGCATATCTTTGCTTTCACCTGGAAGGACTCTCAGTATACATGAACTCATCTACCCCAGGGGTTCGTGGAAAGTCCGAGTTTGTTCTCACAAATTTTGAGCCAAGACACAGATAATATAAAATTTAAAAACAGCAAATTAATCAAATACATAGATGATCTACTCTTGGCTTCAACAGACGCAGAAGCATATCAGAAAGATAGTAATTGGAATTGCACAAAAGAGGGCATAAGGTCTCAAAGGATAATGTTCAGTGGTGGCTCCCCAAAGTAGAATATTTAGGGTTCATTCTGACTGCTGGTGCCCATTCTATTTCTCTCAACAAATTGAAAATATTAAAAATTGAGTGTTCCTACCACTAAGAAACAGTTAAGAACAATTTTAGGAGCAACAGGAGTTTGTAGACAATGGATCCCTTGCTATGGGGAAATTACCAAGCCCCTTATAGCACTAACAAGGGATTCAGTCCCTGAACCACTTAAATTAGAGCCTGAACACCTGTCAGCTCTGTCAGATCTAAAAGAGGCTATCTTGTCTTCCCCTCCTCTAGGCATCCTAGATTACAACAAGCCATTTACTTTGTATGTACATGAGTGGAGAGGGGTAGCTTCAGGTGTTTTAACTCAAACTTTGGGACCTTCTCAGTGTCCAGTTGCTTATTATTCAGCCCAACTGAACCCAGTAGCTTCAGGAGCACCACCATGTATTAGAGGTGTAGCTGCTACAGCTTTACTAGTGACAAAAACTGTTGATCTAGTTGGGATGCCCATTAACAATTATGTGCCCACATGAGGTAAACGCATTGTTGCTAAGGCATAGAACACAGGCATTTTCTGATCAGCGAATTACAAGGTATGAAATTACCCTGTTAAACAATGAAAACATTACCTTAAAATGGTGTACAACTCTTAATCCTGCCACCTTGCTTCCAGATTTACCCACTTTAGGAGAACTATTACACAGTTGTGAAACACTAATGCCCATGGCAGAATAGCCTTGATATAATCTCTTGGACACTCCCTTAGATAACCCAGATCTGGTCTTATTTATGGATGGTTCTTCTTTTTATGAGGGACAGCATATGCTACACTGAAGCTGCTATAGTCACAGAATTTGCCATTGAGTGGTCAGCTTCACTGCCCTCAAATATTAGTGCTCAAGGTACAGAACTCATAGCCCTGAAACATGCCTGTATACATGCCAAGGATAAAAGGCAACAATTTATACAGATTCTAGATATGCTTTTGGCATTTGTCACTCAGTCAGTATGCTATGGCTCCAGAGAGAATTTTTAACCTCAGTTGGAAAATCTATAGCTAATGCAGAAATTATTAATGAAGTTTTTTCTACTCTCCAATTGCCCAAAGCCCTAGCTGTAGTTCATTGCTCTGCCCTGTGAATTTTAAAACTACTCTACCCTACTCAGACTGTACTTTAGAAGATTTGATTTAGCTATTTTCTGATTTGTAACAATGGAGATACTTGGTCTAACAGAATCAGGTCTTGGGAACTCTATATTGCTCCACCCTACTTAGTTTAACAAGGTCAGGAATGTCGGCACCCATATTCAAGGATTAAGTATCTATGAAGATGGCCTTCAATAAACATGTGCAGAAACAGCTGACAGACCCCTGGGCTGTCCTAAGTCAAGTTAAGCTATCATTGGTACAGATGAGATGCAGGAAAGTGATGTAAAACCATCTATATAAGGTATGTCACTTCCTCTCTTCTCCCTCTTTCCCTGGAGAGTTGACTCTGGCTGGCAGTGTGCTAAACATTCCGACATCTTGGCGTGGTGGCAGCTATTTGTCTGGGTTTTGGTGGTGAGTTTTTCCTTGACCTAATTCAGGTTCAGGCATCTTGGCTGAGGCCTCTTGGAGTTCAGGCTGATTCCTTCCTCTTTTGCTCTCCAAACCCTTACCTTCCTAGAGCCTCTAATCTTCCCCCTGGCTCAAGCCAGGTGGGAGAAATCCTACACCCTTTCCTTCTCCCTTCTTCTTAATTTCTTTCCACTATATCAATTAAATCACCATAAATTTCCAGCTGACTTGGGTATTTTTTTTATTTGGGATATCCATGGCAACCAAATAATTAATATAGTTTAGGTCACAACGCTAAAATTATCTGTTATAGCCCATACAGGTGGCACTGACCCTGTCTCTAGGGGAAATAACCAAGCAGATACTGCTGCAAAGCTAGAGGCTATAGAAGGGCCTAAATTAATTTTAATATTAACAACCACTGATGACTTATATTTATCACTTTCCTATAATGTAAAGGAAGTGGAAAAGGGAAGCAAAAATTCAAAGCAAAACAGATTAATGGAGTATGGGTGTCTTCTGAAGGAAAGCCCCTGTTCCCTAGAAGTTTCTATGATTTCTATCACCAAATTTGCCAATCTGTTCATAATATTTGTTACTTTGGAACCCAGGGCATCATGGACTCTGTTAAAAGTGTATGGATAACTACTATAGCCTCTAGAGTGTGTACAGCCTGCTCTACCTGCCAAGCATATAACCAACACGCCTTTTGTGGCAAAGCTTTTGGTGGGCGTCCTTTTGCTTACACACCTTTTGAGCACCTGCAGATAGATTTCATAACAATGCCAAAGGCTGGACAATAAAAAATTTTGTCTAGTCATAGTAGATGAACTGACCAGATGGCCGGAAGCATTTCCTACAGCCTGAGCCACAGTGACTTTTGTTGCTAAGGTGCTTTTAAAAGAGATTATTCCTCGCTTTGGCCTGCCAACACATATTGATTTAGATAGGGGAAGTCATTTTACTGATTCTGTTCTAACTCAGATATATTTTTGCTTGGGAATAACTTCCCAATTCCATGTACCATATTATCCCCAGAGTTCAGGCCAAGTTGAAAGAATGAACAGAGAACTTAAAACTATGATTGGCAAATTATGCACTGTGAGACATTTAAAATAGCCTGAAATTCTCCCCCTCTGGCCCTATTTTATCTTAGAAGCAGGCCTAGAGGAGACCTATACATCTCACCATTTGAGATGCTTTTTGGACATCCACCTATAACTGGCTAAGCCTTTCTCCCCTCCATATACAACACTATTAGGGGGAGATAATTCTATTGCTTTCTATATACAGGAATTACAGCACAAACTGCATGAACTCCATGAATCCAGAGCTGTAGTACAAGCAGGACCACTAGAATTTTCACTTCATGACCTGAACCCAGGACACAAGGTACATATAAAGAACTTCCAGCATACTGGAGCAACTCAGCCTTCCTGGGAAGGACCATTCCAAATATTGTTTACTACTCCAACATCTACAAAAATTGGAGAGAAGGACTCTTGGATGCATTGCTCATATGTAAAAAGAGCATCTTCTATTGAAACTGATTGATTGTGTCCTATCACATGCATTGGAGATAATAGTCCATTGACAAGTGGATGCTGTTTTTTGGGAACACATTGAATTCCTGAATTTTTTTCTTACTTTTATTATTGCTTTTCTTTTATTTTGATTAGAATATTTGATTTTTCCCTTTTCTCATTTCTTGTACTTGGGGTACATACAATCAATATTAATTTTTTATTCTTCAGTAATATAACTTAATACATATATATGTATATATATATATATATATATATATATTTGCTATAACATTAATTCACACCCAAACAACTTTAGACTATGGAAACTTGCCAGTTATTGATAAATGTTATGGAACTGTGATTAATGATTGTGCCTGATTCCAGGAGAAGGGAACAAAAGAGCCATTATACAGGGCCAAGGAGCACAAGGCCAACAAGAACCAAACCAGTTCAGATGGGATTGATGGACTTCTAAGCCAATACCAGAGGACTTGGACCTAGTGTGAGACTCAAGGTTGCGAGATTTGACATATGTTAAGACATAGAACTTCCTTGTATCCACATTCTGTGAAATACTCACAGACAAGTACCGAAGTTTGGCTATCATCCTGGCTCCCTCTATCCCTGAGAATGAAGGTAAAACCAGACCAGGGAATGACACTTCCCTATCACACACAAAAATCTGGTCCTTTTTTCTCTCTTATAGTATGGCAACTTCCTGTAGTCTTGGCTGCAAATGGGTAAGTAAGATATTATTGCATTCTGTCCTACAGATTTGTGGGATAGAAAGTACTTTAATTGGACCCTAATACAAGGGCCTGTTAGAAATTTATTAAACCCTAATACAAGGACCTATTATGAATTTATTCTTGCTTACTCAAAATTTTGTATAGATAGATTTTTCATATTTTTATTCTGATTTTGAATCTTTCTTTCTCCAAAAGTTTAATTTATCTTCCATTTTTCTTTTATGTTTTTGTTTTTCTTTTGATAAGTGAGTTACACACCCTGTAACTTAGCCTTGCATCCTGAGCTGAACTGGATGTTTCTCAATACCTGCTTCAGGGGGAATTGTATTTTCATAAAATCCAAGATTTAAAATTTTGTTTGAGAAAGATCTTCAAGGGAAAATGCTTGCTAACTCCTCAAATCCAGAAAATGAACTGCTTGCAGAAAGATGCCTGAAGAATCTACACTACATCAAGAAGATCTAGAATGAACTTTGGGGTGCAGTTGACTGAACTGAAGGTTGATTGAAAATTTATTTTGAATGTACACTCTTATGCCAAAAGGGGACTTCCCCCTAATTGGGTTTTGTCAATGTGCCCAGAAAAACATTGGTTTTGCTGTCTCTCTCTTTTCTATTTCCCTCTTATCTCTAACTATTGTAGTTTCCTCTTAGAAGGTAAAACTTTGTATGCGCCTGCAGTTAGAAGATTTTAGAGGCATAAGATGATTATGTTTAGTGATCAACTGGGGAGACTAGTCCCCCAATCATCATCAGGGGGGATTGTGAATTTTAGTTTTACTCCACCCTGCTTAGTCTTTAGAATTCTAGCAACCAGGAATATATACGCCGCCACTTAAGGATTGGGTGTGGAGGAGAAAGGTCTATGACCAGCATGTGCTAGCAAGTGACAAATCAGAAATAACCGACTGACCCCCTGGGCTGTCCTAAGTCAAGCTTAAGCCACAATTGGCACGTGTGAGACACAGGAAGTGATGTAAAGAACTGCCTTTATATTTTGCATCACTTCCTGTTAGAGGGACTCTTTTGCAGACTTGGCCCTGGAATTTGACCTTGGAGGAGCTCAGTGTGAGACCTCAGACTGCTTTTTTTTAGACGGTCACATGGTGAGTGATAAGGCTGACTCCCTTTTCCCTTGGCTTTCTAGAGAGGCTCCTTGGCTGAGGCCTCTGAACTCCTGCCTGGCTCAGACTGGGCCAGAACAGTTCAATTCCCTTTTCCTCTCTCTCTTATTCTTGATTTCTTCCTTCTATTTTAAATAAACCACCATAAAATTCCATTTTGACTTGAGTATTTCATTGGGATTTAGAATTTTAAATCTCTGGTGACCAATTAAAATATATTCAGCCTCAACCTGAAATTTCCCCCTTATAATACTATGCTGTGTTCATCTAATTTACTTATAGTTTCCTTCTTTATATTCAAGTCATTCACCCATGCTGAGTTTATCTTGGTGTAGGATGTGAGATGTTGATCCAAACCCAATCTCTCTCCCTTTCTGTCTTCCAATTTTCCCAGCAGTTTTTTATCAAATAGTGTATTTTTGTCCCCAAAGCTGGGATTTTGGGGCTTATCATAGACTGGATTGCTGAGATCACTTACAAGTCTATTCCACTGATCCTCCTTTCTGTTGATGAGGGTCTTAACAAAAGAGGCACCTGTGTTCGTAAAGAGAAAGGGGCAGAAGGGAGAAATGTTGTTGCTTTAGAAATGACCAAGTTTGATCATTGACTATA
Source organism: Monodelphis domestica (assembly GCF_027887165.1). Taxonomy (NCBI): domain Eukaryota; kingdom Metazoa; phylum Chordata; class Mammalia; order Didelphimorphia; family Didelphidae; genus Monodelphis; species Monodelphis domestica. The sequence goes on along the minus strand of NC_077228.1, from coordinate 31,661,014 downwards.
AACATGGGGTGAGGAAAACTGAGGTTTCCAGGAATATCCTGGGAACCTGAATAACCAGAAGGAAGGTCATACTCCCCACAAAAACAAGGAAGTTCCAAAGTCAGATAGCTTCAGAGGAGAAGAGGAGTTCTATTTTGGACATGGTGAGTTTGAAATGCCTATGGGACACACAGTTCAAAATGTCTATTAGGCAGTAGATGAGATAATATTGTAGTTCATCAGAAAGATAGGTTCTGGAGATTATAAATCCTGGAGTCATCTGCAAAGGGATAATTAAACCCCAAGGAGGATGATAAGGTCATCAAATGAGAGAGTATAGAGACAGAGGTGAAGAGGATCCAGGAGGGAACTTTGGGGAACACCAGCACTTAGTGGGTGTGACATTGAGGATCTAGCAATGTCACTGAATGTTTACTGAAAAGAAGTTAGACAGGAAGGATAGACAGCAAGTTAGACATCAAGAAAATTGTGTCATGGAATAATAGCTAGGATTTGCATGATGCTTTACAGTTTGCAAATCACTTCATAAATATGATCTCGTTTGATCCTCACAACAACTCTATCTCTAGTTTTCAGATGAAGAAACTAAGTGACCTTCTCAGGTTCCTTTTGCTAGTATCTGAGGCAGGACTGGAGCTCAGTTCTTCCTGACTCCATGTCTAGCACATTATCCACTGCATGACCAAGCTGTCTCAGAAAGCCTAGAGAGGAGTGAGTGTTCAGGAGAAGAGGATGATCGGTGCTACAGACAAGTTAATGAAGGATGAAGATTGAGAAAAGACCACTTGATTTGACAATGAGAGCTCATTGGTTACTTTGGAGAGAGTGTTTTTTTTAAAAAAAACTTTTACAAATATGATATTTATACTGAGATACAGCAATAACAAATTATACAAACATTGTGCATCATTACCTTGGGGGAAATCCTCTCTTTTGTTTCTGGGGAGAGTGGGCTCAGATTTAGCACAGTTCAATAATAACAACAACAACAATAATAATAGCAGCTAGCATTTATATAGTTCCTACAATGTACCAGGCACCCTGCTAAGCACTTTACAAATATCTCATTTGATCCTCACAACAATCCTGGGAGAAAGGTGTTATTATTATCATGCCCATTTTACAGTTGAGGAAGCTAAGGCAGAGGCAGGCTAAGTGACTTGCCCAGGCACATACTTAGTAAGTGTTTGAGGCTAAATACCTTGCTGCCTCCAATTTCCTTCCTTTCGTCCTCCCTCCCTCCCTTCCTTCCTTCCTTCCTTCCTTCCTTCCTTCCTTCCTTCCTTCCTTCCTTCCTTCCTTCCTTCCTTCCTTCCTTCCTTCCTTCCTTCCTACTAATATACTAAGTATAAGTTAAGGGCTAGGCAATTGGGGTTAAGTGATCTGCCATGGGTCATATAGCTAGGAAGTGTCTGAGGCCAGATTTGAACCCAGGACTTCCTATCTCCAGGCCTGGCTCTCTTTCCACTGAGCTACCTAGCTGCCAGGCTTCCAGTTTCCATGTAGCACTTGCCTAGGCAGCTGCAGCATCAGTACATTGTGTAAAACTTCATGAAAATTAACTTTCTCCATAGTCAAGTGAGAAAATGCTTGAAATAACCTTTAATTAGAGAAATGCATATTAAAACAACTCTGACATACCACTCCACACCATACTTAAAGTGAAGCAAGGTCTTAAGCTTAATTGAGCTAGGTCTATTTTTAGATCTAATACAAAGGAGTGCTAAGTACCTATGAAGATCAAATTAATCAGGCAACTTGCAAAGGACAAGATTAGTCTACTCAGGTGTGAATTAAGAATGGTCAGTCATGTGAAAACATCTACTGTGATTGGTAGATGTGAAAACTTAGGGGAGGTGACATAGGAGAAAATTCTCTTTAAAAGGAGGCCAGAAGGCATCTGAAGAAAAGAATTCAGCTATGGAGCTGAATTGGAGGCTGGTCTCTCTCTCTCGGTTACTGAAAGGAATTCAGCCTTGGAAGCTGAAGTGGAGCTCAGGAGCTGAACTGGAGGATGTCTCTGAACACTAGAGTTTTGCTTGGAAGGATCTTGTGGTGAGTGATTAAAGACTGACTGGTCTCTCATAAAGCTCAGGCCTAGGCTAATGGCCTAGGCCCCTTTTTCCCATTATTTCCTCTTACTCTCTCTCTCCCTTTCCTTAATTCCTTATTTGTATTAATTAAAATCTCCATAAAAACCCAGCTGACTTGGGTATTTCATATTTGGGAAATTTTCCCATGGCGACCACTTTATTTTTAACATAAAATCAAGACAAAAAATTATCTTTACAGTTTTGGCAATTCAAAGTATTGAAACCACATTTTTGCAGTCAAAGTTTAAGGCAATCACTCTTTTAACTGTAACACCTATATGTACAAAAATACTTAAAACAGCTCTTTTTGTGGGAACAAAGAATTGGAAAATGAGGGGATACCCATTGATTGGGGAATGGCTGAGCAAACTATATGACTGTAATGGAATACTATTATGATAGAAATGATGAGTAGGAGGAATTCAGAAAAACCTGGAGACTTGCGTAAACTGAAGCAGAGTGAAGTAAGAAGAACAATGAGAACAGTGTACACAGTGACAGAATATTGTACAATGAAGAATTGTGAACAACTTGGTCATTCTTTGCAATACAATGATCCAAAACAACCCCAAAGGACTCATAATTAAAAATGCCAGCTGCTTACAGAGAAAGAAATGATGCAGTCTGAATCCAGACCAATGCAAACTTTCTTTCTTTCTTGTTTGTTTTTATTTGAGTTTCCTTCCACAAAAGGATTAATATGGAAAAATATTTTATATTATTGCACATATAGAATTTATATCAGCTTGCTTACCATCTTCAACAATGAGGTGGACAAGAGTGATAGAGAGAATTTGAGACTCAAAATTCTTTAAAAAATGTTTTCAAAAAAGACTTGTACAAGAATCTTCATAGGTGCGCTGTTTGTGGTGGCAAAAAATTGGAAAACGAGGGGATGCCCTTCAATTGGGGAATGGCTGAACACATTGTGGTATATGTTGGTGATGGAGTACTATTGTGCTCAAAGGAATAATGAACTGGAGGGATTCCATGGGAACTGGAATGACTTCCAGGAACTGATGCAGAGTGAAAGGAGCAGAACCAGGAGAACATTGTACAGAGACTGACACACTGTGGTACAATGTATGTAACGGACTTCTCCATTAGTGGCAATGCAGTGATCCTGAACAACTCGGGGGATTTATGAGAAAGAACACTATCTGTATTCAGAGGAAGAACTGTGGGAGCAGAAACACCGAAGAAAAACAATTGCTTGATGACATGGGTCGAAGGGATATGATTGGGGATGTAGACCCTAAAGGAACATTCTAGTGCAAACATCAACAGCATGGAAATAGGTTCTGATCAAGGACACATGTGATACCCAGTGGAATTGTGGGTCTGCAACAGGAAGGGCAGGGGGAGGGGAGGGAGGAATAGAATGTGATTTTTGTAACCGAGGAATAATGTTTGAAAGTGACCAAATAAAATTTAATAAATAAATAAATTTTAAAAATGTTCTCCAAGCTATGTGACCGTGGAGAAGTCACTTAACCCCCATTGCCCAGCCCTTAAGATTCTTCTGCCTTGGAACCAATATACAGTGTTGATTCTAAAGTGGAGGGTGAGGGTTTTAAGTATATCCCCACCACACACACACCTACAAAGTACTTTTCGTGGAATAAAAACACCTGCCAATGGTGGGTTGGGGTTTAGGACAGGCTTCTGGAAGGAGATGGTACTTGAGCTGAGCTTTGAAGGAAGCTGAGTATTCTAGGAGGTGGAGGTAAAAAAGGTCATATATTCTAAGTGGGGGCCACAGTTTGTGCAAAAACCCAAAGGGATAAATATTGGGTAATAACAAGCATACTAATTTCCCAATCTCTCCCCTCTGTGTCTTTGTGTGTGAAAGGGAGTAATGTGTAATAAGCCTGCAAAGACCACTAAAGTTAGGTTGTGAGATGTTTTATAATCCAATTTATAATCCAATGTCCTTTGTGTTTTATCCTAGGGGCAATAGGGAGTCACTGACGTTTCTTAAGCATGACTTATGCTTTGATGAAGCAAAGAGGAAAAGAGGAGGATGCAAAGGATATTGTGAAGATAAATTTGACAAAATTTGGCACCTGATTACAGATGGAGGTGGGGTGAGGTGACAGAACGGAAGGAAGCAAGAAGTATTGGGAAATTACAAACCTGAGACTCTGGAAGTATGATGATACCCTCAACAAAAACAGGAGAAGGTCTAGGAGGGAAAAGGACCAGTTCCACTTTGTACATGGAAATACACACCAGGCAGTCAGAGAAGTAAGCCCAGAGCTCAGTAAGAAGTTAAGGCTTGAAATATGGGATTTTGTAATTATCTTCTCAGAGAAGGTACTTGAAGTTATAGGAGCTATGACATTTGATAGAGAGAAAGAGAGATAGATGGACAGAGACAGAGAAATACAGAGAGAGAGAGAGAGAGGGAGAGAGGGAGAGAGAGAGAGAGAGGGAGAGAGAGAGAGAGAGAGAGAGAGAGAGAGAGAGAGAGAGAGAGAGAGAGAGAGAGAGAGAGAGGGAGGGAGGGAGGAAGGGAGGGAGACAGAGAGAGAGAAAGAGAGAGAAAGAGAGAGAGAGGGAGAGAGAGAGAAAGAGAGAGAGAGGGAGAGAGAGAGAGAGAGAGAGAGAGAGAGAGAGAGAGAGAGAGAGAGAGAGAGAGAGAGAGAGAGAGAGAGAGAGAGAGAAGAGGGCCCAGAATAGAACCTTGGGAGATACCCATAGATAGAGGATAAGAGATGGATGAAGATCTGGCAAGGGAGACTGAGAAGGAGCCTTCAGACAGGTAGGAGGAAAGCCAGGAGGAGAATCTGGAAAACTTGGAGAGGAAAAAGTATTCAGGAGGAGGATGTGGTCAATGGTTTTCTCCATCTCCTTCTCTCTCTTCCCCCTTCCTCTACCTCTTCACTTCTCTTTCCCTTTTCTTATCCTTTTCTCTCTCCAGAGAAATCAAGAAGGATGAGGATGGAGAAGAAGCTATTAGTAATTGAGAGATCACTGGTAACAGTGGAGAGGGCAAGGCAGGCTAAATGATGAGGTTGGAAAGTAGTCTGACTGATTCTCTCGTCCCTTTACATGACAGTTCTCCCCTGTTCATGCCTGTCCCCCATTCCTGAAATGCGCTCTCTCTCTCTCTCTCTCTCTCTCTCTCTCTCTCTCTCTCTCTCTCTCTCTCTCTCTCTCTCTCTGTCTCTGTCTCTCTGTGTCTCTGTCTCTGTCTCTGTCTCTGTCTCTGTCTCTGTCTCTGTCTCTGTCTCTGTCTCTGTCTCTGTCTCTGTCTCTGTCTCTCTCTCTCTCTCTCTCTCTCTTCACCTATGTTCCTTGGAATACCTGGCTTCTTTTAAAGCTGCATCATCCAAGAAAGGGAGGAGGGTAGGATGAGGTGTAGTTTCATCCTTAGGGAAATGAGGGCGGAGGAGGAAGTGGTTTGGAGAAGGGTAATTCCCTCATTTGGTGACATATGCAAAGAAGGGGTGCTGGCTTGGGCTTACTGGCATTTGGGTGATGTACATCTCTTACAGACACAGACTAGTTCCTTTCCTATGAAATTCTTCATTAAATCTTTCAGATCCCCATCCTCTAAAACCCAGACCATTCTCTCTTTCTCTCCACTTGAACCTTAAGCAGGCTATCAACCCTAGGTCCAAGGCTACCACATTGGGAAGTAGATACATACTTGTCTCTCTAGCAAAACCTTCCCAGGGAAAGTATTATCTAAGATCCTCAAGAGTAGGGACTGTTTCATTTTTCTGCTTATATTTAGTACTTGGTACATAGTAGGTGCTAAATAACTATTTCTTGAATGGGATAGAATGAATTTAATTGGAAGGGATCTAAAGGAGTCTGGAGGCAGGCTCAATCAAGATGGCCAATCAAGAGTTGGGCAGGAAGCAATGCAGATAAGCTCCTGTCCATAAACTCCTCTATATAGATCTAGAATATGCCCCAGACCAAATCCTCATGGGAGCTAAAAGAAGTCACAGTGAGTCATTGGTCCTGCCCAGCTGAGCATAGTGAAAAAGCTGGGCAGGTCTGTGGACACTGGGGACTAAGTTGAGTACCATGTATGAGAGCACTCCAGTGCATTCCTATGTTCCAGGGCAAGAGAAAGTGTCAGACCCATACTGAGGCATCCATAGACCCATACTAGGGCACTGTGATCAGGACAGGTTTGAGCTGGTAGCTTTGTTGCCCGATCCCCAGTTCTGAATCACAAATCCAAGGCTAACTGGAATGGGGATCTATAGATGGGAGTGACATTCCTGAATAGGGAGGCTCTGGGAAGTATACTGAGAAAGCAAGAAGTTCAGAAGTAAGTGGGTTCAGATCCCAGGTATGTGAACTTAATGGAAGTTGCACCCTTCTTTCCTCTTAAAAAGGAAAGTTTTGAAAATCCATTTTGGTCTTATCCCCATCCTTTGATTGGATGAGCATGTGTACTATGGGAGGACACCAGAAGACTCTTATCTCTTGTACTGATCCCAATTGAGGTCAAGTCTCTCCAACTGGGGGGACTCAGAGGGAGTTAGAAATTAGGGATCCAGGAAGCAGCAAGTCTCTGGTCTCTCCTGGAGGGGCAGCTTGGGCAAACCAATGGAGACATGAAGTGAGTGGAAAACTCAAGGTGGTTGGCTATGTTATTTTGTGCTTTTTTTCTCTCTAACCTACTTTTACTGACAAATAATTGTAAGTTAATACACAGTCTCCAGAGAATTAATTTTAACACAGGAGTAGAGCAGAGTTCTAGTTCTAGCCTCTTCCCCAATCTGAAGCCTGCAGAGGAATAACCAGGGCAAGGATCTCAGACTAAAGGAAAGTCTGCAGATCTGTCCCTCTGAATCAGCAGAGCTTTCCAGTTGGCTGGTAGGGGTTAAGTCCAGCAGCAGCCTATTGTTGTTCTGACCCAAACCAAGGTTAGGAACTTGCAGAACTCAGACCAAGGGGGCATTGCCCTGGACCAGACAACTTTGGAAGCACTGAATATTGTCATTTTCCTAGCCTCTCCCCCAAATCCTAAAATAGCACAACAATGCACAATGTCTCACAAAAGCAGCAACAGGACTAATCTACATTTTCCTTCCAGAAGAGGGTCAGTTAGATGGTTCAGTGGACTGAGAGCCAGGACTAGAAATGGGAAGTTCTGGGTTCAAATCTGACCTCAGATACTTCCTAGCTGTGTGACCCTGGGCAAGTCACTTAACTCCAATTGCCTAGCCCTTATCACTTTTCTGCCTTGGAATCAATATCAATTCTAAGAGGGAGGGTTAAAAAAAAAGAAGAAGAAGCAGACAGGAATACTAGACAAAGAGAAAGAACTTTACTATAATGAGTTATTATGGTAACAGAGGCATTAAAGACACACCCCCAGAAGAAAAGGTTGATTCCAAAACATCTACAAACAATGCTCCAGAGAAAAATACAGATAGGGCACAAATTTGACTAGAATTCTTGTAGGAGATGAAGAAAGAGTTTTTTAAAAGAATAAAAATATTTTTACAGGTGAAATGAGAGCACTTTTAAAAAAACCAGTAAAAACCCAAATGTATAGAAGAATCAACTGGAATAGGAACATCTTGACTCAAGAGATATAAAACCCCATCCAAACAATAAACTTCCTAAAACTTAGAATGGATGAAACAGAAGTCCGTAATTCTATGAGAGAATAAGAAATATTAAAACAAAGCCAGAAAGTTTAAAAACATAGAAGAAAATGTAAGGTATTTCACAGCAAAAACAATTATATCTAGGAGAAAATATTTAACAATATTTACGAGTCATTGGACTATCTGAACTCCACAACCAAAAAAAGCACCTATACATCAGATTTCAAGAGATCTTGAAAAAACAAACAAACTTCCCAGATCTCTTAGAGCCAGAAGGTGAAGTAGAAATCAAGAGAATCCATCAGTCACCTCCTGAAAGAAATCCCCAAATGGAAATTCCCAGGCATACCATAGCCAAAATCTAGAGCTTCCAAGTCAAAGAAAAAAAATACTGCAAGTAACTAGAAATAACAATTCATCTTCCAGAGTTATAATCAGGATCACCCATGACAATAGCCAACCAATAAAGGAGCTTAGAATACTATATTCCAGAAGATGAAAGATCTGGGTTTACAATTAAGACTAATTTGTGTTGAAAAAACTGAATATAATGCTCCAAGGGGAAAAAAATAGATCTTTAAAGAATTAGAAGATTTCCAAGATAACTTGCCCCTTATTCACCTCATTACACAAATATAGTTCATTTTAGAAATACCTTTCATTCTATAGAGAAAGAGGAAAAGAGATGAGATGGAATTAGAGGGAAGGCAGATTATGAGAGAGATTAGTCCTAAGCAAAATAAACTAACTAAAGATGTACAAAAATATTTATAGCAGATCTTTTTTAGGAAGCAAAGATTAAGAATCCAAGGGAGTGGCCCATAAATTGGGGAACGGATGAAAATTGATGGTATGTGAATATAATGAATATTATGGAGCTATCAGTTATGATGAAAAGTAAGGTTTCAGAAAAACTTGGGGAGACTTGTATGACTTGATGTAGAATGAAGTGAGTAGAAGCAGGAGAACATTTTATACAATAACAACAATATAATAAAGACAAACAACTTTAAAAGAATTAGGAACTTTGATCAGTGCAATGAACAACAATGATTCCAAAGTACTAATGATGAAACATGTTACCCAACTCCTGATGGGAGAGGGGAAAGAACTTAAAAATGCAGAATGAGACAAATATATTGAAGTGTGGAAATTTGTTTTGACTGCCTATACATGTTTGTAACAGGGTTTATTTTTCTCAGTTGGAGAGGGATAGGATTTGTATAGGAAGGTAAGAAAGCAGATTTTTGCTGATATATATGTTTAAATATATTATATTTATAGTTGTTGATATATATAATTATATATTTTTTTAATTAAAAAAGGGTTCTCAAGGGGATCAGAAATCTTACTTTCCTTAGCTTCATTGACTCCCAAGCTGGAATAGACTTCAAATGACATCAAGACCAACTTGGCTTGAGTGTAGTTTGTCAGAGATTCTCTCTACCCCTTCCTGATGGGAGGTCAGCCATCCTTCCAATCCTTGAAAATCTCTAATACTGAGGATCTCATTACTGCTTGAGATTGTCTGTACTACTCATCAGCATTGGGAAGTCTTTTGAGTTGGAGAGACTTCTCTCTACTCCTCCTGCCTCTTTGCTCCTGGTTCTGCTCCCTGGAACCAAGGAGAACAAGTTTGATATCTCTTTCATAGAACAGCACTTCAGGCATTAAAGATATTTTAGTTGGGTGGGGAGGTGAAAGAAGGCTGTCCCAGTTAGCAAGGTTACAGAGGTGGGAAAACTTCCTGGTAGGTGTAGGAGTCACAGTCTAAGGATATCTAGTCCTTGAGAGTGGGAAGGGACTTTAGAGCTCATCCAGGCTGGTTTTTTTCATTCTTCAATAGAGAAAATCAGACTCAGAAAAGGGGAAGGGCTTGCCTAAAGTCATCCAGAGAGTCAATGGTAGAACCAGAATTAGAACTTTTCTTTATGATCATCAAGAAATCAGAGATAGGCCTGTCCCAAAGACACAGTTGCCTCAGGGATATTGGGAGTCAGAGGATGGCAAATTGGAGAAGATGGGAAAGTGAGAAGGGAGCCCTCTGTACAAGAGGCAAAAACATCACCTCTGCCATTTTTTAATGGTTCCCTATTGGCTATGAGATAAAGTTCATAATCTTCAGCCTGGCATTTCTCACAGAAAGAGCAACACAGAAAAATGCCAGCTGGGGAGGAAGAGATTAATGACTGTCCTAATCAGATTGGATGAGGCTCTAGGCTCCATACTCAAGATCAGATCTCACTCCTGTAGCACAGTATTGACTTTCTTGGGAATCCTACAGGGTTGTGTCCTGCTTAGACATTAACCAGGTTCTCCTTTTCTTCCTACTGTGCTATCTTAAATGTTTGGAGACCTGTGACATTTCTGGGGAAGGCTCCAATCTTCCTATGATTCTAACAAAATGGTGTCAGAAGTGGTATCAAGCACCAGGAGGCTCTATGTAATTCCAGGACCCCCCAAATGCAAGAAAACCTTCTGTGTTTGTCCCAGTTTGGTGTGTTGATTTGAATTAGGGGACCACGTTCCCTACTTGTATCCAAGGACCCTACTGGAAGCAGTGGAGTCTTCCCTACAGCAAATCCCTTTGCTGTTTTGTGGCCTTTTTTTAAAAAATGGGTTGTGCCTTACAGTGTAAGGGAAAATGGGCCAAGTAGACTTCTGGTTTGTAAAAGAAAGAAAGGCAGTTAAATTTTCACTTAGTGTTGTACTTCCGTGTGTAAAAAAGCATGTAAAAAGCCAGTTTTTAAGGTTTTTCTTTGAACTAAAATTAACTCCCTTAAGGACTACCTTGGAAAAAGAAATGCTCTGCCAGAGAAGGGGCAGCTTTTAATATGTAGAGTACCGAGCTTAAATCAAGTCAGAACTCCAACCCAGTCAACAACCTTGGAGAAAAACTTTTTCAAAATCTTTGGTTATTATTGCTATTATTTTGTACCAAAGGAGTACTACAAAGGTCTCTGAAGGCTGGACTCCTGCCCGCTATCCTTTCTACTTGAGAAAGTTTGGCTTTCATTTTTCTTTTCTTTTTTTCCTCCTTTTCTTAAGGTCTGGTTAAATATGCCCATAGATCTGTTTGGGGTTGTGTTGAGGAGGCCAGAGCAGGAAACTAACCAGCCTTGAAAGTTCAGGAAGGCCTGAACAAGGAGCTGCCTGGCCTTGGGAGTTTTTTAGAACCATAAATATGCCAAAACCCCAGCTGCAGTGGTGGGTACCAGATAAAGGCCAAGAAGACCCCAATAACATAAAATTGTCAAGGTTCCAAGAATAATATGTAGCGGATAAGAACCATACATGCCGGCAACGTTCCAACAATGGTATGTAGCAGATAAGGGGCTGGAAGGGGGGTCATACATGCTGGAAAGTACTTAAGGCCCAGCCTTTCAGAAGCAACTTGGAACTCTGATGGCAGAGGTTCCCACTGGTGCGCGTACCAGTTCCGTAATAAATGACCCTTTCTTTGCCTTATTGCATTATCCATGGGTCTTCCTTGGTGGTGGGTAAAATCCTGGACCTTAACAGTGTTTCCTGGCGTAAAAAGGTAGGGAGTAATAAGGAACTTTGGTGGAGAAGGTCAAAGGGGGAAAGATCCTTCCCCTTCAAGAGGCACTGCCACAGGGTTTATGGCTGTTACTGGTTGTGCCTCCTAGCAGAGCAGGTAGACCTATGGGTAAAAACATATCAGATAGAATTTTGACAGCATAGAACCAGGTATAGTTAAATGCAATCGAATATGACACATCTGTAATAAGGCAACTGATCAGTTGTTTTAATTATTTGATTGTTATTATATTTATTTATCATTATTATTGAATAAGTTATGGCTAGCAAATGTATGATAATTTACCATTATTGCAAGTTATGGGAAAAAAGAATTATCAAGACTAGTCATTAAATTCCAATTATGATCATATGAACTGGTTTTGCTGAGCAGCTGAAAAGTGATGTTTTTCTGGGGGCAGCTAGATGGCTCAGTGGATTGAGAATCAGGCCTAGCAACTAGAGGTCCTTGGTTCAAATCTGGCCTCAAACACTTCCTAGCTGTGTGACCCTGGGAAAGTCACTTAACCCCCATGCCTAGCCCTTACCATTCTTCTGCCTTGGAACCAATACATGGTACTGATTCTAAGAGGGAAGGTAAAGATGTAAAAAAGAAAAAAAAGTGATGTTTTCTGCCCACCCACCCCAGCCACTCACACAAAAGAAGTTTCTTCTTTATATCCTTGTGGAGATATCTGTCTTATCATTTGGTCTCTGTTTTTGTTTCTTTATAAAATTCAGGAAAATCTCTTTTTTTGTCTTGTTTAGGGTTGTCTGGAAATTCTATTGCCTTGAAAGATTTTAAAAGGGAAAATGCGACCAGACAGAAAAACTGCTAGGAAACTGCAAAGAATTCATTATGCTGGAACCGTTTAATGCTTTGTCCTTGAAGCAGTTGTCCCAAGAAGCCAGATTGCCTTGTACTTTGGATTTTCGATGGAGAGATTCATGAAATGGGGCAGCAGCTCCCCACTCATGTCATGAAGCTGCAGCTATAATCCTGTCTCTTCAGAAGGCAGGGGCGATGGTAAAGCAGGTATTTAGCTTCACTTCTTTACTAAAAACTAGAGAGGAAATATTTTAGAATTTTGCTAAAATACCCTTTTTTCCTCACACACCAAATTTTTGGGGAACAAATTCAAAGAAAGCAAAATTCAAGGGGTGAGATGGAAGGAAATGTGTAACTCCAGTAATTTCCTTACATTTGGAAACAAATTAAGAATAGCCATTGAATGAGGTACCATGGAACAGGCCACTATCTCCTAAGAGGGCCCACTTGGGTACAAATCTGTTTTACCTGCGTTTTGTGCTAATCCATGCTGGCAGAGGCTTCAAAGTATTTGTTCTGTCTTTGTTAAGGCTAAAATTCTCTGGAGTCTGTATACTAATTTTTAATTAACTATTTAATTAGTTAATGCTTTAATTAATTTATATTATGTTTAATTATTTAATTAATTATCTACAGATAAAGAAAAGGCACATAGCCACATGGCCCACTTTCCCTTTCCCTAGCTAATTCCAACTCTCTGCTCACCTCATCTTGGTTTGCTATTGCTGCTTGGCCAGAAAAAGAGCAACAGCTTCCTTGATCCATCACTTACAATCCTCTTCTTCCTCTGTGACATCACTTTTTTTTTTTCGGTCCATATCAGAGGGCAGTCTTCTGGACACCAGGAGTCATATGGGATAAGAGGCAAGTGTCTTCGAGGTGCCAAGGAGCCATGAGGCTTATAGAAGTCCTATCAGAGTGCTTATGCCTCTCCCTTATACAGATCATCCTCACATATTGTTCTTTATAGGATCAAAGGGTGGAATTGTTGTAACCTTAAAAGGATAGGGGTTCAGACTAGAGAATTCTCACCGTTTTACACTTTTTCCTGTGATATGGCAAACCAAAGGGAAAAACAAAGACAAATCTCTTTTTGTTTCTCTATATCTCCAAATATTAGCCACATTTGAGGGCTGCAAAGGTGAAAGATGGGTACAAAAATTAATTAGGGACTAAAAATTCTAAATGATGATGTGAGATTTTTTATTTTGTGGGGATACCATTCTGTAGAAATTATTTAGTTGGGAATATGACTTTTTAAAGTCTGATTAAAACAAAAAAACCTAGATCTACTAGGTAGGACTTGAGACTGCTTCTAAAATTGCAGTTTAAAAATCATATTATTAATCATGGAATCTGTTCAGGAGAGATTCCATGAAATTGAAATTCAGCAATGTTAAAAGAAGTGTTAGGATAAAGAAGAACTTAGGAAAATAATAGAGGGAACTTTTAGCCCTCCTTCAGTTTCCAAGAGAATAAAAGTAAGTAAAATTGGAATGTATTGACCTTTCTGTTGCTTACTAAGTAAATTTTAATATTTTTCTGTGAAATTAGGGTAAAGAAAGAGAAGGTATACAAAAGGAAATAAAGAAAAGGTTATATCTTGAGCCCTTCAGAAATTTAGTCTCTCAGACATAAACATAAAACATAACATAAACATAAACATAAATATAAAAACATAAAAACATAAACATAAAAAGTATGTCTAAACATAAAAAAATAATGCTTTTTCAAAAAGATGATCTTCTCTGAACTACTAATTTTTCTTATATTCTAGAATTTGAATAAATATTTTATATATGATTAAAAATGTGAAGTCTCTTCTCTTTAGGAGTATTTAGTATATACTGTTCTGTGAAAAATTTCCAATATATTGTAAAGTGCCGTTAGGGGAGATTACTTTCCAACTGAGTTATTAAAATGAATATGATAATAGTTTTATAAAAATTTATAATAATGAAGTACCTTCCCCTTAAATTTTTATGATTTAATAAGAGGTTTTAAGACTCCTCCCCAGGGGGCAGCTGGGTAGCTCAGTGGATTGAGAGCTAGGCCTAGAGATGGGAGGTCCTAGGTTCAAATCTGGCCTCAGACACTTCCCAGCTGTGTGACCCTGGACAAGTCACTTGACCCCCATTGCCTAGCCCTTACCACTCTTCTGCCTTGGAGCCATACACAGTATTGACTCCAAGATGGAAGGTAAGGGTTAAAAAAAAAAGACTCCTCCCCAGTTGTGATCTGAATTTGTAACTTGGGTAAAGTAATTTTGAAATGGACTCAATTAAAGTCATTTGGCTAAAGTAAAATCAGACTAATAAATTAGACTGCTAAAAAATAACAAGATTATTCAAAGAAAAACTATTAAATACTCCATGGGTTACATTTTCCTCTAAAATAGTCTCCTAAAGGGACTGACTTCAGTCTTATTTTTTAATAAGAAGAACTGACTGAAAACAGTGGGCTCTTAGAAAAGTTGAGGTTTAAGTATTGTCATTAGTAATCATGAATCAAGAATTGACTTGGGTGAAATTTTGTTTTATAACTAAAATGTAATGTATTCTCATTTACAGTGATATAAATATTTGTACCTATCTCCTGAGGTTGTTGAGAAAAAAGCTAATGATTTCGAAGTGTTTAGCACAATGCCTGACTTCTGCAGTTTGAGCAATGTAATAGTTAGACCTTATAGAAATTCAGTTGGAAAACATGCACTGCCACTTAAGAAGATCTTTTTTAAATTACATTGAAAGTTAATGCATTTGCTGATATCTTTCAGAGAATCAATTCACAACAGAAAAATTCAACACTAAGCATTTTAAAGTGCAGAAGGAAGCTCTGCAACTCTTTTAAGCTTTACAAAGGGGAGGCTGGCAGGTGGTAAGTACTGTGTAAATGAACTGTTGTCACTTCTTTATTCCATACTAGATAAGCTTTATATTGAGTCTTAGAATTCATTAGGTATAATTAGTCTAATGTCTAAAGAAGTTTAGAAATTCTTTCCATTGAATTATCATCATCTGGTTAGGCGTGTCTTTTGTTTTAAGTGTGTGATACTGAGTATGCAAAAGTTTTTCTTGAAGTCTAAAGTTTGAGAGGAGTCATTAGGTCAAGTTACTTCCTCTTGTGTGAAATTGAAATTTAAGGGGACCTTGAAATAACAAGATTTATCCTCTTTAGCCTCCATTTAAAAAGACCAAGAAAAACCCATGTTTAAGATGGAATATATTTATTGAGAAAGAGAAAAATGTGGAGCAATATCTCACATTCATAGGCCTGAGACAATTTTCTCCAGATGTACAGAGAGAGATGTGTGGCCATGCGTCAAGTCATTAACCTGAGCCGAAATGACCCCTGATTTACAGGAAAACACTTACTACTACTATGAGAAAATACAATAGACTTATTTTACACATTCAAGCCCTCCTTCAAATGAACATTTTTAAGAAAATGGCCAAGGGTTGGAGCCAGAGGTTTTTGTCCAGAAATAAAGGACAGGAATGTTAAATTGATTGGCTTTACAGTGAATACAAAGAGAGGAGTTCAGGGCTGTGTTACCTGGGAGAGACTGATGTTTTACAATGGATACAAGAGGATCATTCCAGCATGTGTCTGATGGTAGTAGTCTCTCGGTAACCGAGGATGACAATTGTCTTTGTGCGCTTTCATCTGTGAGGTAGATGAGTGTGCACAAAGACACTTGTGCGTGAAGGAGATTTAAGTGGAAAAGCCGATGCACAGAGACAGTCCCATCTCTCGGCGTTGGAAGCCTGGGTCCAGTGGCACGAAAAGTCATTACACCTGGAGATTTCCTCAGCTGCATTGGATGGCCATGTTGTCTTTTGTGCTCCAACACGCCCTAAGCACTCCACAGTGCTTTGCTGCATCGCCCTCTCAGCCGTTGAACCTTCTTATTGGTTTTTTCCATCTGTTCAGCCGAAGCAGTCTTCACATGCTGGGTGAGCAAAGCCTTAGTTCACCAGGGGTCTACGACTCCAGACTCAGGAGTTCATGTTCACTCCCCCACCCCAGGAATTCCTATGCACTCCCCCTACCATAGAAGAGTATAAAAAGCCTGCAGACCCCAGACTCAGGGCCAGCCACTTTTAGACACAGTCCCGGGTGGGCCCTGAGTACATCACTATTGGCCATTTCTTCCAGTGACCTTTATAATTGGAAAACGCAGAATCCTCCCTTTTCTAAACAACCCCCAAAACTAATCTCTTTACTAGACTCTATTCATTTTACTCATAACCCCACATGGGACAACTGCCAACAGCTTTTATAGGTTCTCTTTACCACTGAGGAGAAGGAACAGATTCTCCTGGAAGTCAGGAAAAATGTTCCTGGAATTGATAGCAGACCCACAAGCCAGCCCAACCTCATTGACGACACATTCCCCCTGAACTGCCCCAATTGGGATTTTGATCCACCAGAAGGTAGGGAGTGACTCCAAGTCTATCACCAGACTCTCATGGCTGGTCTCCATGCTGCGGCTCGAAAGCCCACCCATTTAGCTGAGGTAAATTTAGTTAGGCAGGGATTAGAGGAGAGTCCTGCCTCCTTTCTGGAGAGACTGCAGGAGGCTTTCCACCTGTATACTCCAATGGACCCCCAGGTGGAAACAAGCCGTGTTGCCTACTCTTGGCCTTTGTTAACCAGTCAGCTCCCAACATTCCTCAGAAGCTCCAAAAAGTCAAAGGACTGGGCGACCAGTCTCTCAGTGACCTCCTGAAAGGTGCTGAGTGAGTGTTTAACACTCGCAAGACCCCAGATGAATGGACCGAGTGCCTCCAGTAGGAGGACTGGGAATATAAGGCCTGACAGAAAAACCAGAAAGACCTCGCCAGAATCCTGGTGGCTGGGCTAACCCAGCGCCCCATGACTTAAAGGACGACTTCTTCACATTGCCCCTGGCCCCCATTAGCCAGTCCCTATTTGCCTTTGAATGGTACGATGACCAATCACAAACAACAGATCAGATAACCTGGACTTGACTGCCCCAAGGGTTCAAAAATAGCCCCTCAATTTTCAACAAGGCTCTCACCTCGAATCTTTGGAGGTTCTGGGTAGGACCTCCCCATGTTGCCCTCCTCCAATATGTCGATGACCTCCTACTTGCTGGTCCCACCAAGGCTGCTTGCAAGGAGGCCACTTTGGCCCTTTTAAGAACTCTAGAGCAGCTCGGTTATAGACTCAGTGCTAGGCAAGCCATCATAGTGGAGAGGGAAGTCATATATCTGGGGTACAAACTTTGGGGGGGGGACAATGGTGGCTAACCCAGACTATGCAAAAAATGGTCCTGGGAATCCCTACCCCAAGGGGACCCCGACAAGTCAGGGAGTTTCTTGAGTCCATTGGATATTGTCGCCTCTGGATTCCTGGGTTTTCTGAACTGGCCCAGCCCTTGTACGAGGGCTCAAGGGAAAAGCTGGAGTGTACTTGGTCCCCCGATATGGACGCTACCTTTCAGGTACTGAAAGACATCATGATAAATTCCCCAGCACTGGCCCTCCCCAGCCCTGAGAAACCATTCTGACTTTATGTGATCGAGAAGAAGGGAATAGCTTGAGGGATTCTGACACAGAAGTTGGGTCCCTGGGATAGACCTGTCACATATCTTTCCAAATGGCTGGACCCAGTAGCTCTGGGATGGCCCCCTTATCTGTGGATCCTGGCCACAGTAGCACTCCTAGTACGGGATGCTGACAAACAAACACTCAGGCAGGCCCTCCAGGTGGCCACCTCCCCTGCAATCAAGGGGGTCCTTAGACAGCCTCCCAACAGATGGCTATCCAACACTAGCCTTGCCCACTATTAGAGTCTGTTACTCAATGCCCCTTGAATCTCATTCCAAGTGACTTCTGCCCTGAACCCCGCAACCCTGCTACCCACCTCAGAACCAGATGGGTCCCTACATGACTGTCAAGAAATCCTAGCCACGGGGGCAGCTGGGTAGCTCAGTGGACTGAGAATCAGGCCTAGATACGGGAGATCCTAGGTTCAAATCTGACCTCAGACATTTCCCAGCTGTGTGACCCTGGGCAAGTCACTTGACCCCCATTGCCTAGCCCTTACCACTCTTCTGCCTTGGAACCAATACTCAGTATTGACTCCAAGATGGAAGGTAAGGGTTTAAAAAAAACGAAAAAAAAATCCTAGCCACTGCCACCTCCACCTATCTGAATCTCTCCGACATGCCTCTCCTGAATGCAGACCACGTGTGGTTTACGGATGGCAGCAGCTTCATCATAAACGGGCAATGAAGGGCCAGCACTGCGGTGGTCAATACTTCCGGTAACCTCATCTGGGCAGCCACTCTTCCAGAAGGAACATCAGCTCAAAAGGCAGAACTGATCGCTCTGAAGAAAGCCCTGGAAGAGGCGGAAGGAAAATGCCTGATGGTATATACCGACAGTAGATATGCTTTTGCCACCCTACATGTTCATGTGCCCATCTACTGGGAAAGGGGGTTCTTGATGGCCGGGGGGAAGGAGGTTAAACATTTGACTGAAATCCAGGGCCTTCTATTGGCCATATGTCTGCCAAAGAAGGTGTCGGTGGTTCACATTCCTGGACACCAGAAGGGGGAATCTCTGGAGGCTCAAGGGAACAGGGCAGCAGACCAGGCAGCAAGAGAAGCAGTGCTCAGTTCCCCCCTTTTAACCCTTCCCATGGTGATTCCACCTCCCCCTGAGGGGGTCCCCAGTATTCTGAGACAGACCTCACATGGATACAAAAGCAGTTGGGGATGAAGAACAGTCTCTGGTATAAAGACTCAGAGGGCAATACACTTCTCCCTGAAACTATGGGACAGCTGCTGAGCATTCACCTGTACCACCTTACCCACCTAGGGGACAGAAAACTATCCCAACTCCTGGAAAAAGGACAATTGCTCTTCCCGGGGAGAAGGAAATTTCTGGCCTGCCTCATGGAGGCTTGTTGGGCCTGTCAGTTAATGCGCTCAGCCAAAACTGGCAATCACAATTTCCACCTACAGGGAGATTGCCCCTGTCAGTCCTGGGAAGTAGACTTTACTGAAGTAAAGCCTGAACCGTTCGGATTCAGGTATCTCCTTGTTTTTACTGACACCTTTTCAGGCTGGCCTAAAGCATTCCCAACTAAAACCAAAACAGCTCAGTGGCCAAAAAGCTCCTAGAAGAAATCATCCCCCTATTTGGATTCCCCACTTCCATTGGTTCAGATAATGGACCAGTGTTTGTGAGTAAAATAACACAGGCAGTCACAGTAGCCCTGGGAATAGATTGGAAATTACATTGTGAATATAATCCCCAGAGCCCTGGACAGGTAGAGAGAATGAATAGGACAATCAAGGAGACTTTATCTAAATTGGCCCTCGAGACTGGCATAGACTGGGTGACCCTCCTTCCTTTAGCCTTGTTCCGAGCCTGGAACACCCCCAGCCCACATTCTCTTTCTTCCTATGAGATTCTTTTTGGCTCCCTTCCCCCGATCCTACCTAACTCTCCCACCTCTCTGACACCCAGCATCCTGAGAGATCTTAGGTCTATGCTGTTGGGACTGGCAGCCCTTCATAAAGATATATGGCCCCAATTAAGGGAACTTTTTCAGGCACCACAACATACTCCCCATGACTTCCAACCTGGGGACTGGGTTTGGGTCAAAAGGCAGAGGAAGGGGAACCTCCAGCCTCGCTGGAAAGTTCTCTTTGTAACCCCTTCTCTTAAGGTAGATGGAATTGGACCTTGGATCCACCATTCTCACATCTGGCTGGCTGCTCTGCCCTCACCGTCCGTCAGGAAGAGTTGGAAAGTAACTCGGCACCCAACTGACCCACTTAAGGTGTGCCTCACTGAGGACAGAAGCACATGCTGCTGCTGCATGCCCTAGTCATGATGTTGAACTTGATCCAGACTGGTTTCCTTTATAAACCTTACTGAAGGTCATTCCTTAATCTCCACCAGCCCTGGAAATGGACCCTGGGAAGTTGGGACTCCTCTGCTATCCTACAAACTTATGTCACTTCTGGCATTCCTAGTTTTACTCTCCTTCCCTGCCACCTTATTGGCACAACCAAATTCTGTGTGGCTGAGGTCTCTGGGGCCCCATATACACACTTCACCTACAACGACTAATATATTAGCCCCTCCTCAAATCCAGGATTGTCTTATTGTAACTTCCCCGGGGACATTACTATTGCTCTCATTGGGGATGCGAGACACAGTCAACCGGTTGGTTTCCAGCTAGGCAGGACTGGTTTCTCTCTCTCTTCTGGGGACCCCAGGGCTATAAAAGAGTTAGGGCATCACATAGCGATAGGACAGGTGAAATCCTGGATAGATTGTCAGTACATCAATTTGACAGTCCTTAAGCCTCAGGATCCAGGATGGTATTTTGGATGCACTTGGGGCATACATGCCCGCATGAGTGGTGAGGATCCTGGAGGGTTGTTTGTGATTAAGAAGGAAATCGCCCTCCCTACCCAGCCCATGCCCCCATTAGGTCCCAATAGAGTATTGAACCCCCCCCATGAATCCTTGCCAACCCCAGCAAACCTACCCTGCCCACACTCCCTGCCAAACACCCTGCCCACACTCCTTGCCAACCCCAGCAAACCTACCTTACCCACACAAAATCCCAGCTCCTCAGTAGGCGCATCCCCGCTTCCCATGGCTACACCTAACCCCCTTGGCTCCATCTTAGTACCCTGAGAATCAACCCCCCTGGGGTCCCCCTTGAAAGCCTCATTCATTTCCTTAAATCAGACTATGCCAAACCTGACTGATTCATGTTGGCTCTGCCTTGACACTCAGCCCCCCTACTATGATGCTATTGCCCTGAATTCAAGCTTCAATACCTCCCTGAAGGAGTCCCCCCTGCCCCAAGTGTGACTGGAATGACAGGAGATTAGGCCTGAGCATGCAATCTGTTCTAGGCACTGGTCACTGTGTAGGGAATAATTCCCACTCACAGTCTTATGTCTGTGCCCAACACTCTACCCCGACAACCGGTAAATATCTTATCCCTCCCTCCAGAGCCTGGTGGTTATGCACGACTACCCATCTGACCCCTTGTATCTCCCTCACCACCTTACAATAGACACTCCCCCTCCCACAAAAGGATATAAAAAGCCTGCAGACCCCAGACTCAGGACCAGCCACTTTTAGAGGACTGAGCCCAAACTGAAGTTTGCTTTAATAAATTCCCCTTTGTGTGTTGCATTGCTGGTCTGGTTTCATACTTGGGATCATAACCGGGCACTTCACTATAACCATTTTAGTCTTTATCATAGGTATTTTATATATATATATATATATATATATATATATATATATATATATATATATATATATATATATATGTGTGTGTATATATATATATAATTACCTTAACTATTGTTATTGGAAATTTTTGTTAGCTTGCTACAATTATGATGCTAAGACATACCTGAGGATCAGCAATGGATCTTGGAAAAGCCCCTCACTTACTCTTTGGCCAGTCAAAGAAGGCTCCAAGGAGCTTTATAACCAAAGGAGGAAAATATTAACTGTAGATATTTAAAACATAATATAAAACATAATAGTAAAATCTATAACATGTAGATATTTAAAAACATAATAACTAAACATAACTAGGGATGTTGAAATTGTAATTATAGTGTGTTTGTCAGGAATCCCTGCTAATTCCAGAAGAAGAGGCCCATGGCTTCCATTTCAGAAGAATTCTTGGTAAGACCTGGTAAGACGTGGTAAGACCAGTTGAACCCATTTCAGACAATGCTCCATCAGGGATTCTATGAAGGAACCCTAAGGTGTAGTGATGTTCTCCTTTGAACAGCTGATATGCAAATATTTGGCACTAATATACAAATGAACCAACCCTAAGGTAAGCTAAAATATGCTCAGATATTTGGCCTAGATTCCAGGCTCTGCTGGTCATCCTGTTGTTGTTGTTGTTGTTGTTGTTGTAAGAATCCTAATATGACATATAAAAAGAAGTGCTCTGTCCCCGATATCACCTTTACTGGGAATCCTCTGGGGGCCGTGATCTTCTGGAGGGCGACCCAGGTTCTCCTCTTCTTCCAACTATGCTATCTTAAATAAATGTTTGGATTGCTGTGACATTCCTGGTAAAGACTTAGTGTTTCCCTCAATTCTGACAGTAGTTATTACTGTATTCTAAGGTTTCTTCCAGCTCTGGCCTTCTGGGTTTTCATGTCCCTCCTCGATCTTGCATTCTCTACTCTGTATTCTAAGTCTTCTAAGGGTAAGGTGGGGAAATGTGGCTCTTCAGTTCCATTCTGACCCATGGGCAGACCAAGTCCCTTGACCTGAGTTCACTTGAGTAGAACTCTATGGGCAGTATGGTCCGTGGGGTCATGAAGACTTGTACAGGATTGAATGACTGAACAACTACAACAAAAGAAGGGGGGAAATTATGCAAGTTGGAATGTTTGCTATTGCTGCTGAATGGCAAACATTTCCAGAAGAGCAGGTAAAGAGGTATCTTTGACCCAGGGTCCTCTTGAATAGAATTTATCAATGTCTTTTGTTTTTAAACCAGCTATTTTTAGAGATAACCTTTCCTTCCCACTCACCAGTTTTCCAGGGTAACAAACAAAAAACCAAAACCAATTCAGCAAAACCAACCAATAGGTCAATTACTATGTGGGAAGTCTCAAATATATGGAATGTTCTACACCTACAGACCTTTCCAATAAAAGGAGGGAAAGTACATTTCCTTATCAGCTTTTGGAATAAAATTAGAGAGAAGGAAACAGAATATAGATCTGTCACCAGGCACCAAGAACACCTGATGTAATATTTATTGGGAAAGGAAATGGGATTGGGAAAAATGGGATAAATGGGGAATAACTAGAGGTTTGTTTAGGGGTAAGGAGGAGTTAAGGGGAGAGAGGGAATATTGCTTGGTGAGGCAAGGGAGGGAGATGCCCCCTGCTGAGAGGAAACAGCAGGGGTCCAATAAGGATGGTTTGTCTTTGAATGACTGAAACTGAAGTTCAGCTCCCTCTACGACCAGAAAAGAGAGTCCACTTATCTGACTGCGAATTCAAATAACATAAAGTTTAATAACTAGTTGGGATTGGAGTTTTTCTCAGCTTCAGACCTGAGGCCAGGCCCCAGAGGCTGAGAGGGTTTGTCCCACTCCCGTCTACTCTCGTTGTTCTAATTCAGAATCTTAGCAGTACACAGAAAGCAAACAAGAACAATTCTAACCTTTAGAAGCCTGTGTCTTTGGGCTGAACCAAGAAGAGCATGCCACTCCAGACTGGGCTGAACAAGCTCCAGGACGTAAGACCTCTCCCGGCAGGAAGGAAGTGCTAGTCCCAAGACCCAACTACCACTCCCAGTTGACCCTCCCCCACACAAACTGTTAGTCTAGTTTCCTTTCCACAATCGTTCCCTTTTTTTGTTGTGACCTTCCCAAGGTCACATATATTATAGTTACCAATTTACTAAACCTACTCTAAGGATTCTTTGCAGGAAAGTAAGGGTAAGGGTAATTTTGGGTTTTTACATTAAATTCAGTACAAAAATGTCGAACAAAACTATTACAAGAAATTGAATCTTAGTGCTAATACTTACTCTAAGTTAACTAAAACTAATACCTTCTTTACAGAAATTATTTACATATAATACAACAATACACATTATTCCACATCATGATGTCAGTCAAATAGAAATATCTATTGATCTTTCTATTTGCCTAAGACCCAATTGAACTAACTATATACATATTTACATTTTGCATAAATACAATTTCAGACCCTTATTTATATAAACAAGGTCTCTCAATGTCAGTTTGTGATTTTGTGTTTTGTGTCTAATAGTGTTGTGTTGAATTAATACTTATCAAGTTTCTTCAGATTTCCACTTCTCATGTTGACTGTTGGATCTCTTCTTTCTTCCATGTTATGTAGTGATGCATGCTATTTCCCTAATATGTGAAATTACTTTTGTTTTATTATTTCAACACACTCAGCCTTACATATGCCTCATTTTTTCAATCTGTTCTCTTCTTATATAAACACATTTACAAAGTTCAAAGTCTTAGCTGTCCATTTCAGCTTTTCCTCTTTGTTTCTTTTCTCTAGCATCTTTTCTTGATGCTTTTCCTCTGGGCTGGTTTAAAATCTTTTCCTCTGGGATGCTTTTCCTCTGGGTTGCTTTTCCTCTGGAATGCTTTTCCTCTGGGTTGCTTTTCCTCTGGAATGCTTTTCCTCTGGGCCGGAAAGTTGTCTCAAACATTATGTGTCACTATTATTTCTTTGTGTTGTACTTTTTGTGTTAATTAGTTTTTGTTTCCATTTTTCAGCCCTATCTGTTGTCTAATTATCTTCGATGTCTGTTACAGTGGTGTTGAACTTTTTCTGGTTTCATGTGGGAACAGTGAAACCATGAGTCTTTCCCTGCAACTTTTATAGCTGTTGGGGTAGTAAGCAATATTTCATGTGGTCCAGTCCATTTTATGTCTGTAGCCAATTTTCTATTGAAATTTTTTAAGTATACTATGTCTCCTGGTTTGATGTTGTGCAAATTGTAATCCAGGGGTACTGTTTGTTGTATCAAGCCCATTTCATGCAATTCTGCTATTCTTGTCTGTAAAGCATGTATATATTTTGTTAATTGACAATCTCCACCTATCATGGCAATGTAAGCTGGTTTACAAGTCCTTCTTTGCCAAATTGCGTGTCCATATAGCATCTCAAATGGAGAGATGTGCAAATCTCCACTGGGTCATGTTCTAAGATGGAACAGAACTAATGGCAGAATGTTTGTCCATTTTTGGTGTGTTTCTGCACAAAATTTTCCTATCAATGTTTTAATGTCTTTATTTAATCTTTCCACTTGCCCTGAACTTTGGGGATGATATGGTGTGTGGTATGTTGCTTGTATTCCTAGATTTTTATAAATTTCACTTAATATTGACTGAGTAAAATGACTTCCACGGTCTGGGTCCAATTTTGAGGGAATCCCCAATCTAGGTATGATTTCTTTTAATAGGATTTTGACCACAAATGCTGCATTGTTCTTTTTGGAAGGAAAAACTTCTGGCCATCTAGTCAGTCTGTCTATGATGACAAGGCAATACTTAAACCCTTTGTCTTTTGGCATATTGACAAAATCTATCTGTATGCATTCAAATGGAGTATATGCTAAGGGACGACCTCCTAAGCCTTTAGTCTTA
Organism: Monodelphis domestica; assembly: GCF_027887165.1. Lineage (NCBI taxonomy): Eukaryota > Metazoa > Chordata > Mammalia > Didelphimorphia > Didelphidae > Monodelphis > Monodelphis domestica. Next base: position 31,635,782 of record NC_077228.1, on the reverse strand, counting down.
TAAACTCCCTGATTGAATTGCATACAAATTTTACATTTTTGACAAATTCTTATGGCATAACAATGTTTGTGTTTGCTTTTTCTTGTGCATTTACTATTGGTTGGAATTCTTCTGCTTAAGGATTTAAGGTTGACTTTTCTATTATATCATTGGTATTTTCTTTTGTAATAGCATTTTTGCTTTTAGAGTCATTGTCTCCAGGAGGTCTGCTAATTTGAATGTTCTCAGTTATTGCATTTTCCTCCCCATTGGACCCTTCTATTGTTTGCTCATGTGCTTCAATAAATTCATTTACAGTTTTTGTATTATAGACTGTTGCCACTTTTGTTCCTTCTTTCTTTGTAGATTGTTCCACTGTTCCAAAAATTTTCTCTTTAAACTCTGTTACATCATTATCTAATTGGATTCCTTCTTCCATCTGTTCCTTAGTTTTATTTTGTGCTTTTGGCACCCCACATCTTATCTGCATGCAGTATCCTTCCTTTTCATTTTTCCCTTTTCCTTTTCCATTTTTCCTTTTTGATGTTACCCCATGCACCTGGCTTCATAACTGACTTTGTTTTGCAGCACCTGAGACTACTTGCGAATAACGTGGTTTCGCTCCTTGTTGGATGTACCTCTCCATGGTTTCTAAATTCGGTGCTTGCAATGATTTCTTGCAATTACAATCACAACATTTTGCATTTGTTTCTGTATTATTGCTGCTATACTTTACGTTGCTTTTCCAAGACCTCAGTTTGTTATTAGCTTGGAATAATTGTGCCTTTAAATAACAGTCTCGAACCATGTGACCTATTTTTCCACAGAGGAAACATCTGGGTAAGTTTCTCCTTTGAGTACTTTGTGTGTAATTTCTTGTGGGTTTGTATGATTGCAGAATGGCTAGATTTTTTATTTCTTTATATTTACTTGAGCTATTTGCCTCCTTGAGCTTGGCTTTAAGCTCTTTTATTATTTCATCCTTTTCCTCTAGCATTTCTTTATGACCTGAAAATATGTAAGTTGCAGTTTTTCTTAAATCTTCCAGACTTAGTGTTTCCCAATCTGGGTATTGAAGTTTAAAATATTATCTAATAGGGGTGTTACTGCCTTTCACAAATTGTCTCCTTATGTGTTGGAGATTTTGTTCAGTTAAATTTTCAAATCCAAGCACATCCTCTGCTACTTCAATCACTCTATTAAGGAACTTTGATAGATGTTCCCCACTCTCTTGTCTCAATCTCTCAATTTTTCCCCAAGTATCTGGTCTTTTTGAAAAACTTTTCATTGCCTCCAATAGATCTTCTCTGGCCTTTCTTAGGTAACGTAGATTTTCATTATTAGATAACTCTAAGTCTGTTCCTTCCTCTGGCCATGATGTTAAATTTGGATTTTTTCTAGTTTCATCAAGGAATGGTTGTTTTTCCTTTTTTGAAAATAATTCTGAGAGAATTTCAGTGTCCTGGAAATCTGGATCATAAAGCCTAATTGCTCTTTTAAATTCTTTTAAACATCTCATTGGTTCTGAAAACCAGGAAGGCATCCGTCTTTTCAGACTTTCAAGGTCAACTGTTGTAAATAGTTTATGTGTTTTAATATGAATTATGCCGCTATCTGGTTGTAGGCTTGTTTGATCTCTTAGTGGCAATATTGGTATTCCCCCTTCAGCCCCATCTGTATTTTCTTGAGGAACTACATTGTTATTTTTAGGTATGTCTTGTTGTGTGTTAATACCTTTGCCACATTGTATCTCTTCACTCAGTTGCTTCATCATTTCCTTTAGTTGCATCATCTCCCCTTTTATGGCTAAAATCGTCACAGCCATTTCATTATCTTTTGCTTTTTTCCCAAAAATTAGATGCACACCTATTTTTAGGGCATAGTATAATTTGGTTAAGAAGAATAATGCTCCAGCATATGTGGGAATGAATGAAATCAAGCAATACATACTTATATTCAGCCATTGCAAAGTTTCATAGATGCTAAGCAGAAAATAAATATAATCTGGAATCGTGACAAACAATGTCGTAAAACATATACAAGAAATATGCAATCCAGGCTAGATAACCCATGGCAAGTAATAGTTTCTTTGCCGTCTTGTATCTTGAAAAGCTTTTTGCAACAGAAAAAAATGTTTTTAAGTCTGGCCCTTTAAGAGTCCCCTCCTCCCTTTAGGAGGAGTGGTTTCTTTTGGGTGTGGTATCACTAGGCAGATTAGTTGCACTCAGCACTGCTCTCAAAATGGTTACTTGTCACAGTCACACAGGCTTTTGAAATGCTTGCAGGCCCAACTTCTCTGAAACCTCCAATTGCCTTCTTTTTCCCAAATTCTTAACAAAATAGGTTGGAAAACCTAGCTGGCTCTGCCAAAAACTGTAATATTTATTGGGAAAGGAAATAGGATAGGAAAACAGAGGGATAATGGGGAATAATGAGAAGTTTGTATAGGGGTAAGGAGGAGTTAAGGGGAGAGAGGGAATATTGCTTGGTGAGGCAAGGGAGGGAGATGCCCCCTGCTGAGAGGAAACAGCAGGGGTCCAATAAGGACGGTTTGTCTTTGAATGACTGAAACTGAAGTTCAGCTCCCTCTACGACCAGAAAAGAGAGTCCACTTATCTGACTGCGAATTCAAATAACATAAAGTTTAATAACTAGTTGGGATTGGAGTTTTTCTCAGTTTCAGACCTGAGGCCAGGCCCCAGAGGCTGAGAGGGTTTGTCCCACTCCCGTCTACTCTCGTTGTTCTAATTCAGAATCTTAGCAGTACACAGAAAGCAAACAAGAACAATTCTAACCTTCAGAAGCCTGTGTCTTTGGGCTGAACCAAGAAGAGCATGCCACTCCAGACTGGGCTGAACAAGCTCCTCTCTCCTCCAACACCCGGAAGCAAGTTCCGCCCCCTCCCCCCCTGGCAGGAAGGAAGTGCTAGTCCCAAGACCCAACTACCACTCCCAGTTGGCCCTCCCCCACACAAACTGTTAGTCTAGTTTCCTTTCCACACTGATGAGCAAATTCAAAGTATCTTCCAAATCTTGGCCCCATGAATCAGAGGCCTGGCCATAATCTGACCACAATCTGCAGGGTGCTGCAATACAATCCACGACAGCTCATTATTCCTTCACTGTCTGCTTTGTATATATGTCATTCTGGGTGATGGAGGTGTTGGGCGAGGGAGTGGATGGTGATCCAGTTAAAGCTGTCTCCATGTGGGATAATGGTGTTCAGCTGAACTTTCTTAGACTATACTTTCAAACTGATTTCCAGAATGGTTACATCAATTTATGACCCACCAAGAGTAAATCAGTCTGTCTCCATCCAGTCCCCCCAACATTTACTGTTGTCACATTTTGTCACTTTTGTCAATTTACTGGGGATGAAGGGAAATCTCAGAACTCTATTCATTTGCATTTCTCTAGTAGTAATGTAAGAAAGATGGGTATGGGGGGGCAGCTGGATAGCTCAGTGGATTAAGAGTCAGCCCTAGAGATGGGAGGTCCTAGGTTCAAATCTGGCCTCAGCCACTTCCTAGCTGTGTGACCCTGGGCAAGTCACTTGACCCCCATTGCCTAGCCCTTACCACTCTTCTGCCTTGGAGCCAATACACAGTATTGACTTCAAGACGGAAGGTAAGGGTTAAAAAAAAAAAGAAAGAAAGATGGGTATAGGATCCCCTGGACACCCCAAATCTCCAGAGAAATCCCAGGTCAAAGATTACATGAGGATTTCCCAATCTAGCACCTCTGCTATGCTGGCCAAAGAAAGCTGGCCCTAGTACAACCAGAGATGGTTGACTAAACAAAGGATTCTCTACCTCTTGTTTTAGATGTATTTACACTAGTTTTATGATGGGGTCTTAGTACAGAGGGACACCTTATGTTTGTATCTCAAACATCACTCTCTCTTTTAAACCCTCACCTTCCATCTTAGAATCATTACTGAGTATTGGTTCTAAGGCAGAAGAGTGGTAAGGGTTAGGTAATGGGGGTTAAGTGACTTGCCCAGGGTCATACAGCTAGGAAGTGTCTGGGGCTAGATTTGAACCTTGGATCTCTCATCTCTAGGCTTAGCTCTCAAGCCACTGAGGCACCCAGCTGCTCCTAATTTCTCTGTAGAAACCTGTCATTCTTGAGAGAGCACCCTTCCTGGCCCAGGGTTAATCTCAAGTTCTCTTAAAACATAAAGAAAAATTTCTCATGATCCTTAATGTTTTGCAATTCTTTTTTTGAGAATGACGTGTTTAGGTCTGTTGACCTCAACCCTATCATTTCTTTTTTTTTTTAACCCTCACCTTCCATCTTGGAATCAATACTAGGTATTGCTTCCAAGGCAGAAGAGTGGTAAGGGCTAGGCAATGGGGGTCAAGTGATTTGCCCAGGGTCACACAGCTAGGAAGTGTCTGAGGCCAGATTTGAACCCAGGACCTCCTGTCTCTAGGCCTGGCTCTCAATTCACTGAGCTACCCAGCTGCCCCCAACTCTATCATTTCTGATCTGTTTATAGAAGAATGATTCTTCTTGGTCATATATTTTTGTTAATCTCTATATAGCTTGGAGATTAGACCTCTATTGATGCAAATAAGATTTTCCTAGATAATAATAACTTCCTTACTTTTCCAAACTTTTAAAAAATTTTATTCTTGCTAAAGTTTTTGAGTTTCATATAGTTGAAATGATCTGTTAGTTTTTATTTGGTTAAGAATTTTTTTCCTAGCTATAATTGTGAAAGGCAGCACCTTCTATTTTCCTCCATTTTTTAAAAAGACAAGCAAGGTTAAGTGACTTGTCCAAGGTGAAAAAGCCAGGAAGTGTCTGAGGCCATATTCGAATCAAGGTCCTCCTGACTCTAGGTCTAGTACTTTATCCAACGAGCCACCTAATTGCCCCCCAATATTTTTTTATAATATGACTTTTCATGAAATAATATATGTAAACCTTTTTGAAAACCTTTAAGTGCTACATAATCTTTAGCTATTGTTGTTAAGCCACTGGAACTAATCCATGTAATATAATGTATTATATGGCATAAGATGGCAGTCTAAATCTATTTCTTACCAAATTACTTTCCAGTTTTTCTAGCCATTTTTCTTGAATACTAGTTTGTATTCATGATTTTAACTCTTGAATGAAGGTTTTGTGCCAGGACCAGGCTCTGAGGCCCCTGGATATTCTTTGGGAAGGAAGTGGCCAGTTCTGCTTGGTTTCATCCTAGGTCTCAAGCTTTTGTGTTGAACTCAAGATCCTGGGGTTTGGCAGACCTCAGCAGATTTAGGACTTACATACATAAAAGAAATAATTCCCAACAATTGTAATTGTCTAAAAAGAGGAGTTACCTTTGAAATGTGTACGTTTTAACAGTAGAAAAACATTTGCTTGATCACATGCTTCTATAGGGATATGATTGGGGATGTAGACTCTAAATGATCATTCTATTGCAAAAATTAATAATATGGAAATAGGTCTTGATCAATGACACATGTAAAAATAATGAAGGAAAATTAAGAGTGAAAAAAATAAGAAAAAATAAAGCTCTAAATTATAAAAAAGAAATTTGTAGGTTTTTCTCTCATGGAGGTCTCTGGACAAGTGCTGGACAGCTCCTTGTTGGGGATGCTATAGAGGGGATTTCTGTTCTGATCTACACTGAATTTGATAATGCTTAATGTCTTTAGAGATCTAAGGTGGTAATTCTGGGAGTATCAGAGGTGGAATATCAGAGCTAGGAGTTTTTTAAACCCTTACTTTCTGTCCTAGTGACAACTATAAGACAAAAGAGCTAGGGCTAGGCAAATAGGGTTAAGTGACTTGCCCAGGGTCCCACAGCTAGGAAGTATCTGAGTCATATTTGAACCCAGGAGGTTCTATCTATAAGCTTGGCACTCTATGCACTGTACTACTTAGCTGCCTGAAGCTATTCCTATCCATCACGTCATGGCCTCCTTTCTAAGTATTTTTTTTTATTATCTAAAGTTATCTATATTATACTGGAGATATCTTTCTCAGTTCTCCCTCTTTACAACATAGGCTGACCCATTTCCTATAAGTCCTAATGTCCTTTCTGCCTTTCTTTTAAGTCATTGATAAGGAACCATTACAACTGTTGATGACAAACTCCCACCAAGCCATTTAGATAACTCACAATTTTAATTCTCCTTGTCTCCTTAGCCATAGAGTGAAGAATATAGTGGTAAAAAATGGGCTTTGTATAAAAGAGAATCTTGGGGCCATTAAAAGTGTTGATTTCCCAAATATGATAAAACCTGCTCTCCAACTTCTATGCCATTGGTAGAGCCTAGGAAATCATAAATTAAGATGCAAACAATAGCTCCATAGGTGATCTAAGGCAGTGGGTGGCTATTCCTTAAGGGTGATTTCCTTATTTATTGTTGTTGTTTAGTCATTTGACTCTTCCTGACCCCATTTGGGGTTTTCTTGACAAAGGTATTAGAGTGGCTTTCCATTTTTTTATCCAGCCCATTTTACAGATGAGGAAATTGAGGCAAACAAGGTTAAATGACTTGCTCAGGGTCACATAGTTAGGCAAGATTTGAAGTCAAGAAGAAGGGTCTTCGTGACTTCAAACCCTGCAGGCTATCCACTGCACAATCAACTTCCCTGACTTCCTTATGATGTTGTTGTTCAATTCTGATTCTTCATGACCTCATTGTCCAGGGTTATATAGTCAGTAAGTTTCTGAGGTCAGATTTGAATTTAGGAAAATAAATCTTCTTGACTCTTGCCAAAACACTTTACCCACTGTGCTACCTAGCCAAGTCGATTGGTCTCTATCCCCTTGATTCAGTGGTCATCCTCATGCCTTTCAGCACCTTCTCCCTCTTCCTTCAAAAGTTCCCATAGTAGAACACTGACTCCAGGGCTGGCAGTCTATGACCTGAGTCACCTAGCTGCCCATCAGGCACAAAGGAGACACTTAAGAAATACTCATGTATTAATGGAATGAGGTACCCTCTCCTGATTCCTTTTAGTTGGCGGTTCAAAAGATGTTCTTTTAACAACTATTTCCTGTCTCAAATGTCTCTCCCTAGGACAGAGTTTCTTTACTTTTAGTGTGTCATAAACTGCTTGAGAAGTCTAAAAAAGCCTTTCTTAGAAGTAATACTTTTAAATGCATTAAATACATGTTCTATTACAAAAAAATTACAAAGGAAACTAATTACATTGAAACCCAGTGAACAGAATAAAACAGTATTTCTTGGACTCCAGGTTAAGAAGTTCATCCTAGTCCTACCCTTTAAGGATTACTGGGGGCTTGCCCTCTCCTTGGCCAGCCAGTAGCTGTTATCTTATTTAGTAATGGAGAATGGTCACTCTTCATAAAGAAGAAACAGTATAGACATGCCTTTGCTTGTTGATTTATGCAGTAACACCTGATTATCTTTGCTATACCTTTTATGCATTGATGTCTGATTATCTGTGATTTTATTCATTGGGTTTGAGGGATTGATTTCATCAATTGATCATGGAAGTCCTGGCCAATTGTCATCTACTCCCCCTGCTCCCAAGCATACAAACACATTTACAAAAACTCAGTCAACTATATACAACAGTTCACTGTTTCAGAATTCTTTCTTGTTTGTGTTTATATAATGAAATATTCATTTCAATAATGCCTTTCCCTCCGAGATCACCTTCCATCTACCTGGTATTTACTTAGTCATTTATATGCTCTCTCTCTACTTCCAAAGAGTTTTCATGATACTACTCTCTCTCCCTCTGCTCAACTCCTACCTTTCTGACAGCTCCTTCCCAATCTCCTTTCCTGGCTCATGTTCCATATTGGGCCTTCCTTCCAACTTTTCCTCTCTTCCTTTCAGTCTGAAAACCAGCCACATGGAGCCCTCTCATAACAATCTGTCAACCACTTTTGTACCTCATTCCTGGAGTGTTCTTCCTCCTCACAGCTCCTCTTTAGATTCTCTACATAAAGTTTTTTGAACTATTTCCTTCTCTCTCCCTTCACTCCCCAGGGCCATAGTGTCTATCTCATCAAAGTCTTCTTGTCATAATTTTATATAGACTAAATAAAATAGGGCACTGACCAGTGAGAGCCCAGGCCTCATGGGCGCAGCCTGATGCAATCCTCACTTCTTTGTTGAAGAAAAAGCCTTTTGATAGCTCTGCCAGACTTGAGAGTATATTCAAAGTGGCCAAAGTGAGCCCTTCTTCTAGCCTGGTGGTGAGTAAAGTCTTCCCCACACAAGCCTCAGCCATGTAGCCTGGGGGTGTCCAGCAAGTCCGTGCTTCTTTCTCTTGAGTGGGTAACATATTGCAAAAGCCCAGACACTGCAATTCATGCCAATGTTTGCCAACATCAGCAGGTGATGAACTTTGATGTTCAGAGTCTTTTTGAAGAAGAAGACTGAGTAGCTTAGGCTGCATTTGGAAGTGAGCTTGATTTGGTGAATTTTTTGTAGCAGATGATTTAAGGTTGAGCCTGAGGTGATATAGCTGAGTGTAGCCCCCAGAGCTGGGGGGATATATTTGCATTCCTTTCTATATCTTCTCAGGAAATGTCTCTTTTATAAAAAGCTAATTGATCATTGGCCTCAGAATTATTTAGATTATTGGCTGTGTGACCTTGGACAAGTCTCTTAACCACAATTGCCTAGCTTTTACTGTTCTTCTGCCTTGGAATCAATACTTACTATCGACTGTAAGACAGTAGGTAAGGACTGAAAAAAAGTTGATTGATTAAATGATATTGGTATAATTAAAAATACTACATTGGGGGGCATTAAGGTGGCTCAGCGGATTAAGAACCAGGCCATGGCAGCAGCTGGGTAGCTCAGTGGATTGAGAGCCAGGCCTAGAGATGGGAGGTCCTAGGTTCAAATCTGGCCTCAGAAACTTCCCAGCTGTGTGACCCTGAGCAAGTCACTTGACCCCCATTGCCTAGCCCTTACCACTCTTCTGCCTTGGAGCCAATACACAGTATTGACTCCAAGACAGAAGGTAAGGGTTTAAAAAAAAAAAAGAACCAGGTCTAAAGTCAGGAAGTCCTGGGTTCAAATATGACCTCAGATAATTCTTAGCTGTGTGACCCAAGGTAAGTCACTTAATCCCCATTGCCTAGCCTTTACTGTTCTTCTGCCTTGGAATTAATATACAGTATTGATTCTAAGAGGAAAGGTAAGGGATTTAAAAAATACTAACTCAATCAATAATATTAGAGAGATACTGGTGTTTGATATTGAGGAGAGGACATCAGAATGGGGTCTTGAGCTGATAGCATTAAAAATTCGCAATAGTAAAAATAGTTAACATTTATTCGTTGTTCAGTTGCTCAGTCATGTCTAATTCCTTGTGACTCCAGCACACCAGACCCTTCTATCCTCCACTAGCTCTCTAGATCTGTTGAACCTCACATTTATTGTTTCCATGACCAAGCGACCATGGAGACTAAGTTGTGGAATATTGAAGAGATCAGGCCAAGATAGAAAGGAATCATCATTCAATGACTGCCAATGACCTTCCAAATGACCACAGAAGAACAAAAATACCTCAAAACAAATACTGGAATGGCAGAACCAACAGAAGAAGGGATAAAGCAATGCTTTGGCCCAGGAAAATATGGAGAGATAGCAAAAAGGACTGGGATATGAGGAGACAGTGCTGGGACTCAGATGAGATACAGTGCAATGGCAGGGGAAAGGGTATAAATGGCTTGGTCTAGCCTCAGCAGGGTAAGAGCAGAATCCAGTGCAATATAGAACAAGCAGCAGTGGGAAGAATCCACCTCTTTCCCAACAGGGTCCAGCCTAGGCAAGATTAGGCTGAACTCAGCTTGAATTATTTGAACTGAACAACTGCAAACCTCCACACAAGACTAGCCAGGCTGCTTCTGCAGAGGCTCAATCTGAGATGGAGACAACAAAGCTAATCCCATGCCCAGTACAATTGCAGGACAGTTCCCCTTTACCCCAGGAGTGGAGCTAAGCTTCTGCAGAGAGACAAAGTCAAGGGAAAAATAACCTCCAAATGAGTAAAAGACAGAAAAAAAAGCCTGACACCAGAAAAATATTTCAACAACAAAAAAATAACCAAAATACAAACTCAGAAGAAAACAATACAAAGATGAAAACATGTGAAGTCTAAATGAACATTTGAAAGGGTGTCAAACACTAACTGAACCCCTAGAAGAGCTCAAAAAAGGGGGCAAAACAAATAATGAGACACTGTGAGATTTAAAATAGTGAAGCCCATAAACTGTAGTGAGTTAAATGGTGGAAGATATAAATTGTGATAGATATAAGAGAGGGTGAGTAAATTTGACCGCAGAAAATATGTTTCACTACAGTATCTTGGTTTTTAAATCAAATATAAGGTGGTTGCCAGGGAAATATTCCCAATTATTCAAATACCCAAGTCAACTGGGTTTTATAGAGATTTTTAATTAATAATATAATGAGGAATTAGAGAAAGAGTAGGAAAGGAATAATTATGAAGGGCCTCAAGCCAATATGGCCTAGACCTGAGTCTTAAGAGAGAGAATCAATCAGTCAGTCTTTTAACACTCACCACAAGGTCTGCCTAAACAAGGATTCTAGTGACACCACGCCAGCTCCATCTCAGCTGACTTCACCAGAGAGCCTTTCAGCCAGAGACTGTTCCAAAAGGCCTCTCTCCAGAGCCTCCAGAGGGACAGAGTCCCCTTAGAGGAGCTCCAGTGAGACCTCCTTAGAGATTGTCCTCCAAGAGCTTCCCTTCTCCCGAGCCTCTCTTAAGAGATTCTTCCCAAGCGATCCTCATCAGAGATCCTCCAAAAGGAATTCCTCCAAAAGGATATATCTCCTCTAGAGATTCTGCTTTTTCTTATATAGGGGTTTTTCTCCCATGTCACCTCCCCTAAGTCCCTACATCTACCAATCACTGTAGACGCTTTCCAAAGGATTGCCCATCTAAATTCCTGCTAAGTCGACCAATCTCCTCAGTAAGTCTGAATCAGAAAAAATGCTGCTGTGTCGATCAATCTCCTCAGTAAGTCTGAACGAGAGAAAACACAGCTGAGTCAACTAATCTCATCAAGAGAAAACTTGCCCAACCCTTTTAGGTACCTAGCATTCCATTGTATCAATTCTAAAAACAGGCCTGGCTCAAAGAACTCTTTGCCTTATTATAAGCATGGGTCCAAGTACTTTCATTGTTTAGCAAGGAGTTTTCTCTCCTAAAGCATTCTTAAGTATGGGTGGAATAGAGGTCCTCCCATAGCAAGGAGTTTTCTCCCCGAAAGCAGTCCCAAGTAGGGATGCGGTAGAGATCCTCCCATAGCAAGGAGTTTTCACATTCAAGTAGAGTTCTCACTATCTGGTAAGGAATTATTTCAAGTAGGGAATTGGAGGATTCCTCAATGTGGAGTAAAATTTTTAACATTCATAAGTCTGTGAAATTTTAAGGTTTAAAACACTTAGATGAAAAATTGGAAAAGAGAATGATAGAATGAATTAACAGCTTAGAACATAAAGTTCTTCAAGAAAAAATTTTAAAAATTACTTACAGAAAGAAAAATTTCCCTAAAAAATGAAATATAATACCTTAAACAGGAAAATAATTCCTTAAGAAAGAAAGTACCAAGCCTCAAAGAAGAAAATAGCTCCCCCAAATTAGAATTGGACAAATGAAATCCAACAACTTCCTGAGATAGCAGAAAATCAAAAGAGAAATTCAAAAGAATGAAAAAATAGAAGAAAAACTGAAATCTCTTGCTGGAAAACAATTGAATTGGAAAATAGATCTAGGAAAGGTTATCTAAGAATCATCAGACTCATCATCAGACTCCCTGAAAGTCATGACCAAAAAAGAGCCTGGACACAACATTGAAATAAATTATCAGGGAAAACTGCCCTAACATTCTTGAACAAGAGGGGGGGGAATAGAAATTGAGAGAATCCACTGATCACCTCCTGAAAGAAACCCCCAATTTAAAAATCCCAGGACTATTATAGTTGCATTTCAGAATTCCCAATCCAATGAGAAAATACTATAAGCAGCCAAAAAAATATTATGAAACCACAATCAGGAATACATAAGACCTAGAAACTTCTACATTAAAGGATCAGAAGGCATGGAATATCATATTCTTGAAGTCAAAGTATCTAGGCCTAGAACCAAAAATCACCTGCTCAGTGAAACTGAGCATAATACTCTGGGGGAAGAAATGGATATTTAAGGAAATAGAGGAATTCCAGACATTCCTGACAAAATGAGCAGAGCTAAAAAGAAAATTTTATGATCAAATATGACATTCAAAAGAGACAGTAAAAGGTAAAAAGAAAAAAAAACTCAAGAGAATCAATAAGGTTAAACTAATCACATTCTTGCATGATAAAGTGGTAACTAGTACATTTAAGATTTCTATAGTATCAGAAATCCTAAAATACTTAATGTAACCAACATAAACAGTGGGATTAAACTGATTACATTCCTTGATGGGAAAGTGATAACCAGAATACTTGCTGTTATGATTATAAAAGAGAAGTTAGATGGGTAGGAGCAGGGATGGAGGAGGTAAAGGGATAGTAGGTTGGTGTGGTAGAGGAGAGAGAACCACTGGGTCTGAGAGGTGGTCTGTGTAATTCTCCCCTTTCCTCACACTTCAAACACATAAGAGGGGTACCCCTGAGCAGATTGTCAAGGATGAACAGGGGCCGTATCATATAGGCTTTTGTGGGAATACGGTGTTGACTTGTCCTCAGGACTTGGCTGGTATCCAAGCCCCAGAAGCCTATTTGGACACATAGTTTTGACAGTCAGGAAGCTAAATGGCCAGTCTACCCAACACCCTCTTTCCCTCTTTCTAATATCTCTTCCTCAACTTCTGTAACAATTTAAATTTGACTGCAGTTTTCTTCAGAACAAGGGTGGTTTAATAGTTCAAGAAATAAGGAGGGGTATAGGTCAGTGGGAACAGGAAACCCTGCAGGGCTAAGCAAAACAGGTTGCCACTTCTTTCTTCAGCCAAGCCAAATGGCTCAGGCTTCAGTGTTTCTTTTGTTCCTTCCTCTCTATTCACTTCACTATCCTACTTTAAACAGGTCACAAGTGTCATTCTTGGGAAGGCAATGGGATGGGACAGGCCTTTGGGGTGACCCTTGTGAGGTTCAAGGATTCAGCACCCCTCAGCAACAGTTGTTGATCTTTTGATTTTCTTTAATCAATGATCCAAAGATATCAGGGATCTTCTGTCTTCCAGGGCAAAGGGAAATGGAGGCAAGGCTCTGGCACCACAGGCTTGGGGTACCTAGCTTTGGTCCTTAGCTCCTATCTCTCATGAGTTCACAGGGCAAAAGATCCCTCTCCCAGATCTCAATCCCACAAACCCTTTCTCCTCCTCCAACTGCTACCTCCCGCCAACATTCTAAAAATGGTCCCTCAGTCTCAGTTTTCCTTTCTACATTTGTCCCCTTTTTATGTTGTGACATTCCCAAGTCACTTAGTGTACCTATTATATTTACTAGTTACTACTAATTCTAATTTCTAACTACTCCCCCCCCCCAATAATAAACTTCCCTTGATTACTCTATTGCTATTCTGTGCTAACCTTACCTGTTCTAAAGGATTATTTGCAGGAAAGTTTTGGGTAAGGGTAGTTTTGGGGTTTACAATAAATCCAGTAAAACAAATGTTTTAATACAAGCAATACACAGAAATGTCAACCCTAATGATAATAATACTTATTCTTGGTAAATTTAAACTAATACAAACAGTTTTCCTATATCTGCCTATCTATGCTTATTTGCAAATTATTGTATCTATTTATTTCCATGAACACAATTTCAACATCAGCTTTACAATAAACAATCAAAACTCTAACTAACTAACCTGAAAATGCAACTTACTTCTAATCCTAAGTAAAAGTAATCCTAAGTAAAAGTCTAGTTTAAGCTTAATTTAACTTCTAATCTATTCTCTACTTATTATATGCTATTCTCCAAGTCCTTATACCTATACCTATGTATAATGGCTGTACACGCTATGTTACATATTTACATAGTCTAACACGTGTTTTGGTAAGGATGCATGCCATAATGTCTCTGTGTTACTACTGCCACCCAGTGAACTTTTCCCCATGAAATACCATGTTAGAACCATCTGTAAAGATTTCAATTTCAGGGTTTTCCAGTGGGGTGTCTTTTAAATCATTTCTGGTTTTCTCTACTAATGATATTGTTTCCTAGAAATGATGTATGGGTTCCCCTTCAAATGGAAGATCTGGAATTAAGGTTGCTGGATTCAAAGGATTGCAATGTTTCAGTATGATGTTTTCATTGCTTAGTAACACAATCTCATATTGAGAAAGTATCTGCTTTAAAATATTTATGGTACAAGAGGCATTAAGATACTTTAAGGTAAACAAGGCAAACAATGGAGTTAAACTAATTACATTACTAGTAAGAAAGTGTTAACTAATGCTTATATCTATGATACTTGAGGTACCTAACATACCTAAAGTGCTCAGAATATGTAAGGTACTAAATATGCATAAGAATGTTATCATTATTAGGGCAATGGATAGGAGCATATATAGGCAGAGAACAGGGAGAAAATGTAATATGATGAATGATATTTTTTGAAAAATCAAAGGAAAAGAGAGAGGAATACAATGGGGAAAGAGAAAAGGATAGAAAGTTGGGTTAAATGATCTCACAGGAGGAGGCATGTAAGAATCAATAGAGTGGAAGCAAAGATGTAGAGGTGGAGGGCAATGCTTAAATCCTACTCTCATGGGAACAGGCACACAGTGCAAATAATATTTATACTTAGGTATAGAAATCTATCTTATTACAAACTGGGGAAAACATTTATAGCAAATCTCTCTTAAAAGGACATCATTTCTCAAGTATGTAGAGAATTGAGTCAAATCTATAAGAATACAAAGCATTTCCCAATTTACAAATGGACAAAGGATACAAACAGGCAATTCTTTGATGAAGAAATTAAAACTAGCTTTAGTCATATGATGCTCCAAATCACTATTGATTAAAGAAATGCAAATGAAACCACCTCTGACCCATTAGACTGGCTAACATGTTAAAAAAAAAAAAGAGGATGTGGAAAAATCAGGACACTGACAAACTGTTGGTGAAACTAGAAAACAATCTGGAACTAGCCCAAAGGGCCATAAAACTGCCTATCCTTTGACTCAGTAATATTACTACTAGGGAAAAGAACCTACCTGTACAAAAATATTTTTAGCAGCTCTTTTTATGTTGGCAAATAACTAAATCAATTGGAGAATGGCTGAACAAGTTGTCGTTTATGCTTATAATGGAATACTATTGTGCCATAAGAAATAACGAACAAAATGATCACCAAAAATCCTGGAAAGACTACTCTGAAGTGATACAGAACAAAGTAAACAGAATCAGAAGAACTTTGTACACAATAACAATAATAAAGTATGATGATCAACTGTGAATGTCTTCACTACTATCAATAAGGCAAGAATTCAGGACAACTCCAAAGGACTCATGATGTAAAAAGGCTACTCACTGCCATAAAAAGAAAATAGAACCTGATTGCAAATTGAAACATTTCATTCTTTACTTTATTTCCTCCATGAACTTTTCTCTAATGCCTTCTTTCACAACACGATGAACACTGAAATATGCATTGTATGATAATATTTGTAATACCTATATCATATTGCCTGCCTTCTTGGGATGAGAAGGCAAGAGAACATAGATTGCAAAATGGCAGGAAATGAATATCTAAAAAAATTGTATTGACATCTAATCTGGAAAAAATAAAAATGTGTTATTACTTTTTATAAGTTATTCAACTAGGGGGCAGCTGGGTAGCTCAGTGGATTGAGAACCAGGCCTAGAGACGGGAGGTCCTAGGTTCAAATCCGGCCTCAGCCACTTCCTAGCTGTGTGACCGTGGGCAAGTCACTTGACCCCCATTGCCTAGCCCTTACCACTCTTCTGCCTTGGAGCCAATACACAGTATTGACTCCAAGACGAAAGGTAAGAGTTTAAAAAAAAAAGTTATTCAACTTTATCCTCACAACCTTGGGAAGTTAGTGCTACTATTAACCATAATTTATAGATGAGGAAAGCTGAATGGACAGAAATTAAATAACTGACTCAAGGTTGCACCAACTAGTAAATGTGAGACCAATTTTGAACTCAGGTCTCAATACTCTATCTACTGTATCGATTAGCTACCACTATAAACAACCCTAACCCTTCAGGAGTGCCTTCTACTATCTCAAGAGGGAGTTAGATTTGCTCTGTGGCAACTCAATTTGCCAGTGAGAATGGGAGCTGACCATAGCTTACATGAATCTGAGAACTGGAGGTCTTCTCTCCAACCAAATGGTCTGGAGTGGCTCTAGACTCACAGAGACTGAGTTCTATTCTAGGGGGAGCCTGACCACAAAGAGGGACAATAGGCTCCTTTTGCACTCCATGGCTCATCCAACTCAAAGTATTGGGAAGAATCTCTTTAAACTTAGGTGTTTCTTCCTACAAGGTTCCATGAGCTCCATGCTCTGCTCTGAGCACCTGGGGACAAAAGAGAAACAAACATCTCCCATTCAGAGGCAACTTACACATTCCTCTACCATGTACACAAATAGAAATAATTGGAGGGTGGGGTATCAAAAGCCCTTGATGACTTATAAACATTAATTTGTGAGAAAAAATTAATAATGAATTGCTATAATTTTTATATGAATTCTTTCTTTAATAACTTCTGAGATAAAGTAATTTAATCTCAGGCCTCGAGGCATCTCAATGGACTGGCTTTTGTTAGAAGCAGGGTAGAGACTGCTCCTAATCTATCTGTAAACAAGAATTCTCTTAGGTAAGAAAAGTCAGCCAACTTTAACCACATGACCCATCCATATGGCAGGGAGGAAAGGACATTTTGGTGTCCCTAAGATCCACCTCTTCCTGAGATAAAGTAATGAGGGAGGAGTTAAGGTCTTTAAGTCCACCTCTTCAGTGGCTAATTATCAATCAGATTTGTCTTGGGATGTCTGGGAGAGGGACTGAGTAGTGGGGCCACATGGGGTATATGGGGGGCAGGAAGGAGGGAGAGGGAGAGAAAGGGAGGAAGAGAGAGAGAGAGAGACTGACTGATTGACTCTCTTTAACCAATGCCACACATTGGGAGGGGGGGGCAAATTCTCTTTGGCCCTGATCTTTTGCCCTAGTTGCTCTCTCTGGCATCCATTCAGATTATGGAGGTAGTCAATTGGTTAGTTTAGATTTTCTTGAGAGGTCAATTACTAAATTAATTTAAAATTAAGACATACTGCCTCTTGAAAATTTCAATCATCACACTTGTGAGATGTTAGACAGATGTCTTTCTATCTCTTGATCCTTAGTTTCCTCATCTGTAGAATGGTCCAGTTGGACCCAGCGTTTTTAAAGTTTCCTTCTTATGTCTTTGTTGCCTCACCTATAACCAGCATGCTCACTCTCATTACTTCTGCCAAAGTTTCCCTTACTTCCTTTAAGACTCAAATGGGCAGCTGGGTATCATAGTGGATAGAGCACCAGGCCTGGAGTCAGAGGACCTGGGTTCAAATTTGAGCTCAGATTTGCCCTAGCTGTGCGACCTTGAATAAATCACTTAACCCCAAACTACCTAACCATTACTGTTCTTTTCTGTCTTAGAACTGATTCTAAGAAAGAGGTAAAAAAATTTAAAATTTTATTTTTATTAATTAATTTATTTCTTAAAAAATTCTTACCTTTTGTCTTAGAATCAATACACAGTATTGATTCCAAGGCAGAAGAGTGGTAAGGGCTAGGCAATGGGGGTTAAGTGACTTAAGTCACATAGCCAGGAAGTGTCTGAGGTCAGATTTGAACACAAGACCTTCCCTCTTAAGGCCTGGCTCTCAATCCAGTGAGCCACCCAGTTGCCCCCAGAATTTTTTAGAAAAGAAAAAAACATTTACTAAGCACCTACAATATGCCGGGCATTGTGCTAACCTCTATATATAAATACAAACGAAAACCCCTGCCCTCAAAGAGCTTACACAAAACAGGAGGAGGGCAGAGAAGGTACCAGGTGTGAGAGGGTAATCAACAACTGATCCATAATCTTCTGGTCCTGAGATCCAGAGAGGGCCAAGGTGGGGAAAGAAGGAGTGTCCTGCCCTAATCTCTATATCTGTATCTGTATGTGGTGGGCTTGTTAAAGGGGAAAGAGACAGGAAGGAAACATATAAATATTTTAGGTTTATTGATTAGAAAGACCTAAGCAGTTGTCCAAGGATTGCCCAAAGCAGGAGGTGGGAAGGACCAAATGAAGCAATGGCCACCAACCCATTAGAGTCTCCTTCCTACAACCAATTTTCACATAGGTGTGGGAGATTGGCATGGGGCTGGGATTGGTGGATGTTGCCCTTCTCCCTCACTGGACCTGAACTCCCTCTCAGGACTCTGAGCACAGCAATCTGGGTATATTGACTTCCGAAGGTCAGTTCCCTTTCCTCTTCTGCCTCCCCTTCCTTTGCCTGGGGCTAGAAGCCATCTAACTCTAACATTTGGTGACAGAGAAAAGAGAACAGAGGAGGGGGAAGAAATGAGGCAGCTTGGCAGCTGCCAGGGGATCATCACCTGCAAGCCCTGGGGCCAACCTCCCGTAGGGTCCACCCTTGGTCCAAATCCCTGGTTGGGTGAGGCCTGATTGAGTCACCTGTTGCCTAAGGCATAAATGGGATGCTCAGAACTCTTCTGTTGCTGGCAGGGGAAGGCCTAGGGCACAAGTCTAGCTGCTCATTTAATCACTTTTCTCTACCACAGATTTAGAACTTGGCCAGAAGAATCCAAAACACCAGAGTTAAAGGGCATACGGTCTAATAGCCTGCCTTGCCTGCCTTAAGACTGCCTGTTGGCCAGAGATCAGAGGCAGAGGAGTCAGAGAGCCTGGTCCTGAGATCACTCCTCTGATTGCCTGCAGGATGCGCTACCTGGAAGGAGTCTCTGAGGCATTCCAGAACCCATGGCAGTTCCTGTTGTCCTTCTTTTTGGCCCTGCTGGTCATCCTGATTGTCACGAAGCTGCTTTGCAAATGTGCAGCCAAAGCCCAGGCCAAGGCCAAGATCAGAGAGGCTCAGCAGAGGAGGGAGGTGGCTATGAAGAAGATGGAGGCTGCAGTGGAACGGCTAAAGCAGCAGGTAACCCCACCTTGGCAGTCCCACCCAGATAAACCTGCACTATTCCCTTGCCAGGGACCAGCTGGGGATCTGGGAGGCAGACTCAACTTGGAGCTATTCTGTTGTCCAAGGACAAGGCCCTTGCAAGCTCTAGGGTCTGTTTGGGGTGGATGGGAGAGGCTTTGGCCAGCAAAGAGACCCTCTGAGGATGTGGGGGCCCCATAAACTGAAATGATTCTTGCCAGTTCACCCAGCAACTGTTGAGCTGTGGAGGACCTTAGAGACCACTTGGGATGGTTCTCTCATTTGACAGAGGGGGAAACTGAGGTTCACAGAGAGGAACACAAGAAAAATGTCCAGCTCCCATTTC
This sequence comes from Monodelphis domestica, assembly GCF_027887165.1. Lineage (NCBI taxonomy): Eukaryota > Metazoa > Chordata > Mammalia > Didelphimorphia > Didelphidae > Monodelphis > Monodelphis domestica. Next base: position 31,616,302 of record NC_077228.1, on the reverse strand, counting down.
TCTAGAACTTAAACCATTAACAAAACATTTTCCTCCCAATGGCCTCCTGAAGGAGATTATGCAAATATTATGCCCATCATTTTCTGAGGAGGAAATTGCGACTCAACTCTGAGAGAAGGGAGTTGCCTGAGGTTCCATACACAGGTTGCTGGTCTTCTCTCTCCTCCAGTCAAAGCCTGTACAGTTTAGAAAGATCTCAAGAGGCACTAATAAGTGTAATTATCTTGAGCATCTCTTCCTCATTGGATCTTGACCACAAACCACTGAGATCCTGGACAGGGATCATTAAGGTCATTTTGCCTAGGAAGAAGCCAGAGAGGAGGGGAGACTCACAGTGAGGGTGCCAGCCACTAGCTCAGGCTGCTTTTTGGTAGGTGGAAGAGTTTTGGTCCATGATCCAAGGGGAAATGGGGACACAGGGTCCGGTGAAATGTTCAGGGGCAGCCAAGGGCTTGGCTTGGCTGGACTCTATGGAAGCAGCAAGGATTTTGCACCCCCCCTTCACTTCACTGAGTTCCCCTTTCTCCAGCCTGGTTCTGAGAGTAAAGTTGGCAGGATAGGTTGGAACTTTGCCCTCAGGGAGCTCCCATTCTGGGATTACAGAGACAGAGCAAACCTGTGCCCTGACCTCAAGGGTCTCCAAAAGTCTGGGGCCTTCTGGAGATTCTATCGAACAGCAGAGAAGGAAGGAAATAGACATTTATTGAGAACCTACTATGTGCTAAGTACTGTGCCTTCTAAGCCCTTTACAAATATTACCTCATTTGATCCTCACAACAATCTTTAGAGGTATTATTTTTGTCTTCATTTACAGGTGAGGAAACTCAGGCAGACAGAGACAAAGTGACTTGCCCAGGGTCACACAGATAGGGTCAGATCACATTTGAATACAGGTCTTCTTGATTATAGATTCAGAGTTCTATCCACCACACTACCATTAGCAGGGAAATAGAACAGTACTTTGGATCTGGAGGGGATTCAAAGACTTGGAGGCAGAAATGAACTTGGTGTGTACACAGTAAAGTGGGGCAGAGGTGTATAAGGGAAATAGTGAACAAACAGTGGGAGATGAGGCTGGAGGCAGACAGAAGGACTTGGCTTCATCCAGAGTCGGTGGGAGCCAGTGAAGATCTTGGAGCAGGGGAATGTCATTTTCAGAGCCATGCCTTCTGTTCCTCACTCATTGGTTAGTGGAATGTGTCCCTCCCCTGCACACCCTGTGCCCCAGCTCTTCTTGGGACCTCAGTTTGAACATTGAAGGGGACAAAAGGTTTGTGATCTTAGGTTCTACTCCAAAGGAAGGAGAGAAATTGGAGGAAATATTTGGGATGTGTGTGGAGAGGGATGTCCCTAGTAGACCCAGGGTTTGGAGCTAGGAGGAACTTTGGATGGCTGCCAATTTTACAGGTGAGACACTGAGGCACAGTGTCTATTTTCTGTTCTGTGGTGATTGTACTTCTGATTACTTTTCTGCTGAAATCTCGCTGCCCCTGCTATTGGGGAGGTCCTCCTTAGGTCTAGCTCAGATCCTTCTTGCTGTGGAAGCAGCCCTCTCTCTGAAAGAGGAAAAACAGCAGGGTCCCCAAGTCCAGCAGCCCCAGGCCTGGGGCCATCATTTATAACCAGCTCTGTGTCCCTGGAGCTGGGGGGCAACTCCCACAGGGCCCTGGCCCAGACAGAATAGGGATGGGCCCATGGTCTGCGCCCAGCCAAGGGAGCCCCAGGCCAGGAAGGTCCGGCTGTTCCAGCCTCGTGCTGCTGTCCTGACCCATAGCGTCACCAGGATGCCAGTGATGGGGAGATTGATTGCAGCCAGGGCCTCCTGTCAGGCTCTGACAGCCTGGGAGAAGAATGTATTAATATTAATTGGGGCTAATTAGTTGGATAAATCAATCCGCCCAGAGAGACTAGGCTGTTCCCACCAGGATTGGAGCAGGCTAGACAGGTCTAATGAGGTCGTTGGAGGGAGTGTGTTTCTGCATGTGCACATATGTGTAGCGTGTGTATGTGTGTGTGTTTGGTGGTGAGCAGCTGCAGCTGTGGGAGGGGGAATCATGAAGGCACATCTGAGAGAGGGTCGGCCTCTAGAGGATGGGGCTGTTCTTGGGGTGGGGGGCCTGACCCAAATCACTGTGTGCCTCAGTTGTCTCCTCTGGATAGTGAGGACGATAACGGCACCTAGCTGCCAGGATTACTGAATGTGAGGACATGGGCACCATGAAGGTGCCCAGGGTGCTGGGATTGTTGGGTGGCTGCCATTGCGATGGAGTCTCTTGTCTCTTTCCTACTCCGGGTCTCAGGTTTCTTGACTATAAAAAGTGGGACAAACAATCCTCACCAGATCCACCTCACAGGCCTGTTGGGAGGAAAGGGCTTTGGCAGCTCCAGAGCTCCTGGTTCTGTCCCCTCCACCCTCAGTCTTGCTCCTGCAGAGCCCCCCCATCTAGCCCTCAAACAAAAGCTGAGCAATGTCCCCTGGGGCTCAGTCCACTGGATTTTAAAAAAGCTGACTTTTTGCCTTAGTAACAATTCTAAGACAGAAGGGCAAGGGTTAGGGGAATGGGGTTAAAGTGACTTGCTCAGGGTCACACAGCTAGGAAGTGTGTGAGGCCAGATATGAACCCAGGTCCTCCAGACTCCAGGCCTAGTGCTCTATCCACGGTGCCACCTAGCTGCTGCCCCACCCTCAGCTTTTTGTTAGACCCTGTCCTCCCCAGTGTCTCCCTGGGTGCCTAGTCCTGTGCCAGAAGGAGATAGGAGGGCAAGGAAAGAACAAGGCCTGGGTCTGACATGGAAGGGGCTTCTAGTCTATCTGGGGAGATAGGATACCTCTAAGCACCAGTGAGAGAGCCAGAGTAGTTGGCTAGAGGGAACTCAAGAGGTAAGGAGGAGCCCTAACTCAGACCCGCAAGCACTGAAGGGGACTGATTCCAGGAGCTGTCCCACAGAGGATGTAATATCCATGTCGAAGGAAAAGAAGAAAGTTGCAGGGTCTGGGTTCAAATACCACCACTGAAACTACCTGTGTAACCTTGGCTAAATCACTTACCTTTCTTCCTATCTCCACCTCTGTACCATGAAGATAGAACTAGATAGTTTCTGGGATCCTTTCCCAGGAAGAAGAGAGGGTTTATGACTCTGGGGAAGGAGATGGAGAGGAAAATGGGGAGAAGAAGGGATCCCTCTGCTAGTTTGTCTTGGATTGTCCAACTTCTCCAGAGATCAGAGACCAGCTCCTTCCATACTCTCCTCCCATAGAATCACAGAATATCAAAGTTAAGGAAGGACTTTAGAAAAGATCTAGTCAACCACCCTCATTTTTCAAGGTAGAAATAAGCTCAGAGAGGGAAAGATGCTTGCCTACAGTCACACAGCAATTCAGTGGCAAAGCCATGATAGGACACAGATCTCCTCATTTCCAAAGTCTCTTTCCCCTCACCCTATTATGACTCCCCTGCTATGGCTCTCTCCAACTCCAACAGGGACAAATGTCCCTGCCCCCTCCCTTCTGTCATTAGCTTTATTTGAGAAACTTCTCATCTAGAGAATGTCCAGGACAGAGCTGAGAAATGAATCTCCTAAAAATAAATAAATATGTAATATGTCTGTATAATACTTTACTCCCAAGCAGCTGAAATTCACTGTTGGTAATACTCTCAGCAGCAGGAAGCTGAACCAACTATGGGGAGAGGAATACTGGATTTTAAGTCCCAAGTATGACATGTAGTGTCAGCTAGGTGGGATGGTGGATGGAATGCTTTCAACTTTGAGTTAGGAAGACCAGGGTTCAAAGCCTTCTGACACTAGCTGTGTGACTCCAGACAAATCACTTAACCTCTGCCTGCCTCAGTTTCCTCATATGTAAAAAGGGGTAATAATAGCACTTGCCTTCCAGGGTTGCTATGAGAATCAAATGAGAACATTTGTAAAATATTTTACCAATCTTAAAGTGCTTATAAAATGCTGGCTATGATGAATATTGTGATGCAGTGGCTAGAACACTGAATCCAAGGTTAGGAAGACTTGAGTTTGAATCTTGCCTCAGATATTTAATAGCTGTGAGATTCTTGGCAAGTCATCTTTCTCTACCTCAGTTTCTTCATCTGTAAAATAAAAGTACCTACCTCAGAGTGGCTGTGAAGGTCAAATGATATGACCTGCAAAGTCTTTTATTAACCTAAAAGCTCTCTGTAAATGTTGTCTATTGTTGTTGGTTGGCTCAGTGTCTCTGGTGTCTGAGCAAGACCAGCCTTCTCTGGTAAAGGGAATTTCCCATTACAAGAAAACGTTAGATCCGATCCAGAAAAACCAAAACCCACAGGCTGACCTATTGTGGTAGAATTCTAAATTGTTCTAGAAGAAAAGATTTGAACTGTTATACCAACTCTACTGATCTGTCAGTCAGTCAAAAAACATTGATTAAGTACCTACCATGTAAAAAAATGCAGGTGATAGTCCCTGCCCTCTAGGAGATCACAGTCTAATGGGGGAGAAAACAAGTAAGGACAAATAAGCTATATAAAGGATAAATAATTAAATGTTTCTTCATTTGGTGATTTCTTCAGCTTTCATAGATTTAATTACCATCTCTATGCTGACAATTCTCAAATCTACATAGCCTGTCTCAATCACTGCAGACCTCTGATCTCACATCTCCAAATATTTAGATAATTTATAATATATAACATAATAAATAATTAATTAAAAGAGGGAAAGTATGATATAGAAAGGGTTATAAGGTGTAAGAGTAGAAAAGGAGTAAGACTTAGCTATGAAAGTCTTTTCATGTCAAAGGGTTTTATATTTAATTCTATAAGAGCCATCAGATCTGTGCTTTAGAAAAATCACTTTAGTGGCTAAATGGAGGACAGGATGGAGTGCGGAGAGAATTGAGGCAAACAGACCCTTTCACCTCCTAGAAGACTATTGCAATAGTCTAGGTGTGAGGTAATGAAGATCTTTACCAGGGATGTCAGAGGAGAGAAGGGAAGGTATTTAAGAGATGCTACAGAAATGAAATTGGCAAGAGATGCTGCAGAGGTGTAATGAACAAGAGATGCTGCAGAAGTGAAATCAACAAGAGATGCTGCAAAGGTGAAATTGACAAAAGATGCTGCAGAGGTGCAATCGACTGACCTTCACAACAGCTTGGATGTGGTGGGTGAGGAATGACTCCTAGGTTGTGAGTCTGAGGAACTGGGAGGAAGGTGTTGATCTTGACATTAATAGGGAAGTTGGAGAGGGAACGGTTTAGGAAGAAAGATAATAAGTTGAGTTTTGAGTATGATGAGTTTAAGATATCCATTAGACATCTAGGTTGAGGATCCTGAAAAGTATCAATGTTAAAAAGAAGTTGGAGGGGCAGTTAGGTGGTTTGGTGAGACTGAGAGCCAGGCCCAGAGACTTGAGGTCCTAGGTTCAAATTTGGCCTCAAACACATCCTGGCTGTGTGACCCTGGGCAAGTCATTTAAGCCCCATTGCCTAGCCCTTATCTTTCTTCTGCCTTGGAATCAATGCACAGTACTGATTCTAAGATGGAAGGTAAGAATTAAAAAATAGAAATTGGAGATTTGAGATTAGAGGTCAGCAGTGATTGAGGCAGGATATGTAGATTTGAGAACTGTTAGCATAGAAATGGTAATTAAATCCATGAGAGCTCAGTGGATTGAGAGCCAAGCCCATAGATGGAAGGTCCTAGGTTCAATTCTGGCCTCAGACACTTCCTAGCTGTGTGACCCTGGGCAAGTCACTTACCCCCCCCCCCATTGCCTAGCCCTTACCACTCTTCTGCCTTGTAACCAATACACAGTATTGATTCTAAGATGGAAGGTGAGGGTTTTAAATAAATAAAGAGCCAAGATGGCAGCATATTAGCAGTGAAAGATGAAACCACTCTGAGAATCCTCCCCCAAACAATTTATTTACTATTTATTAATTTGCAGGATCATATATTTAGAACTAGGGGGATCTTAGAAGTCACCAAGTCCAGTCTCCTGATTTCATAGATTAGAAAATTCAGTTTGAGAGAACTAGAGAAATAAAGTACTAAATTTGGAGCCAAGAAATATAGGTTCAAACAGTCTCTAATACATAATAGCTACATGTCCACAGCAAGTAATTTTCCCAATATAAGCATCAAGATCTTTGTATATAAAATTGAGAAAATACCTATAGAAAGCACATAACTCATAGGTCAACTCATTGTGAGATCCAATATTTTTCAAACTTTTAAAGAGCTACAGATTATTATCATTGCTAAAAGAGTAGTGAGTAGCAGAGATCAAATTTGAATCCAGTACCCATTACTCCACATTTAATCATCTTTCCATTTATTATCTCATTTATTAATTTACTCTCATTCTTTCTTTCATTTATTCCATCATTTCTGTGTCTGTGCATAATTTTCCTCCAGGCCTGGAATGTTTTTTCTCCTTATCTCCACTCTTTGGGATTTCTAGTTCCCTTTAATACTTAATTCAAGTGCTACATCCTACATGAACCCTTCCCTAAATCTGGTTGTTACTGTTTCCCTCCTACCTCCTGAAAGAATTAATTTTGCATCTACTTCGTATTTATTTGCGTATGTACATGTTTAAATGGATGAGTCTTCTAAAAAATGAGCTTCCTTAAGGAGTGTATTAGTAGGGAACAAATAGGTTCCCATTGATATCCAAGAAACCATTTTTCTCATTATTCAATTGACTGAAAGGAATACAAGTTCTCTCAGTACTTCAGAGTACTGACAGAGGTTGATAACTCTGGGTCCATCTAAGATAAAGATCTGAGTGCCCTTGTCAGAAGTTGAGATCTCACAGTCTTTCTGAGAATGGGTCTGAGTGCCCTCCCATCCACCTTTTTTTTTTTTTTGCTTAGCATAACAATACATGTTTTTGCTGGCAAGGCATGTTGTTGCTGACTGTCCTATGAACCTGGAAGACACTTGGAATCATTATCCTACCCCAGGTGCCACATCTATAATTCTTGTTATACTTTCCCAAGAATTTTTCTCAGAGGATTGTTTTCACTTTCTGTGATCTGTATCTTTAAAAGATGTAACACTCTACATTAAATTGTACTCACTTGCAGCAGGTGAGACACTTATTATTTTCCCTCACCCTTACCTGGGGAACTCTGGTCCCGGTTCTGCCCCACAAAAGGGGGCACTTTTATACTTACATTTGTTGATTTTAATTAATTAAAGAATTTAATTCAGTAGAAGAAAATGCAGGGAGCAGCTGGGTATCTCAGTGGATTGAGAGCCAGCCCTAGAGACGGGAGTTCCTATGTTTAAAACTGGCCTCAGACACTTCCCAGCTGTGTGACCCTGGACAAGTCACTTAACCCCCTTTGCCTACCCTTACCACTCTTCTGCCTTGGAACCAATACATAGTATTGACTCCAAGATGGAAGGAAAGGGTTATATTTTTTAATTAAAAATTCTTTTTAAAAAGAAGAAAATGCAACCTTAAAGACTGCCTTCCAAATTGGTGTCACCTATCCACACATGAAAGTTCCTTGAAAGGCACGACAACAAAATAATCTCATTCATCTATGCTCAGTTAATAAATATCATATGAGGCATATTGCAGGGAGATATCTGCTTACCTAAGGTACTGGTCATTATAATGGAGAATATCAGCAGAGATTGGAAGTCCCTATAGATTTTGAGGTTCTTGAGATGCTCAGGTTTGATATGTTTTGAATCCCAGAATAATACAGTCTTCTGGAAGAGATCTGTTACCACTGAAGAATTTGGCTCGACCATCCACACAGGAAAAAACAAATGGATGGAGAATGTTCGTTGTCCAAATTACGACATGCAGCTAGATGTTACATATGTATGCACATACATACACACATACAGAAAGACTGTGTGTGTGTGTGTAGTGTGTATAGAGGCTATGGCAGGACCACCCCAATTGCCTAGTCCTTGCCACTCTTCTGCCTTAGAAGATCAGTATGGATACTTTGTATCGATTCTACAGTAGGTAAAGGTTTTAAAAAAATTAAAAATATATATAAACTTCTTGAAGGCAGGAATTGTCTTCTTTCTTTCTGCTGAGTTAGTGTAGAGGTCCACACCTGTCTAGGGGCAAGGGAAACAGTTAGTATGTACAGATTGTCTTAGAAGAGAGCATGCTCAGTCTTGCACTTGGCTAGGAAAGCCTCTGACCCTTGACCCCAGCTTCCCCCAGGTTAGGAGGGAAAACAGGTTTCTTTGTGTTCACCTGGTTAAGAGAAACCACACCTATACCTTGTCATTGACCAATGATAATCATTCCTATGTATTGTGTATATTTGCATATCAAAGAGATTAAATACAGCCACAGCATGCTCCACCTTCTCTCTTCCTCTCTTCCTCTTGGATCTCAGCACTCACTGATGCCTGTCCTTGCTGGAGCTTGGCCAAGCTCCATCTTTAATCCTTCTCTATCTCTCCCACCTGGGACCTGGCCTTTGGCCAGGCACTTTCTGTTCTCTATCATCTCTCCGACCTGTGTAGTATTAAGTTTGGATCACTGGACGGTACAAGCCTTCTGAGTAGTCCACTGATCGGAGTTTTGCTGTGGCTCATTGATAATTAATAAGGCCTGCATTTCTGACTCATTCCTGCCACCTCATATCTATAATTTGAACATTATTCCTTGGTTATAAGAATCATATTTCTTTCCCTCCCTCCCTTCCCCCCACTCTTCCCATAGCCGATGCACAATTTCATTGGGTTTTATATGTGTCCTTGATCAGAACCTATTTCCATGTTGTTGATGTTTACACTAGGATGATCATTTAGAGTCTGCATCCCCAACCATATCCCTTTGACCCATGTGATCAAGCAGTTGTTTTTCTTCTGTGTTTCTGCTCCCACAGTTCTTCCTCTGAATATGGATAGTGTTCTTTCTTGTAAATCCCTCCCAGTTGTTCAGGATCACTGCATCGCCACTAATGGAGAAGTCCATTACGTTCGATTGTACCACAGTGTATCAGTCTCTGTGTATAATGTTCTCCTGGTTCTGCTCCTCTCATTCTGCATCACTTCCTGGAGGTCATTCTGACATGGGCACTGCACCCCCAGAAGCTCAGGCAAACTATTATCAGTGAAATTCCTTTGCTCCCTTACATCCTCATGACTCCTAGCCTAAAAACATCTAATGGCCCCGATGGGACCCTGACATTTTTGTCCTCCTTTGATCCTCCTTTAGATTTAAGATGGACAGAGAGATGCACCTCCAGGCTACACCTCAATTCTATCAGGCTATATCTCAGACATCTGTCTGTTTCCTAAAACTGAAGAATCTTTTATGAGGGTCATTCCCTACCAGTCAGATAACCAAACCCCTAACTGAACTTCTGAGGGTTTGTTACTCTAGAGTCACGTCCACACCATGACACAGCATATGTTGTCAAGAGTATAAAATCCCCAGAACTGATGTCGTCTGGGGGACGGCCTTTCCATCCATGCTGTCCTTCCAAGGAGCAGCCTTCCATCTTGCTGTTCCACCTGTACCATCCTCCTGGCCATTCTCAACATTAATCCCTAAACTAATAAATTTCTCTTTTTATTTTTAAGCTAAGTTTTGGAGTCTTGCATTCTTGCAAAAGGTATCCTTCCCGAACCCCAGGGATGTACCTCTTCACCCCCACAACAATTCCAGTTCACATGGGATCCCTCCAGTTCATTATTCCTTTGAGCGAGCACAGTAGTATTCCATCACCAAATATACCACAATTTGTCCAGCCATTTTCCAATTGAAGGGCAGCCCCTCATTTTCCAATTTTTTTTTGCCACCACAAAAGAGCAAGCTGACTTAGATTTCTAACAACTTCTGTGTTTTGTTTTCTCTCTTCTGATTTCTGAACTTCTGTAAGTAGCTTCTCACATAGGCTTCTCTGATCTCTTTCCTGCCCTTAGCTTCATCAGATTTCTGACTGTTGGTTTTCTGGTCTTGATTCTTACCTGGCTGCTAATGCCTCAAATCAGGGCCTCCTAAGGTGTAGTGACTTAACTCTAAGTTAGGTTGAGAAACCCCAAATCTATCATCCTGTTGGATATGGCACAAATTTCTATCCTACAATAGTCACAAAGCATTTCTTTGATATAGTTTCCCAGAAATAACCTGCCATTAAAATTAGCTGCTGGAAAACGATGCACTATAGATATCTTTACAATTACTTAGTACTTTTCTCTTTCAGTCTTTGCTCTCATCCAAATCCTCTCAGAATTGTCTGAGTTTTGTGGTTAGAGTTAGTTAGTTAAAGGCTAAAGTTCTCTTCATATAGTTCTCACGTGAATATCTTTTTTCTTCCTCTTTCAATAAAAATGTTTATTCATGAAATGAGACATATATGTGTATGTATGTGTATGTTTGGGCATGTATACACACACACATATATATATGAAATAGAGACGGTGTCAGAGAGTATGGACTTGCTCTCTCATAATAATGTCAACTTCACTCCTCCCTCAGAGTTCTAGGGGTACCCCTGAGGGGTTAGTGGGTGCCTTTTTCTAATGCAGGTAGCCCAAGCCTCTATTCCAGCATGTTCTTACCACTGTTAATCATCAGTGATTAACATCCCAATTCCATTTAACCTTGGTATTAACTCCAATTAACACTCCAATTCCCTTCATCAATTAACTTTTCCAAAGGGATATTTACCTCAAAAATATAGCAAGAAGTTACAAATATCTCCCCAACACACACCTTGGGGCACACATGCTTCTATACCCTACCATGCCCTTAGGGGAGTGGGCTCAGACCACAAAATTCCTACATAGCATTTGCCCCTCCAAGCTTCCTTCCAAATGTGGCACAGCCAGTGGATGAAGGAATCTACATCTCTGCTACATGGGCAGAATCAAACAGGTTACTCTTGTTTTTCCTCTTCTCCATCTGACTTCTGGCAAATCCAGGTATGAACTCTATCTTCCGGGCATCCCATGGCTTGTTTTTATGACCTTTGAAAGTTCATAAGGGCAGGACCATCTCCAATCTCCTTCACGTTAAATTGGGGGCAAACAGTCAAAACAGAAATAGAAACAACAGTAGTGTGCTCCCGGCAACATTGTCTTAGGAGGAGGAGAGGGGAGAAAGAAAAGTTTAAGGTCTCTTATCCCATGAAGGGCTTAGTTCTGTCCAATTTGCCTGAACACAATCAGCAGGAATGAAGACGCCAGCCTTTTCACTTGGATAAATTAGTGCCTTTGAATGTGTCCCAATTGGACACAGAGCCAATCAACTGCCCGACCCTTGATCACATAATCAGTAGGCCAAAAACCAGTAACAGAATGTTTCACCCATTCCAAAACGCAGATGGGAATTGCATCAGTTAAGCCCACTGCACATGGTCTTAAGAACTAGACTCATTGGCTTGTCCCCTGTTATATTTTTTTATCTACAAGTCCATGTACATACAGTTCCTGGCGCACTGTAGGCATTCAATAAATGGTCATTGAGGGGGGCACCTGGGTATCTCCATGGATTGAGAGCCAGACCTAGAGAGGAAGGTCCTGGGATCAAATCTGATCTCAGATATGTCCTAGCTGTGTGACTCTTGGCAAGTCACTTAACCCCTGTTGTTTAACCTAAGGGTTTTTCTACCTTTGGACAATATTAATTATCCAAATTTGGACAATTTTCTGCTTTTCTGCCTTGAACAATATTGATTCTAAGACAGAAAGTTAGGGTTTAGAAAAAGGTAATTGAATTAAGTTAGGTTGAATGGATTTCTGCCCCAATCCCTGCTTATATGAAGCTCAAACACTGGTTCTCTTCCCCTGTTTTTCTCTTTTCCCATCTCTTATCTACCTCTCTCTCTCTCTCTCTCTCTCTCTCTCTCTCTCTCTCTCTCTCTCTCTCTCTCTCTCTCTCTCTCTCTCTCTCTCTCTCTCTCTCTCTCTCTCTCTCTCTCTCTCTCTTTCTCTCTCTCTCTCTCTCTCTCTCTTTCTCTCTCTCTCTCTCTGCAGGCACCTAAAGTGGACCCAGAGCACATCCTCTCTCTGTCCCTCAAGGAGTTGGCCCACCAGTTACGACAAGGATCCCTGAGCCCTGATAGCGTCCTCTGGGTTTACATGGAAAAGGTGAGGAAAAAGTTGCAAGAAGTCAAGAGTGAACCATCTGATCTACCTTCGCAATGCCACCTCCCCCTGGATCTCTCATCTGGGCTGCTTTGTGCCTCGATGGTCAGATCCCAGGCGTAGGTGGACAGGGTCAGTAACCTCACTCTAAATTCTGAGGGGCTGCTGAGGAAAGCAGAGTTCCCTCTGCATTTTGGCTGTGTCCTCCTGCAGAAAAGCTGGGAAAGGCTCCTGGAGGGAAGGCTACCTCTCAGTCCTTCCCACACTTCACAGCAGTCTCTCTTCATCTGAACTCAGGCCCTGAAGGTGCACTCTGAGCTGAATTGTCTGACTGACTATTTGGAGGACTGTGAGGTTCGGGTGCAGGAGTTGAAACAACAGCCCAAGGAGAAGCGGGGACTACTCTATGGGGTCCCTGTGAGTCTCAAAGACCCCTATGATTACAAGGTGAGTCCCTATAGCCAAAGGGGGTGCACTCTTACAAGAGCAAGAGCAGAGGAGTGGGGGAGGGATTGTGAAGCATGGCCTGAAGCTTTGCATAGGGTGGCATGAAATGGGTTTGATGAATGAATGGAGGAAGGAGAGACCATGAAGGTGCATGACGATGTGATCCCATGGACCACTGTGTGAGTGTGTGTGGAGAAGCCTGCCCTCTGAGGCTTCTGGGGGGAAAGGACTGAGGGCCTGGGGTGTACATTATCATGAGCATTTCTGTGTTATTCACATGGGCTGCTGAATTCCTGAAGAGGAGGGTGGACAGGAGAGAGCCCAGCAACTGGCACTTTGCAGGCTGGGAGCAGCAGGATCTTTGATGTTTCTTCTCTTCCCTCTTCTACAGGGCCATGATTCCACCTGTGGCATGGCCTATTTCCTGGGAAAGCCTGCAGAGGAAGATGGTGTCATAGTGAAAGTCCTGAAAAGTCAAGGAGCAGTGCCCTTTGTCAAGACCAACATCCCCCAGACCCTGCTCAGGTCTGGAGTACAGGGAGAGCAGCTGGTGGGCAAGGGGCAGCTGCCAACCTGGGGAGCAGAAGACTGATCCCACCCCTGTGACTCAGGGCAGATCTCTTTGGTGCTCTGGGCCTTAATTTTCCCCCTGGCCAAAGGAAAGAGCTGGACTCCATGGCCTCTGATGTCATTTCCAGCTACTATTGTCTGGGTTCTAGCCATTCCTTCATTCTGTGGGCTAACAAACTTTGCTGTGCATTTAGGGTTTCCTCCAGCTCAACCATCTATTTTAATACTGTATGCTAAAATCTATATCTGCGTTCTAAAGGTTTATGTTCTAAGCTCAACTCTGTTCTCTTTTCTAAGCTTTTTTTTTCTTCAGCTCTCATAGTCTAGAACTCAGCATGTAATATATTGTACTTAATGGAAATTTCTTTTGTGGTTCTTATGTCAAAGGAGCTAGTTTGGTTCCCTTTATGTAGCCCATCTCTGGGAGAGATGAGAAGTCCCAGAAAAAAACCCAAAGAACCCTGAAGACCAAAACTGTACTGATTCTGGGGTGACTCTCAGGTGCAGGGAGGGAAAGGAGGGATAGAGCAGATCTGTGATTCACATTTCTCTTTCTGCTTCCCTCTGTAGCTTTGATTGTAGCAACCCTATCTTTGGCCAGACTGTGCACCCCCAGAACTCAAAGAAAACTCCTGGGGGCTCCACTGGAGGAGAGGGTGCACTACTGGCTTCTGGAGGCTCCATCATGGGCATGGGCACTGACACCGGTGGAAGCATTCGTATCCCTTCTGCCTTTTGTGGCATTTATGGCATCAAATTCACTGGCTACCGGATCAGGTACAGTTTTGACTAGGACCTGAGTCTTTCTTCTTCCACTTGAGGCAGCAGTGGGTCCTGCCTAGAGTGTTGTGGATTGTTGGAAAGAAAGATGTGATTTATAATCAAGAAACTTGAGTTCACTGAATTCCCCAAATCCTAAATCCAAGAATCTTGGAGTCGAAAGGGGACATCTAGTCTAACCTAACTGGGAAAAGAAGAAACCCCTTTAGATACATCTGATAAAGACTTCCACTGAGGTCCCACCAACTCATAGGCAACTCATTTTATTTAGGATCTGCTCTGATCCTTAGGAAAATGCCCCCTGATATCTAGTCGCTTTGCACGCCTCCTTTTCCACTCCCATCTTCCATTTCTACCTATTGGAGCCATACAGAATAAGTCTCATTCTTCCATAGGACTATTCTTTGGGTCCAGCCATCACCTCCTTATCTTTTTCACAAGAATGACATGAAGCTCTTTGTTAATTCAAAGAAATCTTTGCTAGATTGTCTTTGTGAAGTCCATGTTAAACATCCCCACTGCGTGCCTTTGATTAACAAGGATAGTAAAGCTAGTAAAAAAGACAGTGTGGTACTCTGGCATGACCTGTTCTTGCCAAGGTCATGATGGCTTTTGGTGATCACTGCTTCAATTTCTAGGCATTCTATAACCATCTCTTTAATAACATAGTCTACAGTTTTGCCAGGAACTCAAGCCAAACTTACTAGTCACTGTTTGCAGACTCCTTTTCCTGTCCTTTCTGGAATATTGGGTCAACACTGACCCATCTCCAGTCTTATGGAGCCTCTCTTGGTTGCCATGGTGCAGCAAAGATTACTGATAATTGACTGAGCAATCAAAGACAATGGTTCTTTTAGTTCATTTGCGAGAGGTGAGTTGAACTCATCTTGATCAACAGTACTTTCTTCCAATCAATTGATCAACAAGTATTTATTAAATTCCTTCTTTGTGCTAGACACTGGAGATAAAAGTGCAATGAATGAAACAATCCCTTCTCAATTCCTTACATTGTTGTTTGGTCCTTTCCAGTCCAAAGATCATTGTCTATAGCAAGGAAAAGAAAAGTAAGATGAAAATTGGGTGAAGCCTTCTCTGTGTCCTCCCTTATCATCATACCCACTAATCCACACACCTAAGTATTCACTGGTCCTCTTCTGTTCCCCAGATAACTCTGTAAAAGTCCATTTGAGCTGTTTTTATCATTCCTTGCCAACCTCAGTTCACTCCATGCATCAGTCCTTATGACCCAACTATTATAGTCTCCAGAAAAGTTAGACATATTCTTTGGATCTCACTTCCACTTTTAGAATCTTTTGGCTACCATCACTGAGCTAGTTTTCCTCCTTTGGAGGTTCACTGCACCCATTTTTATGATCTTGGCCAGATCCTTGCAGAAATCATTCTCTAAGAGCAGTTAAGTAGCTCAGTGGTTACTGGATATATTCCTTTGAAAAATGCCTATTTACATTATTTGATCATTTATATTTTGGCCATTAGGTCTTGTTCTTTTAAATTTGTCAGCTCCTTGTAGAAATTGTGTATGAGATGTTTGTCAGAACAACTTTCTGCAAAACTATTTTTCCAGTTAACTTGAAATTAAGAAACTAATAAAAAGTAATTATACTACTTATTTTCAATAAGGTAAACTTCCCAAATCAAATTCCAATCATAGGTCAAATTCCACCAACTCTCTATGACACCTCTAAGATCAAATTTGCCTCCTTGCATGTGAGAATATCTAGTTCATCTTTCTGTTCTTTCTATATGTATATATATGTTATTTATTTATATACAGACATCCAAAGCAATGGAACCTATTTCTTAGGTTTTGTTCAGCTAGAATCTGAATGGACACCCTCTTGGTTTCTACAAACAGTTGCCATAAATATTTGTACATATGGGTACTTTTGTTCTTTCTTCATTATAGGTACTCTTTATGGTATCTACTTGGTGGCTAAATAGGGGATTTTCTCTACCAAATTCCTTTCTTTTTAGTATAAAGTTCTTTGGATTAGGTTTGTAAGGCTTCAGACAATTACGTTCTTTCTGGTCCTTGTTAGGTACCCTCTATTCCTGACCAGATGCCTGTCATTCCTACATTTTAAGCTGTGATTGAGAAATTCAAATTGTCCCATCTTCTTAACCAGCTATTTACTCCCCAAGTTCATATTTCTTCTGCAGTCCTTGTCTTTAGGGGGAGCAGTGATGGAAACAATTCCTATGCTTCTAAATCTTTCTCTTTCTTTCCCAAGAACTTAAAAACTTTAGTAATGTTTTCTAGATTTGTCCTGGCAATGCCATTTGTGTTCACATAAATCATTAGATGTAGGTAATAAGCATCTGGGCCGAGAGTGTTCAGGGACCATAGAATCACTGATCCTCAGAGCTAGAAGGGACCTCAGTGGCCTCTAGTTCTGAGGCTGAACAAGAATCCCCTCTTTATCATCCCTGACAAGTGATCCACTGGCCTCTGCTTGAAGACTTTTAAGAAGAAGGAGCTCACTACCTTTTTTTGGATGAGTCCATTGTACCCTCAAGTCTCCTGTTTCTCCTGGTGGACAGTTGTAGTTGTTGGAAAGATTGTGTTGGTACAGAACCTAAACATCTTTTTCTGTCCCTCCTTCCCTCCCTCCCTCCTCACCCCATTGCTGCTCCTAGTTCTGGCTCTCTGGGACCAAGCAGGACAAAGCTCATCTCTTTTCCATAGGACAGCTCTTTAAATATTTCAGTTTCAATGTTCTGTCTAAGCTTTTTCTCTTCTGTAGACTAAACATTCCTCATTTTGCAGTTGATCCTCAGGCCCTGATTCTCCACTCCAACTCCTGCACTCTCTACATTTGGGGGGTTCGTTACATTTAGAATGCAAGATGATTGCCTTTATTGCTTTACTCAGCCCACTTTGGGTCACAGAGATGAAGATATTGGGATGGATTCCAGTGGGGGACAGCTGTAAGTCCAGGGAAGGGCAACTGGGTTGAGTCACTACTCCATACTTCCACTTCTAACCCTAAATGTTCCAATTTTTAGTTACAATGGCGTCAACTCATCTATAAAGGGAAAGAAAACAGGTAAGTTTGCCCTAGCTTTCTTCCCCCAAACTATGCCAGTCATCAAGTATGACCTGTCCATCCATGACCCCCCTCCCCCCATTCTGGCTCTGGCCTGTTGGGAAATCCTTTTGTCATTTAGATTCATTCCTCACTCTTGTGTGTAGCTTTTAATTCCTTATTTCAACAAAATATAAACTTCTCCTGATATATGTATAAATTCCTTGAGGGTTTCTCTCCTGGTGGGAGGTATGCTGCTCTTAGGTTCTCTCTCCTCATCTTTCTCTCACCCAAAACTAGTGACCACCATGGCTGGCCCTATGGCTCAAGATGTGGATAGCCTGGTCCTGATCTCCCAGGTGCTGCTGTCAGACTACATGTACAAGTTGGACCCCACAGTGCCCCCCATGCCCTTCAGGAAGGAGGTGAGCTGGGGTTGGGGATGGTGTCGAAGGTGGTGACTAGGCAGGATGACATCTGGCTGGGGCAAGTCCAGGGTCCAATCTTCTCTGTGAACTCAGGCAGTGCCTGAATCTCTTTTCCCTAGTATCACAGTAAACAGAGTTCAACAACTCCCACTCCTTTCTCCCAGGTCAAGCCTACTTGACAGAATTGGGGTGAGGAAGGAGGTTGTGTATGACTGCTCTTTGATAAAAGACTGATGGTCTCTATACCTCTTGGTCATTATCATTAATGTCTATCCTTCTATCCATCTATCCATCCATCCTTCCTTCTTTCCTTCTATCAATCCTTCCTTCCTTCCTTCCTTCCTTCCTTCCTTCCTTCCTTCCTTCCTTCCTTCCTCTCTTCACTAATTACTCCCAAATTCACTGTCAGTGTGAATGGGGGCCTCCAAGGAATCTGATCAGGCCTAAACCATCTCCAGTTGGGAGTTATCCAAACTTCACCTGAAGAACTATTGTGTATAGGGCCTTGAGCTAGGCTAAGGGAGATGCCAAGTTTAGAAAAGATGAGTCCCTATCCTCAAGGAACCCTCAGGCTAGGAGATGATTAGAACAAATACATAAAGGTAATAATCCATGTTACACCAAGAAAAGACAATGATCTGGGTAAAGTGTAAGAGAGATCAGGAAGGCTTGCTGGAAGAAGTGGCATCCAAGTTGGGCCTTCTAGGCTACTGAAGAATTCAAGAGCCAAAATGGGTTAGGAAGGGCATTACAAGCACTGGGAATGATTTGAGCAAAGACTAGGAGGTGAGAAAGTAGTGGATCTCTTTGAAGGAGTTTTCAGCTTATTTGAGGCATAGACAATATGAAGGGAACTGAGATGTGACCATATCTATGTGTATAAAGGATTGTTCTGAGAGAAACCACCTGCTTTAAAGGTTTGATAGGATGGGGGCAGCTAAGTGGCTCAGTGGATTGAGAGCCAATCTTAGAGACGGGAGGTCCTGGGTTCAGATCTAGCCTCAAATACTTCTACTGTGTAGTTCTGGGTAAGTCACTTAACCCCCATTGGAAGGTATGGGTTTAAAAAAAAAGTTCGGCAGCTGCTAAAAAAAGATGCTAACTGTGTGGGAAGACTGTATTCTCTGGCTCTATATTCTTGGACCCATGTGAATCGTGGTTGTTCTTGTTCCTCTTGACCCTGGGCCTGGGCCTAGACACCTGGAACAATGCTTTGGATTGACAGCCTTCACAGGTCTTACCTTGTAGACCCAAGCCAAGACTTTGGCCCAAACTGAGAAGAGTAGAGACGTGGGTTCTGGGATATACTTTGCTATATATTCCTTTATCTCTTTGGGCCTCCATTTTGTCCTCTGTAAAATGGTGCTGGTGTGTGTGTGTGTGTGTGTGTGTGTGTGTGTGTGGTTCCTTGACCATGTCATAGGCTTCTTCCAACTCAAAACAATTTATGTTTCATGTTCCATGACCATCTTTTATCCTTTGTCCCTGGTGGATCAATTGTCTGCCCTCATCTCTAACCACCCAGATCAATCCATCAGCTGTCATCACATTTACTGTCTCTCCTCATCTGTCCTTCCTTATCCATCACCATTGATTACCCTGTCATCTCTCATTAATTACTTAGCCTATCAATATCTATCTGTCTATCAACCTGGAGAGGGTCTATAGGATCAATGGGACTATGGGGGAGTCTCTGGGAAGACAAATGAGCAGACCTTGAGGGGACCATGCAGGAGAAACTCAGGAGTGTTTGAGGAGAAAATCTGGGGAGCATTTGAGTGGGCAAGGACTTAGGGAGAAAGTAGGGAGCCTCTAGCTTCTCTCCTTCCTCCAGGTGTACTCCAGCACTCAGCCCCTCCGAATTGGCTATGTGGAGACAGATGGTTATACACAGCCATCACCCAGCATGATACGAGCTGTCCGAGAGGTCTCAGAGAAGCTCCAGGCTGCTGGACACGAGGTAAACTGCACTGCCTGCGTGAGAAAGGTTGAATGGTACAGTGGGTAGCATCAGGGGAGTCTGGAAACTTACAAGCTTTGTGGTCCTGGGAAAATCACAATATTTCTTTGAACCTCAGTTTCCTCACCTGTAAAATGGGAATAATGAGACTTGTCCTCCATTCCTGGACTGTTAGTAGGCTCAAACAAAAAAAATGTGTGTAAAGCACTTTACAAGCCTTTAAGCCTTCAGAAGTATCAGTGGATGTGCTTATTATTGTTTATTACCAGTCCTTACCTGATAAAGGGTCAGCCTGGGGCTGATTCCCAAAGTGGCTTTGCTATCTGATGATCCTGCCATCTTTTCAGTGACTCAGATACCCAAAAAGCCTTGTCTACCTTGGAGAACGTATGGGGAAGGCAGCTCTCATCTCTGACTCCCTCCAAAGCTGTGGGCTGGGCCTGGCCCCTAGTCCTCTCCAAGTCTCCATTTTGGTTATGCTTATCTTCTCTGAGACTGCCAAGTGTCCTTCCATGAGGCAGGTTAAAGGATGGCTTGGGAAAAGAAGAGACTCTACTCCTGCTCTCAAAGAGGTCACAGTCTTAGAGCATTCTAGACTTTCTGCAGTCCCTATGCTCACATAGAAGGTAGCTGGAGGAGATGAGCATGGGCAATCCAGGTGTAGACTCCAAGTAGGAAAATGACCTTGGGTGGCATGGAGGAGAAAGCACCATCGGGGATGGGGAGGCTACAACCAAACCAAGAAGAACCAGCAGGATTGTGGTAGTAGAGAGAAGGAGCTAGAAATTATTTGAGGGATGTTGGATCAGGAGAAGAGTGAAGGCCATGTTGAAGAGCTTGGACATTGCAAGGCAAGACTAAGGATTTAGGGGAAGGTAAGTTCTTTTGGGGAAGGTGGGCCTCCTGGCCCGCATCCAGATTGTTCTCTCTCTCTCACTGCCCAGGTCATTCCCTTCTCAGTCTCTCGAATCGAGTATATGATGAAAAAATTATATGTGCCAGGGATCTATGCTGATGGGGGTAAAACTCTTCTGGAAAAACTGTGAGTTGAATTTCAAGTATGGTGGAGAGATGCTGGTGGGAGAATTAGTGCTTTAGGAAAGAGAAGGCCAAGTCAAGGATGGAAATTGGAAGCGAGGAGTCAGGAAAGCAGACCGACTCACTGCATGATCTTGATCAAGATCATCATCTCTGGTCCTCATCCATTCCCCCAAATATGCAGATGGATGTCATGACCTCCACCCCATGGCACAATTTCCTGTACCTCTGGTTACCCTGAGGTCCAAATGCTTTCCTTGGATCCAAACGCCAACCCCCTTGCTTCATTGGATCCTTTCTAGGCTGTTAAGAGAACTAGGAGGTCCTGGAGCTAAGGATAGGAGGATGGGCAGGGTGAGGATTGGCACTGGAGAAACTTGATGACCCTTTCTCTCTGTTGACCAGCTGTGGGGACATCATAGATCCTTCAATTTCATCCATAATTTCTGCTCTTCGACTCCCAGCTTTTGTTAAGTGCCTCCTCTCTTGGATCCTGAGGCCCACGGTATGTCTTGAGAATAGAGGATGGGGCTTCATAAAGGGGATGGGGACTCAGAGAGAAAATGGGGGCTTAGTAAGAGGCATGGAAGTTCAGTGAAGGATATGGGGCTCACTGAAGAGTTAGACATACTATGAGAGGATAGGAACTCACGGAGGACAATAGGGTTTCAGAAAAAAAGGATGTTATTGATGGATTCCTCTCCTCCATAGGACATTAGGTTTGCAGAGTCCATGAGTGCTATTCGAGGAGTGAGGTGAGTGTGCAGCCCTCCCCATCCCGGCTAGTATTCCCTGGGCCCTGTGTAGGGATAATACCAACTGGGGACCGTGTTGGGGTTAGGACTGAGGTTCTGATCAGTGGGTGAATTGGAGAGAATATTGAGTTTTTAATGAGATTAGGATTGAAGTTCCAGTATTGGCATGTAGTTAGGGGTCATTCAATAGACACTTATTAACCAAGATTATACATAGAGCCCTGGACAAAGCTTGAGGGCCATATGAAGGGATAGAGTGGGATACCTAGAATGTGAGCTCACATCCTTGGAAGAAGATTGGTGCAAATAGCTGTACAACCCAGAATTACATGATCAGGGCATTCAAGGTGGGAACTCGGCTGTCTTTGAGGTTGCCATGGACCTAAGGGGAATCTGCCTGGGATCCCAGGGTAAGGGGGTGGGGAAGGTACCCAAGACTGGCCCAGATATTTCAGAAGGAATAGGTGGGATGGGATATTTTCACTTAATGGGAAATGGAGCCCATGGGGAGTCTAAATTTGGGAGGACTTGACCCTGGCAGAGAGGACTAGCAGATCTTCCCTGAAGGACCAGTGAATGAATACTTTGGTTTCTGGCTGGCAGGTAGGGCAGGGAGAAGATATGATAGGTCCCACATGACCTTAGACTCTGGATCTTATTCTTTCCCAGGACACCTCAGAATCTCTGGAAGCAACATGTAGCTGTAGAGGTAACTGAACCAGGGCAGACCCCAGGAAGGCTTCAGAGAAGGCTTAGGAGGAGGAAGAAGACCCCAGACCCCCACACCAACCACATTCACCTTAGAGTCACAGTCATGGCACCAGACTTTGAGAAGCCCTGGTTTGAGGGGGAAACTCAGCCCCTGCCTTTGGGGAAGCTCTAGTCCAAGAGGAGAAAGAACTTAGAAGTCCATGTGAGGAGACATTAAGGATACCATCTCATTCTTAGCCAGTCTTAGGTCTGCTCCTACCACCAGGCTACAGACTTCCCATGCCAGAGGCACCTGACCTTTCCCCACTAATTCATCCTCTGAGAGACCCTCCTCCCTCCCTAGTTATAGTGGTCCAAGATTTTCACACAAGGTCTGCCTTGAACTTCCAGTGAGCCATGCTCTCTCCCTATGTCCCCAGGACTATCAGAATGAATTTATCTCTAACTGGAGAGCCTTGAACCTGGATGTGGTGCTGTATCCATGTACCTGCCCTGCCTTTGACATAGGGTCAACTGAAAAAGCTTCCGAAAGTAAGAAGGCTGAATGAGAGTTTGGTCCCTGGCCAAGTCCTGGGGTCTGGCGTGGGTTTGCAGTGAGTGGACATTCTTTGGAATGGTGGAGGCAATATTAATCTGAGTTGGTAGGCCAAGACTTCTTCAACTTCTTTATCTGGGATGCTAACCTCACTCCTTTTGTCAAGCCTAATCCCAAAGGCAACCCAAAGCCAACTTCAGGCCAGGGCTGAACCCCATCCCTAAGCCATAGTCAAGTCCCAGCCCCAGCATTAACCCCTTAAGCTCAACCAAGCCCAATCCTAACCCCAAACCTACCCCTAACCAATGTGAATTAGGAGTCAGAATTGAAAGTTGTAAAGAGAAAAAATTTAGGTTCCATGAAGAAAGGGCTATCCACCAATGAGAAGTGTCCAAAGGTGACCTTGCGAAGTGGGTTACCCTTCCCCAGAGGTTTATGAGCAATTGTTGGGATCTTGTTGGGGAGCAAGTAGAAGATTCTTGTTCACAGGGGGCCTGAGTGAGTCGGATTTTAAGTGTTTTCTTGTATTCTGTTGTCTTCTCTTGACACGGTCACCACTTTTTGCTTATTTTCACCAGAGGTGGCTTTTAAAAACCAAAATAATGATGCTCCCCACTTGTCTTTCCTCCTTCCCCCATATAAATCAGAAAGGACAGGAATATTAGAGAAATAAAGGAAGAGTTAGCATTCATTTGACTTAGGTTACTGCTTTGCAATGTTGTCCTAAATGATCTTTTTTTTTTATTAAAACCCTTACCTTCCTCTTGGAGTCAATACTGTGTATTGGCTCCAAGGCAGAAGAGTGGTAAGGGCTAGGCAATGGGGGTCAAGTGACTTGCCCAGGGTCACTCAGCTGGGAAGTGTCTGAGGTCAGATTTGAACCTAGGACCTCCCATCTCTAGGCCTAGCTCTCAACACACTGAGCTACCCAGCTGCCCCCCTAAATGATCTTATCACAATTTCCGGCACCACAAACCATGAGAGGACTCTTTTCTTCCAAATCCGAGTTCTACAGATTCATTCATTTGGAGCAAAATCCATTCCAGAGCATCTAAGGTTCTATTTCCACAGTCCTGTGGAAATCACCTCAAGATGATTTTATCCTTTTGGGTTATTTGTGCCAGAACTCCATTTTGTTTTGGAGCACCTGGCTCCATGAGGTCGAAGGTTCCAACTCCTTCTACCCCCTGGCCATGGGAGAATTTGGGGTTGGGGTAGCAAAGATCTGGTATCTTCCCTTATCCTCTCCTCTTTGGGGGATCCAGGTATTTCCTACATGACAGTGTTCAACACCTTGAACTTCCCGGCTGGTGTTGTGCCCGTGGGCACTGTGACAGCACAGGATGAGGAGGAGCTGGCTTCATACCGTGGTTACTATGGAGATAATGCAGACAAAAACTTCAAGAAGGTTAGCTGCCCTTATGACTCCCCACTATCTGGTCAGCTTGCACCTTCTCCACCTCTCCCCAGCTCAGTGGACCATCTTTAGGAGGCCACGGTACTCAGTGCCTCGGGGGCCACACACCCAGGGATACAGGGAAGCAAACAAGTGCCCATGGAGGATGAAGAGTTCACAAGCCCAATCAGATCATTCATTTTGGTCTTTTTCATATTGAAGGTTTAGTCCAGATATCCTAAGAGAGTCAGGAGATCTGGGGTGGAATACCAGCTCTATGAGACTTGGGCTCTCTAGCCCTCTGCCACCCCATTTGTGAAATGAACATGAAATCACTATTGCTCCCAATCTCACTCTCAAGCAGGATTGTTGGGAGACCCGAAGGAGGTGACACGGTCCAATTTAGATGAATCATTATCATTCCCACAGCAAACAAGTCAACAACCAATCAACAAACATTTGTTTATTTATTTATTTTAAAACCTTTCTGTCCTAGAATCAATACTAAGTATTAATTCCAAGGCAGAAGAGTGGTAAGGGCTAGACAATGGGGGTTACATGACTTTCCCAGGATCACAAAGCTAGGAAGTGTCTGTGGTCAGATTTAAACCCAGGATCTTCCACTGAGCCACCTAGCTGCCTCTCAATAAACATTTATGAAGCACCTGCTATGTGTCAGGCACTGTGTTAAGGGTTGGGGGTACAAAAAGAGGCAAAAGACAGTCCCTGCCTTCAAGGAGCTTTGGATTTAATGGGGTTCTGTACCAGGCCCTGGCGAGCCAAGGACAAAGAATAAATCAGTTCTGAGATTATATGACCAAAGCAGGAAGAGTAGGGTCTGAAGACTGTGCTAGGGAGACGTATGGTCTATTAGAAGAAGCCCTGAAAGGCTGACTGTAGCATTTTGCCTTTCCTGGTGTGAGCTGAGGGCTCTTGAGGGCAAACCCATGTAGCATGTTGGAGCTGAAAAGGACCTTGGAGATAGCCCAATTTCCTCATTTTGTAGCTGAGGAAACTGAGTTGAAGAGATGGGAAGGGACTTGCTCAGGGTCTCACAGACAGCATGTCAGCAGCTGCTCCTTCGAATTACTCTCCCCAAGTGGAGATTCAGATGAAAAGGGCCCATTAGGAAGACAGCTGCTGTTAGCACCAAGAGTTAGCCTGAAGAGGAATCTCCACAGTGGGAGCCAGTAGTGAGCCAGGCTCAGCCACCACTTTGCTGAGCTCACACTTAGAGCATATCCTCATGGTTTGTGATGCCCTGAAGCCTGATTAGGAAGCTCGGACGTTTGCTGTTTTCTTCCTGGTTCTGGTGATACTTAATATTC
The DNA here is from genome assembly GCF_027887165.1 of Monodelphis domestica. NCBI lineage: Eukaryota > Metazoa > Chordata > Mammalia > Didelphimorphia > Didelphidae > Monodelphis > Monodelphis domestica. The sequence continues at coordinate 31,591,230 of NC_077228.1, read as the reverse complement.
CTAATAACGATTCCCATTTTTATAGCCATGTATGGTTTAGAACAACTCTGTGAACTGTCCCATTTTAGAGATGCATAAGCTGAGGTCTAGAGTCAAGATGATCTATCTGAGGCCAGTGGTCTAATTCTTGAGCCAAGACTCAGTCTATGTTACCCTGCCGGCAGATAGAAGACATACCTTTGTATTATACTACAAGAGCCAACTTTTGTATAAATGAAAGATCTGTCCCTTCTTGGGGGAGATTGTGAATTTGACAAGAGGGAGAAGGAAGGAGAAGAGAATAAAAGTTTCTATTGTACCTACTGTGTGCTAGACACTGGGCTAAGCATCTTACGATTGTTACCTCATTTTCTCCTCACAAGGAGCCAGGGAAGGGAGTGCTATTATTATCACCCCCATTTTATAGTTGAGGAACTGAAGCAAACAGAGATTAAGTGACTTGTCCGGGATCACACAGCTAGTGTAGCTAGCTGAGGCTAGATTTGAACTAAGGTTCTAAAGACATAAGAGCATGCTCTGGTCTGACTCTTGAAGATATGAATAATAATGATAGCTAACAGAGCTTTCTTATGTTATCTCATTTGGTCTTCACAGCATCTCTGTGAGAGAGAGGCATTATTGTCCCCATTTACAGATGAGAAAACTGAAACACACAGAAAAGTGAAGTAAATAGCTAATAATAATAAACATTTACTAAGTACCTACTGGGCGCCAGGTATTGTTATAAGAGCCTTACAATCATTACCTCATTTGATCCTGACAACAACCATGGGAGGTGGGTGTTATTATTATCCCCATTTTAAAAGGGAGGAAACTGAGGCAGATAAAGTTAAAATAACTGAGGCAGGATTTGAACCAGAGTCCTCAACTCCATATTGAGTAATCTAGCCACTCGCTTGTCATAGATTTGGTGGAATCTTGACTTCAGTTAGACAAAATGAAGAAGAATCTAAAGGATTAATCCAAAGAATCAGCTGAAGAGATGCTAAGAAATGGCCTAAATGACCGCTAAAGGTCCTTCTAGGCTGTACTTTCTGTGAAGTACAGGGATTGGGGGTAGGTACTGGAAGCACACAGTCAGCCCAAGAGCATTAAGTGCATTTCTGTTCTGCAGGCAATTGCTGGATCTGTAGGTCTTCCCATTGCCGTGCAGTGTGTGGCTTTGCCATGGCAAGAAGAGCGATGCCTGCGCTTGATGAAGGAGGTGGAGAAGGTGGTCCAGAAGCAGACAAGAAGAGAGTGAATCTGCCCCTTCCCGGACTCACTTCTGCCAGGGCCCACGAGAGCTCAACAGGAATAGGGAGATTCTCCAATAAAAGTTTCTGACTGGCTGACTGCCGACTTTGTATGAGCAGGGGAGGAACTTGCTCCACATCAGCTCTAGCTGGCACAGCAGCCTGAGATGATGACAGAGCTTGCCTTCATCCCCTCTTGCCCAGATGAGTATGCCAGCCTTTCTTGGCCTTCTTATCTCATTCATACATTCACCAAATAGGTACTAAGACCCAGTTACATGTTGAGCCTGGTTGTAGGTGCCGAGGGAGATAATGGTGTCGGTCAGAAGCCTCCAGCCTAGCAAGGAGATGAGATAAACACTGCCAAGGGATAAGATAGTTATTGATTGCATAATGGAAGGGGCAAAGGAGAGGGCTTTTACCAAAAGGCAGGGTAGCATCAGAGGAGCTTCCTAGAGAGTAGCTTTAAGGGATGAGCGAGAAATCAAGAGGTGAAGAAGGGAAGGGAGGACAACAGAGCTGGAGGCAGAATCTGAGACAATCGAATGTCAGAGCTAAGAAGAACTTTGGAACTCATGAGTCTTTTTCTGAACACAGAATATCGGAACTAAAAAAGACCTTAGAACATAGAACATGTGATGTTGGAGCTAGAAGGGATCTTATAACATAGAACATGTAGTGCTGGAGGCAGAAGAGATTTTAATACACAGAACACAGAGTATCAGAACTTAAAAGGACCTTAGAACATAGAACATGTGATATTGGAGCTAGAAGGGACCTTAAAACACAGAGCATGTAATGCTGTAGCTAGAAGGGACCTTAGAACATAAAACATATAATGCTGGGGCTAGAAGGGACCTCAGAACATAGATCATGTAATACTGGAGCCAGAAGAGATTTTAGTACATAGAACACCGAATATCAGAACTAAAAAGAACCTTAGAACTTAGAACACAGAACATGTGATGATGGATCTAGAAGGGATCTTAGAACATAAAACATATGATGCTGGGGCTGGAAGGGACATTAGAACATAGAACATGTAATGCTGGAGCCAGAAGAAATTTTAGTACATAGAACACAGAGTATCCAAACTAAAAAGGACCTTAGAACATAGAACATGTAATGCTGGAGCTAGAAGGGACTTTATAATATAGAATATGGGATGTAGGGGACTAGAAAGTACCTTAGAACATGGAACATGTAATGCTGGAGCTAGAAGGGACTTTATAATATAGAATATGGGATGTAGGGGACTAGAAAGTACCTTAGAACATGGAACATGTAATGCTGGAGCTAGAGGAAACCTTAGAATGTAGAACATGATGTTAGAGCTAGAAAGGACATTAGAACAGTGATTGATGGTAAAAAGCTAGAATATGGATTAAGAAAGATAAAGTATTTATTAAATAATTACTGTGTGCTGGAAATACAGATATAAACAAAGACAGGGATTATGGAGCTTACATGCTAATGAAGGAAGACAAAACATAAAAGGAGAGCTAGTGAGTTGGAAGTGTTGAATATAAGGGTGAGAACATGCCTGTTTGGTAAAAGTCCAGCAGGTCAGGAAGAGAGCCAGGTTAGAAGTGAGCATGGCTGGTCTGTTCACCTTCTCAGTGGAGGTCCTGGGCAGAAACTTGCTCATCAGTGGAGTGGTTTCTGGTATGAGGCATCTCCTGGAAGAGAAGGCAGCTAGGACAGAGTGGGGATGGCTGGGAAGCCAGGAACATAACTGGCTTAGAAGTAAGCATGACTTTGTATAACTTAGAGCTCTGACCCCTTGTTTCCTATTTAGCCAACAGGTAGCTTATAAGAATATTCTTTACTGGCGTGTCATAAGCTGATCCCATCAGTTTATACACACCTGTGTTCTCAGAGAAATCCAATGGCCTTTTCTTCTTTAGATCCTGCGAGCCATGGCACTATTCATTGTCTAGGGCCATGTTGATTTTTTAATCTCCCCAATCAAAAGTAGCTCTGAGCTCCCACCTACTGTGTTAACCATGGCTCCTTTTAAACTTTGCTATTCCAACTGGCTCTCTTCCTTTGGCTTTAGTATAACAGGATAGTTCCCCTCCTTGCCTCCCACCCTACCAGACACACACTAGGAATCTGGAACCAATATGTCAATAGGTCAGTTCTTAATAATGGATCTGGCTTTGGGATCGGTCTCAGCTCACTCTTTTTTTTTAAAAAAATCCATCTCTTCTGCCTTAGAATCAATATTAGATATCAGTTACAAGGCAGGAAGGGCTAGGTAATGGGGAGGGTTAAGTGACTTGCCCAGGGTCACACAGCTAGGATGTGCCTGAGGTTATATTTAAACTGAAGACTTCCTATCTCCAGGCCTCATTCTCTATTCACTGAGCCACCTTGCTGCCCCCCTCAGCTCACTCTTGACAAAGGAGCTGGAAGGTGAGATCCAGAAAGAACTGGAACTTGGAAGGGTTGGTGGTTTGCCTAGTCACTGGCAGGGAAACTGACATCATCTGGTTTCCCCACAGGGAAAGGTCAGTGGAATCAGTGGCCAGCCTGGGCATTCCTGTCTCTCTGCCCCTGACCTCGACTCTGCTGCTCTGATATCTAGTCCCAAAGGCTAGTTCTCTAAGTAAAGGGAAGGTGTAGAATGCCACACAGATGAAAATCGGTTTCTGCTCTTCCCCATACATACAAAATTTTACAGAGAAGAAAACTAAGGCACAGAGAGATAAAGACACCCTTCCAAGTTCACACAGCAACTAAGGAGCAGAGTTCAAAGCTCCTGCCTTCCAACTCTCAGAACAGAGTTTAGATTCTTCCGATGGACTTTCAAGTCCCTTCCCAGGTTCAGGCTCTTATTTCCTTTCAACAAATGCAGGGACCACGTATTCCTGCTCAGGACGAGGCTGTAAACCCGGGGAACAGCCCGAGATAATAGCTGAAAGTCTCTGAGATCTTCCCCTGCCTCCTGGCCCTCCCGCCACATCAGCCTTCCCTTCCTTGCCTGTTTTCCCCTAGCCTTGTTTCAACAACCTGAGAGGAGCCGAAGTCCTTTTTGAGCCACCAGGGAGCAGCATTGAGTTGCAGATCTCCCTCCGAACAGAGAGCCTGTGAAACTGTAGAAGGTGACCTCCCTTCCTTTCCCACAGTTGCCCAAGGATTAGGCTGCTAGGCTGAGCCAGGTGACTTATCGGGCTCAATGAAGGAGTGAAAGGGAGGGGGCTCTAGGACAAGGAAGCATCGTTGGGGGGGGGGGCTTAGGAAGGGAATGGAGGGGGAGTTTACCGCCATTTGGTGTCTCCTCCCACTCGCCCCCAACATCCTTTTACAGAAAGGGAGGAGAGAGCTCGGGACTTGCCCAGAGTCACGCTGCTAGTCATTGTCAGACTCGGGGCCAGACCTTTACCCACTGGGCCCCCTTATTAGCCTCAGTGTGATAAGGAGGAGAACATGAGAGACTTAAGAGAATAGATTTCAGTGAGAGGGGAAGGGAGCTGCTGAGATGGGGAGGTGGAATCAGGGGTGAAATTATGGGGTCTAGGAGATAATAAAAGAATGAGGGATCGGTGAGGGGGTGGGCGGCTTAGTGAAAGGACAGGGACTCAAGTAGGATGTAGGAGCTCACTGAGAGATTGGAAGTTCAGTAAGTAAGAAGTTGGGGACCCAGAGAATGGGAAATCCGTGATGGGATGGAGATTCAGGGACTTTGGATTTAAGGATACTGATGGGGTTCAGGAAGGGATGGAGACTTAGTGATGGAATGGGGTTCAGTGAAGGGTTTGGGGACTTAAGGGAATTTGGGGAACATAGAGATTGGATGAGAATTCAATGGGAGGATAGGGGCTTCATGAAGAAATGGGGGCTTTGGGAGGGTAAGAGAGCTCCAGGGGGGGGACAGGTCTCAGTGAGATGTGGGGTGCTTTAAAACTATAGTGCTATAAAAACACTTCCTTCTCCAGGACTTTTTTTTTAATCCTTACCTTCTGCCTTAGAATAGATAAATTCCAAAGTAGAAGAGCAGCAAGGGCTAGACTTGCCCCGAGTCACACAGCTAGGAGGTGTCTGAGGCCACATTTGAACCCAGGACCTCTCATCTCTAGATCTGGTTCTCTATCCACTAAGCCACCTGACTTCGACTCTGAGGACTGTTTAATTCACTAACACCTTTTAATCTCACCATTTATAAGAGGGAAAACAGACTATACAGTAGTCCCCCTGTCATCTGCAGGTGGGATTGTCCATCACCTCTCTTCCTTGGGGGGCCCAAGATAATTCCCTTTAAAAGGAAGATACAAGAGGATCTGTTGAAGGAGTCAGTTTACTGGGAGGAGAAAAGGCCCACAATCATTCTCTGGTCTGCTTCCTGAGAAGGGAAAGGCCAGAGTGAGAAGGGTGAGGATTCCACCTCAAAGTCTAGGACTCCAAATGAGCTTTGGTGTCTCATTGCCCTGGATCGCCCCCACCCCCACCCCAGGCCCTTTTTAAACTGGCTGAGCCTCGGACACCTCCACAAAATGGAGATAATAACCTCTGCGTGTTGCTCCTGGCAGGGCTGCTGGGAGATGGGGTGGGATCACTTCAAGCAATAAAGAAATGGAAGATAATTTATTCGTGTTGATAATAGTAATAATAATCAACGCGGGGGGATTAAGTAAAGGACACCCTTGGGGGCAGAAATCCCGGCTCCGAGCAGACTCTCTCCATCCCAGAGGGGCTTTTGGAATCCTTCGGAACTTTTTTGCCTTCTCTGGAATCCGGCTCATACCCGGAGGGGCCGTTTTGCAGCCCACGAAGGTGAAAGGGTCTCTGCAGCAGGAGGGATGTGGGAAGAACTAACTTTAAGCCCGTTTCTCCCCCGTCTTTGGAAGCCTGGAACCTCCAGCGCTGGGTTAGGATCCCGAGGCCCGAAAGGTCCCGCCTACAAGGAGGTTCTGCCCACCCCACCCCCAGCCCCCACACTGAGGGCCAGCCTGGACTCCCAGACCACTCTCCTTTTTCCGTGGGCTCCACATCCCGGGCTGGTGCTTTCAGCTAGAATTTGGAGCTAGAGCATCTTCCTCACCTGCCCACCCTGCGGGGTCCGGGCTGGGCGCAGGCCAGTGTGCCCTCAGTGAAGGGAAAGCGCAGGGAGGCCTTCCGAGCCAAACCGGTCTCACTGCCACAGCGCCTCTGGCCAGGCTCTCTCCCTCTTTCCCTGGAGGGCGGATGGAGGAGGCTGGTGGAGAATGGGGGTGTGTGACACCGCACGACCCAGAAGCCTCAGAGTTTCAGGGATCGGAAAACAGCTTCAAGCAGCCCCCTCATTCGAGGGCCGGGGCCAGAAGGAAGCCGAGGATCCGAGGGGGCCGGGACTTTGGGACGTGCTTTCATTGGGCTCGCCTCTGGAAGAGGCAAAGGGCAGGGCCAGGGCCGGCTCGGAGGCGAGGAGACCCGGAGTGAGATGGTGTGGGTGGAGCAGGGGAGTAGTCCCTCAATAGGACATGCGGAGTCAGGGGAGAAATTACCCGTCGGGATGTCGCGGACGCACCGGGACAGAGCCTGGGCGTAGGGAGATGGTCGCTGGCCTCGGGGAAAGAGCGGCGGCCCAAATCCAGCAGCTCTGACCTCGGGGCGCAGGCCTTCCCGGGGTGTCCTGGGCTGGGGGCCGCAGGAAAGCGTCCTAAGTCTGGCCTGCCTCACTCCTCTTCCCCCCAACCCCATTCCCCATGCCTCCCCCTCTCAGTCTCGGAGTCTCCCGCCTCCCCGCCTCTCTGCCCGCGGCCTCGGCAGCGGCGCGATCTCATTCCCAAAGCCCTAATGCGGCCCATCCATCATGGGCGTCGCCCACCTTCCCCCCCCAACCCCCCCGCCCGCGCCGGCCCCCGCCCCTCCCCCCCGCCCGCATTAAAGCCGCATATGCAACCTATGAATTATCAACTGAAAGGAGTCAATTACCGGCTCGGCCCCGCGCGTCTGGGCGCTATCGCCCGGAGCGAGGGAGCGAGCGGGACTGCGGGGCGGAGGCGGCAGCGACGGCGGCGGAGGCGGCAGCGGCCTCGCGTCTTTGTGGGAGAGCCGAGGGGGCTGGGGCCCGGGAAAGGACTAGGGCAGGGGCGGCCCGCGGCGGTCCAGTCTCCCCTCTGGCTCTCGCGGGCTTCCCGCCTCAGTCTCGGCCTGTCTGCCTGGCTGGATACCTGTTTCCGGGGTTCTGGGTCTCCGTTTCCTCTCTCTCACTATCTCTGTCTCTGTCCAGCTGTCTCCTGTTCACCTGTGTCTATCTCTCTCTGTCGTCCAGTCTCCTTCCCCCCTGCGCGCACACACACACACACACACACACACACACACACACACACACACACACACACGCCCACTCTTTCTGGGAGTGCAAGAATAAGAGGGATTTCGATCGGACCCCGGAGTCAGCCGCCCTCAGGCCACTTGCCCGGGCCCGACCTGGGCCCTCTCCGAGGGGCTCTACCCCGGCCCTTCCCCCCACCCTGGGCTCCCCTCCCTCAGCCCCCTCCTCCCTCCTCCCGGGGGCACCGAGGGGCGCTTAGGGAAATGAGGCGGCGGTAATAGGTTTACTGATGAAGTTGACCGCGGCGCCCCGGGGGAGGACGACCGAGAGAGCTCCCTCCCACCGCCCAAGCCTGAAGCCCGGGGAAGGAGGAGGGGGCGAAGGAAGGTTCGGCCTTACCTACAGGCGTCTGGAATGGAGGGGGGCCGAGGAGGGAGAGGGAGTGATTCCCCTCAGGTAGAGGGCCCCCTCCCCTCCAGCCCTAGCGCGTACTGACCGGGAGCTGGGGTGGGGTAACCATGAGGAGACTTGGAAGCAGCCAGAAGGTGGTTAAAGGAATTGAGGGGAGATAGAGAGAAATGGAAAGAGAAGAGGGAGTCAGGAGAAACAGGACTCGGGGAAGACTGAGGGAAAAGAGAAAAGAGGGGCTGCGAGAGAGTGCGGTTTCCCTTCCTCTTGGAGAAGTGGAAGTGGGAGACCTTTGAAGGCCCTCTGAAGGAAGCTGGGAAGTGGGTAGTTCCTTCCTGGATTGTGTGGGAACCGGTCCGGCAGGTTTTTAAATGAAAGATTGACTTGTAGTGGAGAATTCTTCCTTTGGTTGAAAATAGTCCCCCTCCACCCCCACTCCATCTCCCCTTTAGCTCTCTGGGGCCCAGAGAATGATTGAGATTCCCTTTTAGGGCCTCTAGGATGCTGGGGCTCGGGACTCTGAATCAGATTGTGTGTGACTTTGTAACTGACCCAGGAATCCTGGGTCTCTCTCTCAGCCTGGTTCTGGGATTCTGTGACTCTCTCTGACTGTCTCTGGGATTCTGGGACTTATTGGGGCAAATCTTGACTGGAAAATCATTTGAAATGCCTACTGAAGTCTCTGCAGCGCCATTGCGTCCTGGTCTCTGAGGTTTCCGCTTCAGGTAAAGCGATTTTCTTTGTCTCAAAGGAAAGCAGCTGCATCTGCATATAGAGAGGGCACTGTCCCAGGGAGGGTACTGGAAGGGCTTCCTCGAGGGAGCAGGGAAAGCGGCCTAGATCTGGAGACTCGGAGGCCCCAAGCTCTCTAGTGACTCCTACTCCTGCCTCCATGATCTCCTCACTGACACTCTGGGTCATCTGGAAGATGAGGTGTCTTTTAAGTCTGACACTAGGATCCTGACAGGCCCTTCCCAAAAGAGGTTCTACAGGGAGACTCCTGATCCAAACAGCAAGAGGAGGGGAGGGGAAGGTGCTGACTTTTCCAGAATGCTTTAAGATTCACCAGGACTTGAGATCTCTCTCCTCATTTCACAGAGCCACGAGGGCTGGCCATATGAGTTGAAGAGAGACTGAGTTTCAGGGTAAGCTCTGCCATCTGTCCCTTCAAGGAGATTCTAGGCTCTGTAGCTCTTCTCTTGGAGAGGATGGGTGCACTGCTGGAGTACTGCTCAGATATATCAGCATCCATTATTTCCTGTGCCATTGGGGTGAGGGGAGATGCTAGGTAATTTGTTCCATGATGCCCTTGTGGCCTGAAATGCCCCTACTAACAGCACCCAGCCCCTCCAGGTCTTGAGAAGAGGCTTCATGAGTGGATGCTGTCTGCTGATGGTCAGGTGACAGGGCAGTGCTCACTCAGCGAAGGGCCCCAGGTTCCATTCTCAGAACCCCAAGGCACCAGAGTGGATATCTCCACATCCTTCAGTGAATAAATGTCCAGAAGTCACACTTTAAGAATGGACTCCCACAGACAAACAGATCTTGGGTTTGGCAGAAAGAGACCTCAGAGGCATCTGGTCCATCCTATGCCTGCCCAGGAATGCCTTTGACAGTATCCCTAGAGAAGTTCTACAAGGAAGGAGCCTGCTTCCCTTTGCCTTTTAGATCCACCCACTCCTGTCTCCTTGGACCCTCTCTCACAGAGAGAATCTCCTCTCTAGGCACAATATCCCTTCACCTAAATCACAGAGAATGGGTTCAAATTCCTTCACTATCCCGGATGCCCTACTCCAAATGCCCTCCAGCTGGTTATTAACCCTCCCAAGACTCTGGTATTCAGAAATGAGCCCAGTACTCCAGTTGTGGACTGCCACTAGCCCAACTGCACTGCCTCTTCCTCATTCACTGTCTCTGTCTCCTCTGTGTGTGTGTGTGTGTGTGTGTGTGTGTGTGTGTGTGTGTCTTTCTCTGTCTCTCTCTCACTCTGTGTGTGTCTTTTTCTCTCTCTCTCTCTCTCTCTCTCTCTCTCTCACTCTCTCTGTCACCATCTGTCTCTGTCTCTTCTATCTCGCTGCCTCCTCTCTCTGTTACTCTCTGTCTCTCATCCCAGCCCCCTCTCCCTTTTCCTCTGTCTCCCTTCTCCCTCTCCCTGTTTCTGTCTCTGTCTCTTAAAAACATAAACCTTCTTCTTAGAATCAGAACTGTGCATTGATTCTATGGCAGAAGAGTGACCAGGGCTGGGCAGTCGGGCTTAAGTGACTTGTGCAAAGGAACACAGCTAGGAAGTGTCTGAGGTCAATTTGAAACCAGGACCCCCCATCTCTAGAGCCGGTCTACCTCTCTTAATAAAACCCCAAACCACCCTCATTTTCATAGCTGTCATACCATAGTAGTGGTTCATTTTGAGTCTGAAGCTCTCCAAGACGCTGGGGTCTTTTTTTCCAAGATGAATTAATACCTAACTATGCCTCCCTCATCTTCTACTAGTTGACTCGGATTTTTGAATGCACGCGCTATCAGGCTTACATGTAGTCATGCTTTTAAGTGCCTGAAGGCAGGTGGGACAGCCAAGAAAACGCTGCTGTCAGCGGGATGCAAGGGGTTGAGTTTTGGCCCTGCCTCTTATGACCTTAGGCCAAAGACTCAACTTCTTATATAAGATGAGGGGTTTGGACTCATTCCTTCCAACTCTAAATCTGTTCTTGGCTCCTTTGACTCTCTTTGGAAATCTGGCCTATCTGCAGGGACTCCCCTTTGAGTCCTCCCACCCAAAAATCTTCCTCCCTCTTCCAGGACCTAAGCCTGTTGTTTTGCTTTGGTAACTTTTAAGCCCCTGCCTTCTCTTTTGGGGACAGCTAGGTGATACCGTGGCTAGAGCACTGAGCTTGGGATCAGGAAGACTCATCTTCATGAGTTCAAATTTGGCTGCAGACATTTGCTAGCTGTGTGACCCTGGCCAAGTCACATTGTCCTATTTGCCTCAGTTTCCTCATCTGTCAAATAAGCTGGAGAAGGAAATGACAATCCACTCCAGTATCTCTGCCAAGAAAACTCCAAATGGGGTCCTGAAGAGTTAGTTACAAATGAACAACAACTTCTAGCTTAAAATGGATTTCTCAAGGGCAGGGATTGTAGCTTACTGCTCCTTGTCTTATGTCACAAACTCCCCAAGACTCCCAAAAGAGTAGGACCTTTTTTTTTTTGCCTTCAGATGCCAATTTCTCAGAGTAGAAGAAATCTGGACTTGCAGAAGGTCTGGATTCTAGTCCTGCCCCAGCACTTAACTGGTGGTGAATTCCTGGATGAGTGCCTTAACTCTAAGCCTTAGAGAGTCTTCAAAATGGGGCAATAATACTTACACTCCTTGAAGCCCTGAGGTTTGAATCTAAGTTCTTCTATTTGCTACCTTGGACAAGTCCCTTGCCTTCCTAGACCTCATTTTCCCCATCTATAAAGTGAGCTTATGGGGGGATTTTACTGTCCTTTCAAGGACATTATATCTGTGTATATTGTCTGTATATAATGTCTGTGACATTAAGGAAAGTGAGGGGTAGCCTGGGTGGCTCAGTGGATAGCGAGGCTTAGAGATGGGAGGTCCTGGCTTCAAATATGGCCTCAGACACTTCCTAGTTATGTCACCTTGGACAAGTCACTTAACCCCAATTGCCTACCCTTACTGCTGCCTTGGAAGCCATCTATTCCAAGACGGAAGGTGAGGACTTGAAGAAAGAAAACAGAAAGAGACCTTGCCCACCATTGTTGCTTGTGCCAAGCCTTGGAAGGATGTGGGAGTTACAGGAGAGCCTCTCAGCCATCCACTCTCTTCCAAACTCCTGGATCTGTGTCTTGGGGGCACCTTCCCTGTTTTTGTGGAGTGCTGGACAGGAGATCCCCAGGAGGCCCATCTGTCCCTCTGGCTTGGACCAGAGAAGGAGGAGAGGAAGGGAAGAGGGGGCTGGGCCCTGGGGCAGGGGCAGGGGCCAGCTCCCCGAGGCCTTGTTCTGGACCATGTCAGGCAGTCTGCCTGATTCCCATTAGCAGGGCCTGGCCGGCCTTCCTTCCCATTAGCAGGCAGCCAGAGGGGGTATTGGGGCCGAGTGGGCAGGCAGGCAGGCGAGGGGGAGGGCACCCGCCATGTGAAAATGTTGGTGGTTCCACCGGTCACTCCTACTATTAGCGTCCTGGTAGATACGCCGTGATTTATCAGTGACTTCATTTCCCCTGTCTGGTGTAAATATATTTATACCCCCGGAGTGGCCGATAAATTTCCCTTATGAATCCTGTTATCTCCCCCATTAACCATTTGTCACCTTTTATGCTGCTGAGGCTGGAGGGGTGATGGGGGGTGGATGTGAGACAGACCCTGGCAGGCAGCCACCCCAACTCCCAAAGAGCTCTGCTCCATGGGCCGGCTGAACTCTTCACCCCTGCTCAGCCCCATCCACGGGCGCCCTAGGGATATTCAAGGCCAACAAGCAGAGTCCCAGAATCGGAGCTGGAAGGGGTCTCGGAGGGCACCCGGGCCGACCCTTTCCAGCCCCATCAGGAATCCTATCTGCAATAGCTTTGGCCAATAGCATCTGTCCTCTGCTTCTGAGCTAACAGGGGAACCCAGGATCCTCCACAGCTGCCCACTGATGTGTAAAGAAAATGGCCTTCCACAGGCCTTATCGCAGAAAATGGGGGTGTTTAACTAGAAATAGGTGGCTTCCCTATTTGTGGAGGTCTTCAAATAAAGGTCGGATGAAGACTTAGAAAGAATCACAGAATTATAAAATCTCAGCATTGGGAGGGACCTCAGAATCTACCACCAAACCAGGTAGGGGATGGATCCCCCCTACATTGGAGATGAAAAATCTCCAATCGCCAACAAGTTTCTCCTAGAGTTCCCTCCAGTGATGAGGAGCTCGATACCTCTTGCGGCAGCCCATTCGACCTTAGGACAGCTCAGATTGTCAGGCAATCTCCTTATAGTGAATGTTCATTTGCCCCCTTTTAATTCCCCTCCAGGTGACAGGTTCAACCCAAATCAGGCTGATCACCTTCTTCCAAAGACAGCCCTACACCTAGCTAATAACAATAACCTCATGTTTCTAAGTGACCTGAAGTTTGTGAGAACTGCCCCATAGCACCTCCTCAGGGGGTAGAAAAGGTATGCTTAGAACCTTGGACAAGGGAATTCATTTGCAGATGGTCCCTCGACCAGATCCCAAATGTTGTTCCCAGGGTTCCAGAATAGGGAGCCGAATGGACAATCATTTCACATCTCTTCAAGAGCAATAGTCCCTTCTTCCTCAACTGACCCTCTTCTGGAATGATCCTGAGAGGCTGCGCCATCTTGGCTGGACTCCTCTGGACACTCCAGCTTATCAGTGAGGGGTATGTGGTCTAATGGTTAGGGGGAGTCACATAGAATAGTGAGCACCTGGGAGAGATTCTTATCTCTCCATATGTTCAAGGGGGGAAATTATAAGGATGATATTAGAAATTAAGTCTTGTTATATTCGTTTAGAGATAAGAAGTAGAGAAGCTGGCTTGAGAAAGAATTGGAGTTTGAAGCAGATCTCAGACAGAGTGTCAGTTTCAAATGTTGACAGTGTATGTAGGAAGGTAAATCCAGGAAGGCTTTTTCAAGGAAGAGGGGAGTGCTGAGGATGAGAGAGAGAAAGGAAGGAGGAATATGGAGATCTAGGACTGGGGCAATATTGGAAAAACCAAAGCTCTTATGTGTGTATTTGGGTATTCCTCACTTGGGCCTTTGTAGTTAAAGAAACTCATGAGTAGAGAGGTTGGGGACTTATGAAAAATCACACAGTGGGACAGCTATGTGACTCAGTGAATTGAGAGCCAGACCTAGAGATGGGAGGTCCTGGGTGTGGACACTTCCTAGCTGTGTGACCCTGGGTAAGTCACTTAACCCCCCCCCCCCATTGCCTAGCCCTTACTACTCTTCTGCCTTGGAACCAATACACCATATTGCTTCTAAGATGGATGATACTGGCTTTAAAAAAAGTTACATAGTATATGAACAGCAGAGCTGGAATGAGAGAGCTCTGTCCTGTCTCCTCCCCTGCCCACTTACCCCCCTCTCCACACCTGCAGATGATGATGGGGAGTCCTAATAGCAATAACTCACATCTCTATAAGATTTAAGGTTTGCAGAGAGCTTTTTCCATAATGCTGAAAGTATGTAGTGTCCATCAGTCATTCAACTTGCCCAAGATCACAGATAGTAAGTGATGGAGATGAATTTGAACCCATGTCAAACCTCTGAATCCAAAAGCTTGGAATGCCAGATAAGTACCTATTATGACAGGACTCCCCCAAACCCTTGAAGCCCCCAACAAACCTCCTCCTTAGGGACTACAATTTCTCTCTTTAGGTCTTATCCTTAGAACCCAGCCTATCAAAGTGGAAGTAAGTGCAGAGGATGCAGAGAGGAAGGATAGCCAATGGGAGGTGATGGGAGGGCATGATGTAGTCCTGGAGCTGGGCAGAAAAGAATGAGATAGCTCCTTAAATGAAGGACATAAGAGGAGCTCCCCAATGTCCACTATCCACCATCTCCAACCAGAGGCAAAGAGGGGTACAAGGAGTAGGGAGTACTAAGGGGGTTGAATATCAGAGTTGTGATCTTGCAATAAGACAAGTCTCTGGAGACAATGATAAAATTCAGGAGAGCAGCAGAGTGGGAAATGGAGGCTATTGACAGTCACTTGGGTCACAGTGGAAAGAAGAATTTTGGTCCTTGAGGAAGAAGAGATGAGTTAATACCTCAGTTTAAACTCTTGCTAGCTTGGTGACCTTGAACAGATCAGTGTGCCTCTCCTAGCCTCAATGTGCCCCTCTGTAAAATTGGGACAAGAATATTTGCATTACTTAGAGACACCACTGACTAGATAGTCAAGCCAACCTGATTTCTAATCCCACCTTAGACACTACCTGTGTGACCATGAGCAAAGGTCTCTGCCTCAGTTCCCTCATTTGTAAAATGAGGCTAATAACACCTTTCTCACAGGGCTAGTATGAGGCTCAAATGTGCCATTATCTCCCATTTCACAGGATTGTGAGGAAAAGTCATGGTGGCAGATAGCAGAGGTCTTAGAGTTGGGATGGATGTAAAGACATAAGAATGGCAGAATTCTTTCCCCTAGACCAGGGAAGAGAGCAGTGACACCTCCCTGAACTTCAGAGGAGATCTTAGTAGCATAGGCGAAGTACTGGCACAGCATGCAGAGGCAACACTCTGGGAGCTGCTCTATTCCCCCTCTTCCCAGCACCTGAGGACATTTTTGCATGCTCTGCCCCTCTGTCCAGCCCCCCCAAAGCAAGCACTTCCTCCCTCTGCTCTTTGGGATAATGCAGGGGGCTCACAGGCAGCTTGAAGATAAAGTTTGAGCACACAAACTTGAAAACCTTTGCCAATGCTGCCTTAGAGGGTGGAACAAGCTTGGATGGAGGCTGCCTTTGAGATCAAACTCTTGGGTGCTATTTGGCCCTGGAAGGCCTTCCCAGAATGTCTGTCCAAGATGAATCCAGAGATCTTACTTGGGCTGCCTGAGCAATGTAGTAGGGCTACTGCTATTTCATACATGGTGAGAAGAAATGTCTTCTAGTAGCTCCAGACATTACCTGTGGAGGCTTCCTGGCCCATCCCATCCCATCCCATCCCATCTCTAGCTCCTGGGAATGCTACTATTGGCTATTCTCATAGAGAAGAGAGGGTGTGAGGTAACACTGGTTGGAGCTGAGGGTATGATCTAGGACAGTGATGGGCAACTTTTTGAGCTTGGGTGTGTCAAAATTCACCAAAAAACTGAGCATAACTCAGGTGGTGTGTCACTTCAAGGAAAAAAAAACAACATAATTTTGTGATATTTATAGTTTAAATAACAAAAATGTATAATTATAATATTTAACTGTATTTAATAAACAAAAAACTAATTATTTAACTTACCTGCTTAGTGACTTTTTGTTCATCTGTCAGTCTGTTTCTTTTGTTGGTCTTGATATTATTTAACTCATGTGGGGTGCCATGAACTAAGATAAGGGGGAGGGGGAATTCTTTAACTAACCTGCCTATTAGTGACTTTTTTGTTGTTGAGTTTCATTGGCTAAATCTTCAATTGAAGGTTGGTATTTTGTATACTTCAAACCCAAGCAAGAACTACTAACTTCATCTGTCAATCTGTTTCTTTTGTTGGTTTTGATATTACTTAATGCTGAGAATAAGGTCTCACAAAAGTATGTAGAGGGAAAAATTGTGAGTAAAGCCATTGCTATATTTTTCGGGGTACTAAAAGTGTCTTGTCTGGTAATTGGTTCCAGGCACTCCTCCATTGCACTTTTGGCAGGAGCCCTGCCAGTCTTCCACTGGCCTCCCCTGCCCTGTCCCTCCCCTCCCCAGCCAGCTGGTCCAGGGGCACAGAGAGGCTTCTTGCCCACCAGCCTGCCTGCCCCTTCCAATCACGCACACTTCTCCTCCCTAACCCAGTGGGAGCCCCATGCACTCCAGCTGCTTGGCTTGGCATGCAACACCGACCACTTGCCCCTTACCCCTGAGGCCAGCATGTGGAGCAGCCCTTTCCCACCCCCCCCACGGGGCCAGAACATGGCCAGGGCCATGGCTGTGGGCACCCAGCTCCCCTTGGCTCCCAGATCCTGAGGCACACTGAACCTGCATGAGGTTGCCTGTTATAAAAAAATGGCTACTCAGGTCAATGCTGACATGTGTCATAGGTTTGCCATCACGGATCTAGGAGGATGAGAAGTTATTCAGTCAGCTCCATTGTTCTAAGGCTTTATTCACACCTAACCTGAGGGGCTGCTCTGAGTGCCAGCCCTGGGGTTGCAGGCTCAATTTGGGGCAGAAGAGGAATATGGCTGCCAAGAAAACTGATGTTATCTCAGCCTGCAGGAAAACAGATTTCAAGGTAGGAGCCTTGAAGAAGGAAATAGTCATCCCTCTGTCATATTCTCTGCCACATCTTTATTTGGAGTCTTGTCTTCACTTCAGTCAAAGCCATTGATAAGTAGTCCAGAAAAATAACCGTAAGAGTTAAGGGAAATGGAGAGCATGCTGTCTGAGGAGCCAGGGATGGAGGAGGGCAGGTTAGCTCTGTTCAAGCCTTTCAGAGAAAGGCTGCCATGAAGAAGAGAGATCTGACAGCTGTTGCTTGGCCCCAGAGAGTAGAACTAGGGGCAGTTGGGGGAAGTTACAAAGAGGCTGATTTGTGCTGGATATCTGCATGGACTTTCTCACAATCAGCTCTATCTGAAAGGAAAGTGAATGAGCTGTTTCTCATTAGAGGTCTCCAAGCATCTGTTGGGGATGTACCGCAGTGAGTTTCTGACTAGTTATATGGACTACATGTCTCTGAAGTCCTTTTCCGGTTCTGATATCTTCTCTATCTTTTTTTAAAACTATTCCCATTTTAGAGAGGAGGGTACTGAGTAGTGGCTTACCCAAGATCACTTGTCTAGTAGATACTGAAGCCAGGATTTGAACTCATTCCCCTACTTTCTTATTCAGATTGTGAACTATAAGATTCAGGTCACTGGCCTCCCTCAACTGTGAAAAAAGGAGCTCAGCTAAATGGTAGATTTGAACAGCTCTCTTCTCTTTTCTGGGCCTTGGTATCCTCACCTGTAAAATAAAGGAGTTTGCTAAGATGCTTCCCAAGATTGCCTCTTGCTATCTGAGCTTTTTTGAATATATGGACTCTCTGGACTCCCCTGGGACATATGCCCCTTTGGCACAGCTCTTCTCCCCACTGAGACATAGAAAGAACTGAAAGGCTCCTCTATCCACATACAAATATACACAGGGTTTTTATAATCAGAGAAAGATAAAGGGGGAGAAAGTACCAGAGTAACTGGGGGGCAATCCAGCCCTAAAAGGGGGGCTGCCACAGATGGACCTTATTTGTATTTATTCAGGCTTTATGCACCACCAAGAAGGGCTGAAGCAAGACTTTTCCCCTCCTGTCCATTCAGGGCCAATTTGCAATGATGAGCTGCTCATAACAATGTTCCCCCCTCCCCCGCCCCCCCCCCCCAGTCAGAGCTTGTCTTCCACTTTGCTCTGTCCCCAGGCTGTGTGTACAAACTCCCTCTGGGTTTCTCATGGGGAGCCTCTCCATCCATGCCCTTTCCTTTTCTACAAGGTTGGGCTCCTTGGACAGGAGGAGGAGTGTGTGTGTGTGTGTGTGTGTGTGTGTGTGTGTGTGTGTGTGTGTGTGTGTGTGTAATGCTTGCCTGATCATCCCCCCCATCCCCCTCAGTCATTCTCAATGTCATCAATTTCCATCCCTCCCATCTCTCTCTCTCTCTCTCTCTCTCTCTCTCTCTCTCTCTCTCTCTCTCTCTCTCTCTCTCTCTGCAATATTACCTGCGCCTTATCACTGCCAGTCTGGCTCCCTCCCTGGCTCCCAGATGGGCAAGGCCATCTCTGAGTTACTGAAAATGAGAGAGATGTATGGAGGTGTGAGGGGGATGGGGAAGGAGAGAGAAGGGCCCTGTTCTGCCTTCATCTTTTCCCATCTCCCCTTCTTTCTTCTTCCTCTCTGCCTTTTCCATCTTATTCTTCTCTCTTCTGCTCTTTCCCTTACTCTGGCTCCTCTCTCTAATCCTCCTTTTCTTTCTTTTCCTTCTCTTCCTATTTTCTGTGTTCCCCTTCTCCCAACCTTTACTTTCTCTCTTCTTTCAAGGTCAAGTTTACTTCCTCCAAGAAACCTTCTTGAACGACCCCATTTTGCTTCAATTATGGACACAGGACTGGGAGTCAGGGCACATGGATTCTGGCTCTGGTCCCAGTTCACTGTGTGACCTTGGGAAAGTCTTCTCTTGGCCATGGTTCCTCTAACTCTGCAATAAAGGGGTAGGATTGGATCACCTTGAAAGCTGCTTCTAGCTCTCACTCAGTGATCTGGATGACCTCAGTTCCTTTACTCTGTGGAAAAGTGGCAAATGTCTCCACCTCCTCCCACCCCACTTCCTTCCTTGGTTTCCAAACCCTAGAGGCTCAGGGAAGGAAGCTCAGCCTAGAAGGGGGTAGAGAATGGGGCCAGGGTATCCATCTTACAGTGTTTACTTACCTTGCATTGGGGCTCTTTCCTCAGGACCAGCAGAAAAAAAGAGCTTAGAAGAGTCTCCCAGAAGTAAACAGACTCAGTCACTTCATCAGCCATTAGGAAGAGCTTTTAACAGTCAGAGCTATCCCAAAGGGGAATAGGAAGCCTTTGAATGTAGTGAGCTTCCCATCCTGAAGGTCTTCAAGCAAAGGCTGGATGACTACTCATCAGACAGGATGTAGAAAGGATTCTAGTTCAAGTGTGGATTTTACTAGAAGTCTCCTAGATGTCTTCTAACTCTGGCATTTTGTTGGTTTTGTGAAGGGAAGAAAGTAATTTATAGATTCAAAGCTGAAGGTCTTAGAGATCATCTACCCTAACTTCCATTTTACAGAATGACTTTCCCAAGGTCATAACAGTAAATATTGGTGGAGTCAATGTTTTGGGATGTCCTGGGATGCAAAGGCACCTTGATGGCACAGTGGAGAGAGCCTTAGCCTGGATGACTTCAGTTCAAATCTAACCTCAGACACTAGCTGTGTGACTCTGGGCAAGTCATTTAACCAATGTTTGCCTCAATTTCCTCAAATGTAAAATTAGGATAATAATAGTCCTTACCCCAGGATTGTTGTGAGAATATGAGATAATATTTGTAGATTAGCACAGTGTCTGGCACATAACAGGTGCTTTTTGACATCATTCCCCATTGCCTCCTGATGTCTCATTGTGTTAGACATAGAGGGAAGGAATGGTTTCCATCCAAGTCAAGGCTCTTGTGTTCCACTGGCAAGGGGGAGGTGGGGTGGCAGTCAAGGCATTTGGAATAATAGTATCTGATTGGTTGGGGATAGTTCAATGAGACAAAGCCCAGACTCAGGATATATTCCTTCATCTTTAAAGGGACCAATTAGAATTCTGTGTGTGGGAACCTTAGAGACATTTTGCTCCAATCCCATTTTACAGAGGGGAAAATTGAGGACCAGAGAGAGAAAGGGACTTGTTCAAGGTCCCAGAGCTAGTCACCCAGGTTTCTGACACCAAACTCCATCTCTTTCTAGTATTTACCACCCACTTTCAAGACAGCCAGAGCAGGAATGGGGTGGAAATGGATTGGGGATGGAATGGAGAGCTTAAATGATGGCTCAGAGTGTGCATGGAAAGGGGCTGGGTCCAAAGGAAAGGGGGGGGGGGACTTGAGGGCGGCTTTCTGTGTGCTCTATCAAAAGGCCATTTGTCCCTAGAGGGTCCCTGGGGGCTAAAACCGAGAGCAAGGGCGGGGGCGGAGTGGGAGGAGGGATTGTCAAGAGGCCAATTAAAATTCCACGGAAGGCAAGCCGGCCCAAATATACTATCTAGACAGTGGAAGGGGCTGCCCCAGAGAGAATGAATGGCGTCCTCCCTCCTCCCCAGCCTTAAATTGAAACTGCCTAACCACTTGTGGAGGTGTCATAGGGTAGACTGTGGCTTAGTTGTGGGCCACAATAAAGGCCTTTCTGGGCTCCGGCCAGCTCCCACTTGCTTTATTAATGGAAATCCGCTCCTGACCTCCCGCCTCCTAACGAGAATAGTTAACATTTAGATAAGGTTTGCAAAGCACTTTCTCTGTTCTCTAATTCGCTGCACACAGCAGCCCAGCGAGGCGGCCGCTATCATTACCCGAGCTAGGAAGTGGCTGAGACGGGAGAGGAGCCGCTCCTGGGCCAGGTGCCGTCTCCCCCGCCGCACTCCCTGCCTCGTGTGGGGAAGACATGGCGGTGGAATCTGTCTCCCCACTTAGACGTCATCTTCCCCGAGGGCAGGGTCATTATCTCCCCTTGACAGAGTGGCCCGTCTTTGTAAGGGCCGCTCCTCTCCCTCCCTCTTCCCAGGATCCTCCTGGGAGCACTTGTCTCTTCTGGGGCCCTTAACAGACTCAGCGATAGGCAGTAGCCATTTATTAGGTGCCTACTGTGGGCGAGGCGCTGGGAGAGCTCGGAGGCCAGTTGGAGGAGCTCAGGCCCAAGTTCCCTGGGCGAAGATCTCTCATCTCCAACAGGCCGCTCGCTCGTGCTGCCCCACGCTCGGAAACAAACCCAGCTCCCAGTCACCGAAGCGTGGCCGCGTGAGCTGCCACAGCGGGATGTCTCCCCCAGAAATCCGTCCTCTTCCCTTTGCCTCCAGAGGGCACGTACACCTGCCCAGTGACAAACCCACACTTCCTCCCCCGTGCTTGGGCCAGTACGAAGCTCTGGGGAGTGTGGGGGGGGAGGGCGTAAGGGGGTAAGGGGGCTGGGGGGTTGTGTGTGTGTGTGTGCGCGCGCTCGCCCGCGCTCCGAGCATGGCTACCTGAGGATGGACAGCGGCGGGATGGGGGTGGGGAGCCAAAGGAGAGCGGAGGAGGGAGGGAGATCAAGGGGTGGCTGCTCTGAATGCGGGGAGCACACGGAGGTGCTTGTGTGTATGTGTGTGTGTCCTGTGAGTGTAGCAGGGTTCTGCTGTCTGCAGATGGACAGGAGCGGAGCGGAGCCGGGGCTGGGGGAGGGATGGGGGTGGGGAGCCAAAGGAGAGCAAAGGAGGGAGGCTGCGCCGGGTGCGGGGCGCACACTGAGGTGCGCGTGTGTGTCTCAGGAACCGGGGAGGGGGGGAGAGGGGGAGGCGGGCTCGGGCAGATAGCTGTGAGGTACGTTTCAATCTCGCCGGTTCGGGGAAGCCATTTCCAATCTGCTCTCTATCATTTTCAATATCATTAATCCCAGCCACTCCATTTTCCATGCTTGCTAGGCCAGGCCCCCGAGTGCGCGGCGGCGTCGAAAGTGACACAAATTCATCACGGCCCGGGCGGGCGGGCGGCGCTGGTACAATATTAGTGTTGGCCCCCGCCCCCCCCTCGCCCGTCCCCCGCCCCTCTCGGCCCCCGCCTCCCTCCCCCTTACCCCCCCGCCGGCCTCGCAGCCCGAGATGGCCCGAATCCATCACCTGGAGACTGTCACCCGCCCCAGCCCGCCCATTTATTTGGGCACTTAGGAGGTAATTGGGCCCCATTAGCCGGGCGGCTGGGCGGGCGGGGGCCGCTCGGCTTTGGGGGGGAGCGGGCCGGGGGCCGAGGGCTGCGGGGGCTGTAAGGGGGGAGTGGAGCGCCTCCTCCAGCCTCCTCCTTTCTCTTCCTGCGCCTCCCTTCCCTGGCAGTGGCTCAGAGCGCCCTGACATTGAGTCCTGGGGACCTGGGCTGACCTACCCCAGGAGAGGGTGTCTCCCCAGATTTGGACCTGGGTCGTGGGAGGAGGGGAGCCCGTTTCCTCCAGGAAGCCTCCTCAGGTGCCTCTGGGCACCCAGTGCGGATGATGTGTGTGTAAGGGGGCAGCATCTGGGTCTGCACGGGACTGAGGGGAAAGGGACTTGCTTTGAGGGGCAGACTTTGCTCTGACTTCTGGGAATTCTCGGGGTTGAGAGGTGGCTGGAGACAAAACAAGGTCACCCACCTGGGAAACTGACCAGTCCCGAATTGCTGGAAGGCCTGACTGCATCGGCCAAATCTTCCAGTGCTGAGAGTTCTCAGCGTCTGGCACGTATTAGGAGCTTAACAATTTGCGCGTTGATTAACCATCAGAAAGCTACCTAGGGTGAAGAGAAGTTTCTGATTTCTGAAGCCGGGAGAGAAATGGGGGTGGGGGTGGCAGGTTAAGACTAAGCTCCCCGGTCCTTCTTTTTCTCCTTCTGAACGACAAGGACCTAGGTACTGGGGCAGCGCCAGGCCGAGGAGGGTTGGCAGCCTGAAGGGAGGTGTAGGACTGCAAGGTCGGAGGCTGTGGGTTCAGGGAGGACGAGGGGCAGGAGGACCCAGGAGCAGAAGGATGGGGCGAGGGTAGTGGTGCAGGAGGGCAAACGCTCCGTCCTCTCCCCTCTCCTCGCCCCTAGCAGGGGCTCCCAGGCCCGCGAATACCCATTAACCCCGTCAGCAGATAAATTGGCCACCTTGTCAAACTCCCATTTAAAATGCAAACGAGATTTGACAGAGTCAACTGAGACGCGAGCCGCGGGAGGCGCTAATCCTGGGAAGCTAATTACGCCCCGGTGAGACCCGGAGTCCCTGACTGCCTGGGGCCGAAAGAAGCTGTTCAGAGATCCTGGCCGCCTGGGCCCAGTCGATCCATTTGCCGGGAGGCCATCCAAGAGTCCCTTTGCCTCCCCTGCCCTGCCCTCTGCGCCCTTCCCATCCAGGGCTGCTGGACCAGAGTTTAGGGACAGCCAGCCCTGGGGCCCTTCCCGCCCTGAATGCAAAAGTCCATCACCCGCCTTCTTAGATCTACTGCCAATCCTCCTCCACGACCTCCTAGTCCTCCCCTTCCTTTTCCTCCTCCCCACCCTTGCCTTGCTTCTGCTGCTGCTGCTGCTGCTGCTGCTGCTGCTGCTGCTGCTGCTGCTGCTGCTGCTGCTGCTTCTTCTTCTTCTTCTTCTTCTTCTTCTTCTTCTTCTTCTTCTTCTTCTTCTTCTTCTTCTTCTTCTTCTTCTTCTTCTTCTTCTTCTTCTTCTTCTTCTTCTTCTTCTTCTTCTTCTTCTTCTTCTTCTTCTTCTTCTTCTTCTTCTTCTTCTTCTTCTTCTTCTTCTTCTTTCTTCCTTCTTCTTCTTCTTCTTCTTCTTCTTCTTCTTCTTCTTCTTCTTCTTCTTCTTCTTCTTCTTCTTCTTCTTCTTCTTCTTCTTCTTCTTCTTCTTCTTCTTCTTCTTCTTCTTCTTCTTCTTCTTCTTCTTCTTCTTCTTCTTCTTCTTCTTCTTCTTCTTCTTCTTCTTCTTCTTCTTCTTCTCTTCTTCTCTTCTTCTCTTCTTCTTCTTCTTCTTCTTCTTCTTCTTCTTCTTCTTCTTCTTCTTCTTCTTCTTCTTCTTCTTCTTCTTCTTCTTCTCTTCTTCTTCTTCTTCTTCTTCCTTCTTCTTCCTTCTCTTCTTCTTCTTCTTCTTCTTCTTCTTCTTCTTCTTCTTCTTCTTCTTCTTCTTCTTCTTCTTCTTCTTCTTCTTCTTCTTCCTTCTCTTCTTCTTCCTTCTTCTTCCTTCTTCTTCTTCTTCTTCTTCTTCTCTTCTTCTTCTTCTTCTTCTTCTTCTTCTTCTTCTTCTTCTTCTTCTTCTTCTTCTTCTCTTCTTCCTTCTTCTTCCTTCTTCTTCTTCTTCATCCTTCTTCTTCTTCTTCTTCTTCTTCTTCTTCTTCTTCTTCTTCTTCTTCTTCTTCTTCTTCTTCTTCTTCTTCCTTCTTCTTCTTCTTCCTTCTTCTTCCTTCTTCTTCTTCTTCATCCTTCTTCTTCTTCTTCTTCTTCTTCTTCTTCTTCTTCTTCTTCTTCTTCTTCTTCTTCTTCTTCTTCTTCTTCCTTTTTCTTCTTCTTCTTCTTCTCTCTTGTCCCTTCGTATCTTTCTCCTTGGATAGCTCCCATCCACTCCAGTTCTTCTACAGGACATCGTTTCACGTTTACCCTCTGATTCCAAGGGCAAAGTCAAATAACCCAGGCACTTAAGAATTTAAATGCCCCAGGGTTCAGAGGGCATTAATGCCAGGCTCTGGGACATCCTACAGGATAGATGGCAGCAGGGTAAGAGCTCCCAGAGTCCAGAGTCCTGGGTTCTGGTTACTATCCTGCCCATCTCACTGAGTGACTTTGGCTGACACTCTCCCACAGAATTCTAGTATCCCAGAGTTTTAACACCACAGATGTACTTGGCTACTTGAAGCTGCTCACCACTTATAAAATTTGGGGATAGCTTTGATTGCCCTTATTCTCCTCTGGAGCCTCAATTTCTCCCTAACAGAACAGGGTATGAATACATGATTTGTATGTATATACACATATGTATAACTGGAGTACTAGATTTAGAACTAAGAAACTTGGTTTCAAGTCTCTGCTCTTACATTTAATATGCTGTGAGCCTCAGTTTCTTCCTCTGTAAAATTAAGGTGACCATGCTTGCCCTATCTCCTCAGCCTTGTGAGGAAAGTGCTCTTTGTAAACCCTTAAGTAGAAACGTGAGCTGTGATCAATCATTTTTATCTCTGCTGCCCTCTTCCCTCCCTTCTCCACTGTTTGAAGGATTAAAGGAAGGCGGGATGGATGGAAAGCTCTTTGGGACAGGGATGAATTCCGTCAAATCAAATTACTATTGCCTTTAATTAGTTTGAGAATTCAGATTCTGCCATGGGAGTAAGGGGGCGGAGACAACTTTAAATGGTCCAGATGGACCACTTCTTTCCATAAGGCAAGTAGTTCTTGAGGGATTTGAGGTTAGTTGTGGGCACTCTCCTCCTTAACCCCTTCTCCTCATGCTCCTCCCTGTTGCTCTCCTGGGGTTTCTCCAAACCTTCCAGGAGCCTGTGTTTGCCTAGGGCTGGCCCTCCCAAATCATTCCCTCTACTCCCACCCTAGCATATATGGAAGCACAGAGCTGCTGGAAGCCAACTTTTACCCTCCTAACTTCCAGCTCTGAAGGGGCTGAGTCTTGGCATGATGAGGCTAAAAACTGAATCTAACCCCTCTCATTTTACAAAAAAGGAAACCGAAGCCCAGAGAGGATAGAAGTGTTTGTGATGATGTGGTCTCAGCCTGCCCACTCCTTCTCTCTCCCAAAATCCTTCTGTTCTGTCAGTATCAAATTTAAAACAGAAGAATGGCAAGGGCTAGGCAATCATGGTTAAGGCACTCGTCCAAGGTCATACAGCTTGGAAGCATCTGAAACCAAATTTAAACCTAGGTCCTCCAGCCTTCTGGCCTGGTGCTCTATCCATTGTGTTACCTAGCTACCCTACCCTACCTACCCTTTCTTTGTGAGGTGTGAAGCTTAGTACAAAGAGCCTGGAACTTGGAGTCAGGAAAACTAAATTCAAGGTTGGGTTCTGCTACTTTGTAGCTATGTGTGGTCCACTTTCCCTCTCTCTAATTCTTAGTGCTTCTGGCAATGAAATGGAGATCTTCACACTTGCTTTGCCTTCATCATTGGAATATCACAAGAGAATCTCTTTAGAAATTTATTTTACACTAATACATTGCTGGTGGAGTTGTGAACCGATCCAACCATTCTGGAGGGCAATTTGGAACAATGTCCAAAGGGCTATAAAATTGCATATCCTTTGATCCATCCAGTAATACCACTACAGGGTCTGTATCCCAAAGAGATAATCAAAAAGGGGAAAGGACTTGCTTGTACAGTGGCAAAAAATTGAAAATTAAAGGGATGAGCATCCATTGGGAAATGGTTGAACATGTTGGTGATGGGATACTATCGTGGTATAAAGAATGATAAGCAACACGATTTCAGAAATAGCTGGGAAGCTCAGCAGGACCTAAAGCAGAGTGAAATAAGCAGAACCAGGAGAACATTGTACACAATAACAACAATACTGAATGATTATCAGTGAAAAGTTTGCTAATCTCAGCAATGCAACGATCTGGGACAATCCTGAAAGATAAGACCATTAAGACTCTCCACCTCCAGAGAAAGAACTGTTGGAGTCATCTTTCCCATCAGCGTATTTATAATTTTATTTCGGGGTTTTGGTCGTGTGTGAGTGTGCTCTTATGACAATGACCAATATGGAAGTGGGTTTTGCATGACAATAAAAATAAAATTTAAAAAGAAAAGAAATCAATCTTAGAGAAATGGAAGCTGGGATCATCATTATTATTGTCTCTGGCTGTCCAGTGCAAGCTTATAGAATCCCAGCTGGGAAAGTTGCCCCCTCCTTTTTTTTTCTCCCCAGCCGGGGCTCTGCAAACTCCTGGTATTTAAGGGCATCCTTTTAATGGTTGGAGAATTATCCTGGTCAGGGGTGGCCACCACTCCTGCTGAGAAGGAAGCAGCTTGAGAGTTAATAGCTTGGAGCTGGATCCCGGCATCTGCCACCTGGGCCCCTGAATGGGTGGGGAAATCCTGTCTTTGGTGGATGGATGGAGCACTCTATGGGCACAGAGGGCTTGGATTTCAATTCATTTCAGCAAATGTTTAGAAGCTTCCACAGAACAGAGAATGTCAGAATTAGAATGGGCCATAGAACATACATAGAATGTTAGAACAAGAAGTTCTGCAAATAATGAATGCTTGTTAACTGATTGTCCTTAGAAGGAGGAACAGAGAATGTGAGAGAGCAGGGAGGGACCTTTGAACACAGAGCAAACAATTTCAGAGCTGGCAAGAACAGAGATGAGAAAATATTAGGGCTAGGATAAGCCCTAACTAGGAACACACACACACACACACACACACACACACACACACACACACACACACACACACTATACAGAAAGTGAAATAGACTTCTAAGAGGGAAATATTTTCCCCAAGATTCCACAAGGAGTACATAGCACAGCCAGGATACAAACTCTGATCAAGCCTTTTCCTTTTCACCCTAGCTGGTTTCGACAATTGTTGTTCCCTAGATAGTCCTTCTCCAACCTTCAGTGAATGAACACTTGTGGAGATGTGTGTGTTTAGAACTCCATGACAAGCTGCCAGGCTAGCTCCAGTTTCCCTTTCTACAGGAAGTCTCCCCAGAGTCCTGCCTTACCCCTTCAAGCTCTATTGTAAAAGTCCCTTTCTCCCCAAGATGATATAGCCCTTCATTCTTGCAGTTCTGTCTCCTATAGATGAAACCTGTCTCCTGCCTGGACTGAGAGCTGTCCCCAAGGCAGACCTGAGCCTTCTTCTCTCTCCTCACCTACCTCACTCCAAAAGCCCTGGTTCATGAGGACTCAGCATGGTAGGGGCTCTGGAAAGACTGTTTAATTCCTTCTCTCGACCTGTCTTCTTTTGAGAAGCCCTATGACAGAGGTCCTTTGGCTTGCCTCCTTCTCTCTGAGCCAGATGGACTAAGTGCCATCTCAAGTGTAGGGGGATCCACTCCTAAGGAGAAAGAGGAAAAAGAGGAGGAAAGAAGAGGAGGAGGGGGAAGAAGATGAGGATATGAGGAGTAAAAGATAAGGGACAGAAGTAGGGGAAGGACTAGATGAAGGAAAAGTAAGAGGAGGGAGAGGAGAAGAGGGAAGGGGAGGAGAAGGGGGAGAGGAAAGAAGGGAAGCATCCAAGATGAAGGCCTGCCATCCTTTCGGAGTCTGGCCTAATTCCCTCCCGCTGCCTGCCTGCCTGCCTCCGTTCTGTCTTCAGGGTTGGTGCTTAGGGAGCTGAGATCCCAGGGCTAATTCCTAAGAAAGTAGTGGGGGATTAGGAAGCTAGGGAGATTAGGGGCAGAGCTGGGGGGTGCTGGGGGGAGTGGGACCCTCCTTGAAAGAGGAGTCTAATTCCACTTAGCTCTGAAGGGAAGTAGCATTGCCAGCCATAGTTCCTTCAAGGTCTCCCCAGTGCCCACATACCTTGGCCCCTGATAGGCAGTTTGTCTATAGAAGGGAGTGTTCCACCCCCACCCCTATCCCCTCCATCCCCAGGAGCCAGAGAGCCCAGGACTCTGCCCTCACCTGCCCCCATTCACCCCCAAACACACCATAGGCCTTTCTTTGTTAAATCCAGGGAACTAGAGCATAGAGGAAGATTAGAGTACATTGAGAAAAGGCTGTGTTCCAAGGGAAATCTTTGCCCCCAGGTCCTCCTGCCCCAGGTGAGGCACTTGGGCCAAAGACTTTCTAAATCTAATGGATTGCTCTGCTCCCCAGAGCCCTGGTACTGAGATTTGGGGGTCATGCTGGGCAATAGGGGAGAACCAGGAGCTGTGAGTGTGTGTATGTATAAATGTGTGAGGGAGAATATGGGTGGGCAGACTGGCAGCTTGCTTGGATAGATGGCCCCTACTCTTAGAAAGCCTGTGGTTTGAAGATGGAGATGGGAGAGGGAAAAAAACTGCACTCACAGAGGAGGCATAGAATACACAAATGGGGTCCCATGGAGTAACCAGGGACTGGTAGATATTGGGGATAGGGGACCCCAGAAGTGAGCCCCAGTCATAACTGAAATTTGGGGAGATGGGTTCAGTGGAAGGTAAACTGAGAAGATTTGAGGTGTCCTAGAGCAAGACCAGCGAGCAAGCTGAGCAAGGCATGGGAAAGAGTAAGGAGAGAAGCCCTGCCCTATGTGTGTCAGAATCTGAGCCCTTGGAGACAGTTCATGGCTGAGGAATAGGGAGGCAGGCTGACAGGCTTTAGAGACAGAATATCTCATGTCCGGTGGGCAGCCAGCTGTCCTAGGACTTTGAGTTAGTCATTCCCATGGGCTGGGACCAACTTTTCCTTCTCTGGCTCCTGGAAAAATGAGACCTTTCAGATTCCCTCCCCTCTAGGAACTGAAGCAAAATTATAGCTTTTCCTGTTTGGATTTTTGGGGGATGTGTGTGAAGGGAAATTTCTTCCTCTTCTTTATCTTGACTATCTTGTTCTTCCTTCCTTTTCCTTTGATTTTTCCTCCTCTTCTCCTTCCTCCAACTACTACTACAAACAACAGTCATAAAAATAATGACAATGATGACAATATCAGCTTCTACTCTCTTTCCCCCCCTCTCTCTTTCTCCACTCCCCCCTTTCTCCTCCCCCCTTCAGTCTCTCTCTTCATCTTCTCCTTGTTTCAAAACAATCTCTAGAGAGATGTACTACAATGTTTTTTGTACCTATTTTATCAATGAGGAAACAGAGATTAAGCAGAAAAGTGACTTTCCTAAAATTCTTCAGGGTCAGGCCAGGGCTCTTTGCCTTCTATCACAGCTGCCTCTTTGCAAACAAAAAGTTCCATGGAGCAGTACCACATTCATGAGTTAGACCAGGCTTCTCTCTGACCTCCCACTTCTCTCTGGATTCAGAAAGATCTGGAATAAAGGACATCGAAAAGAATCTGGGGAAAAAAACCTTTAGAAAATAGAGGAGAATTTGAGAACCTAGAAAAAAATCCAGAGAGAAGCTGGTGAGGATCTGGGGAAGACCAGAGAATATCTAAAGAGAATCCAGAGAGTATTCTGGGGAAGAATCCAGGGAGAATGGGGAGAGGGCCTCAGAAGAATCCAAGGAGAATCTGGAGAAGATCTGGGAGAAGAGAATCTGAAGAGAACTTGGAAAGGACTGGAGGAGAACTTTTTGGTGTTGGCTTCTTTTGGGGGTCCTGAGACCCTGAAACTTAGTAGGTCTCAGTCTTGCCTCCTCACATTCCAACCTGTTGAGAAGTGGGGCTGGGGTAGTGCTAGGAAGGCCAGAGGGGGAAAGCTGGCTGCAGGAGGCTAGAATGCCATAAGGGGTTTATTTTTAGTGAAAAAAGGTCCAATGGTCGATGGGAGGCCAGAGCCCTGGGCTAATGAAGCGGGACCTGGGCTTGTCAATAGTCTATCTGAATTATTTATCCCTTTTTGGTCAATCCCTGTCATGTCATTAGCATTTGTCTGTCAAAAGGGAAGGTGAGGGGTCCTGGACCCAGCTCTGAGGTTGGCTAGTTGCTCCTTATACTCCTCCTAGGGACCTCTGGGTGCCCTACAATGGTCACCCTGGCAGCCTAGTACTGCCTCCCTTGAGTCTGTTCTGAGGTCCAGAGAAAGGGTAGGGGCTTGATCAAGGCCCCTCAGGTAGCAGAGGAAGTTGAATCCAGATTATCTGACTACCCAATACCTCTTTCCAGCAAACCTTATGTATTTGTTTATTTTTTACTAATGCAATATTTGGTCCATAGGAGCTTGCGTAATAAATGCCTGTTGATATTTTAAAGAAAAATGACTTTGAAAAGCTTAAAGATTCTGCTGCCTGTCCTCACTTACCCAGGAATGACTTAGAGGGAAAAGGAGGCAGTGAGGGGTAGAGGTGAGAACCTGGCTGGAAGTCAGGAGTCCTGGGTTCTGCTGTTGCCTCAGCATGAGTGTGATCTTGTTGCTTGCTTGCTTCCCCTTTGTGAGTCTCAGTTTCTCCATCAGTAAATGAAGCAATTAGACTAGGTGATCTCTAATTCTGCCCTGACAGTCTCTGAGTTTGTGATTTCCTGTGTGCAGCCCAGAGACCCCCTAGAGGCTCTGCCTCACTCTCCCTGCCACCCCCACTCTCTCCAGCATGGTGAGATAATCACTCTGATCATGCTCACTGATCCCCCTTCTCTAGCACTTGGAGGTTAACAAATCACTTTCCTCCATGAGACTGGGGGGGGGGGGAGAAAGTGTGTGCAGAGGTAAACTATTCATGTTCTACTGAAGGGAAAACTGGGGGTTTGAGGCCAATGTCTTGCTCATGGTCCTGAAATGGGAAGATGTCAGAGACAGGAGGCATATGCAGGCTCCTGATTGCAGATTTGGGGCTCTTCTTTCGTGCCCCAGCCTGTCCCCAATCACCTCTCCTTGCTCCCTGACAGACACCTCATTTGATTCTTGAATCTCCTCTGCAGGGGCTGGTGTGATGGTGATGAGGATGGGCTCCCTTAAGACAATGGCAAGTGCTCCGGAGAGAAAAAAAGCACAGAACCAGACACGATGGTGAGAGACTAGCAAAAAGACTGAGGCTAGGTATCAGGAAGAACTCTCTCATACTGAAAGCCAACCCAGAATGGAATGGGCTACTTCATAAAGTATGGCGCTCTACCTTCGGGGACTTCAAGCACAGTCAGATAGGTTATGGTGGGGATTCCCTCCCAACTTTTCCCAGATTCTCTCCTGTCCCATCTTCCCCAGATTCTCTCTGGATTTCCCCCCAGGTCTTCTTCTCCAGATTTTCCTGGGTCTTCTCCAGACTCTCTCCCAGGTCCTCCCAAGATTTTTCCTTAGGTACTTCTGAGGTAATCACCCCAATGTTCCTCCAGGGCACCCTAGTTTCTCCCTGGATTTCCTTGGTGGGGGGCATACTCAGATGCAAATCCTAGGCTCTCCCTCTGAGCACCAAGGAGGGGAAGGTCTCAGCTGCTCTTTTTCATCAGGCAGACACACTCATGCACACTCACTCTAGGTCCAGGTGGAGGGATGGAGGCCTGGGGTGCTGTCAGTCACAGGCCTCCAGGGGAAAGCACACTCATTAACTGTTTGCCTTCATTTTGTCACATTGATGTCCAAGCAGAAGGAAGGAGAGAATTGAAGGGGGTGGGCTCCAGGAGCTGCCTAAAGGAGTTCCCCTCTTGTAGGGAGAGTGGGCACTGGATTATCTACTACTGTGGATTAGACAGAGGGGGCAAAGGCAGGGGCTCAACATTATGCAAAGATGCCAAAATTCAGCTGCTCAGCTCTTTTGAGATATAATAACGATACTATCCTTTTCCAGAGGATCTGAAGCTTTGCTAAGTGCTTTCTTCCCAAAATCTCTGGGAGGGAAGGAAGGGCAGAATTTTTCACCTCCATTGGGCAGAGGAAAAGGAAAGAGACTTGCCCAAGATCACTCAGTTATTAGGTGAAGGAGGTGAGATTTCATGGAACCAGAGTTGGACTCACAGTGTGTTTAGCTCTTTCTCTTGATGCACAGCTTGATCCAACTTTGCCTGAATCCTGAAGCTGTCCAGTCCTTCCTGGGGGAGCCTGTGGACTCCCTTCTGAAGTCCTCTGCTGACAGCTTTGGGCACTGAAGTGACACAAAGACATGCTAAGAGAACTGAAAGTCAGAATTTGGAAGGACCTGAGAACCTAGAATGGCACAGCTGGGAGAGAACTTAGAATGGAAAATGTCAGAGTTGGAAAGGGTGTAAGAACAGAAAGTGTCAGAGCTGAGAGAACCTAGAACACAGAATATCAGAGTTGGGAGAGCACTAAGAACATGAAACAGAGAATGACAAAGAAGGGAAAGAATTTAGGGACTATAGAATCCATTCCGCTTATTTCACAAATGAAGAAACTGAGGCCAAGGGAGTGATGGGATTTGCTACACCCATGAAATATCCCCTACCATTGCATATGTCCTGGAGTTTATGATTAGCTAATCTTTAGGAATTATTCAGCTCTTATAAAATCCTCTCATGTTGGTGAGGCAGTGGGCACTGCCCTCTAAAGGGAACATTTCAATGGAGAATTTTCCCCTCCCCTATCTCCCCATTTTCCCCTCAGGTGCCTATAGTCCTCAGTCCAAATTCTTACAGCCTGGGAGAGACACTTGACCCTTTCTTCTCAGTTAAGTGATGCCTGAAGATCACGTTGGCAAGAGCTTGTATTTGAGCTGAGGTTCTCTCCCTTGAAGATCAGTATCTTCTCTCACCTTAATATTCCATAATGCCTTTTCTGTGCCTGCAGATGGTACTAAGGGGCCAACAGAAGCATCCTCCTCCATTCATTCATTCAACAAATATTTACTGAATGCCTGATGAGAGCAGGTGCTTTGACAGACAGGTCTCATCAACTGCTCTCCCTCTTCTTGTCCCTTAGGACCAATATGTCTTCCTCTGACAGTTAAGGAGCTCAGAAGGAATCTAGAAACAGAACCCGGAACCCCAGGAACCATAACTATAAGCCAGGCCAGGGAAATCTATAGGAATAGTTGCTTTATTTTGTCTGTAGTATGGAGAAAGTAGGGGAAAGCTGCACTCACCCAGATAAGCCCCTGTTCTCTAAGTTTAAGAGCCTTCTCTTTTCCTCCAGGAGAATGTCACCCTCTTGTCTCTCCATGATGCTGTGAAATGCCCTCTTCTTGGTTCTATTCCTGGCCCCAGACCTGACCACCAAATAGTCAACATTGATTTAATAGACTGTGCTAAGCTTGGGGTCCCTGCCCTCCTAGAACATACATTCTATTGGGGGAAGACTGTGTATACAAATAATTAAACACAAGGTGACTGGAAAGAATAAGGATGTTAACCACCTGGGTTAAATGGGGAGTGGGACAGCAGGTAAGGTTTCAAGGTGGAGATAGTTCCAAAACTTCTGAGAAACTGGAGGGGCCCATAGAACATTTACTGATGCAATGCTTTCCATAATGTCTATTTCCTGTAGTTCTATATTCCTTTCTTATCATGTATAAAGGATATGGCTTTGCTTCTTAGAATCTTGGAACTATATGTGCTGTACTTCTCCCCCCCCCCAAAGGAAATGGGTCAATATTGTTTGCTCTAGAATATACACATATGTTTACATTCAATTATATTAATAATTCACAGTTCTCTTGTTCTCTTGTTAGGTATGTGTTCATGGGAAAACCTTTTCCTCTCCCCTATAAAAATGATCTAGCAGGGGGGGCAGCTGGGTAGCTCAGTGGATTAAGAGTCAGCCCTAGAGACGGGAGGTCCTAGGTTCAAATCTGGCCTCAGCCACTTCCTAGCTGTGTGACCCTGGGCAAGTCACTTGACCCCCATTGCCTAGCCCTTACCACTCTTCTGCCTTGGAGCCAATACACAATATTGACTCCAAGACGGAAGGTAAGGGTTTAAAAAAAAATGATCTAGCAGGGGCAGCTGGGTGGCTCAATGGATTGAGAGCAAGACCTAGAGACAGGACATGCTAGGTTCAGACAGAGGCTGTGTGACCCTGCATAAGTCACTTAACCTCCATTGCCTAGTCCTTACTATTCTTCTGCCTTGGAACCAATACTTAAGTATTGATTCTAAGGCAGAAGGTAAGGGTTTTTTAAAAATTGATCTAGCATTGTCCATGTAGAATCTCAAAGAGGGGAAAAATCTCCCCTAAAGCATGAGTACCTTTGTATGGTCTTCTAACTCCCAAGAAGGACCTGGCACTTGCCAGGGAATTGACCTGTATTACATAAGTATTTATTATCCTTTGCTTTTTGCTTTCATTCTCAAACCAGGAAGGGTTCCCCCTCTCTGACCAATGATAATCCTATTGATAAAATACCCATTTGGGCCAAGATGGCCTTATAACATCTGATATCCCCTCCTACCCCTATTAGCCAACCTTGAATAAGTCTGGAAACCTTTCGCCTATCCTCTCATCCCAATCAACCAATTGCTTTATTCAAAGACCCTAAAATGTTAGTCTTGAAGCAGAAATAGCAGATTTGTCCCCCCACCACTAATTATCCAAGAGCCTCAGAACAGAAAGGAGCAGCTCTAGCACATGTCAGAGCTAGAAGTTTTCCTGGACAAAATGGGAAAGTAGCTTTCCCACCAACATCTGATTGGACCCTGATTTTCCATCCTCAGATGCTGGAAAGAATATCCTATAATCAGCCTCATTCAAAGACAAATCCTGTGCCTGGCTTTCCTTTTCCTCTCCGAAGTGCAAATATGGTATTAGTCCATAATCACTCATTTGGAAAGTCATTTGCCGCCAAATGAAGGAATTGAAATGAGTAGCAGAAAGCTGATCAAATCTCCTCGTTTTAACATTCCTCAGACTCAGGGATGCCTGATTCCAATTGCTGGAGTAAGTGCTCCTAATTGAGAAGCTTCAATGAAGAAAAAGAGGATGTCAGGCATGAGGGGCTGCTTCTGTGAATATATACAAGTGGGAGACGGAAGGTTAAGATCCAGAGGCAATCTATAAGGAATTCGTTTATTGTTCATAAAGATAAATAATGTGAATAAGCTTTGAAAAGCAGGGTGGGTCCAGACTTTGAATTGTCCTAAGTGCCAGGATTTCAGCCTGCCGTGGAGATGCATGCCTATAATCCTAGCAGCTGGAGGAGGCTGAGGCTGGTGGTTATTGTGAGCTCAAGGGTTCTGAGCTTCAGTGGGTTATGCCAGTCTGATGCCCTCACTAAGTCTGGCACCAATATATGGGGAACCTTGAGAAGGCATCACCACGTTGCACGAGCATGTCAGAAAGGGTGCAGATCCAAACTGGTGTGCCAATATATAATGAGATCAGGTCTGTGAGTGGCTCCTGGACTTCTAACCTGAGTGAAATAGGAAGATCCAGGCTTTAAAGAAAACCACCTTCAACCGAATGCTGTTGTGGTTTGTCCAATGGGCAATGTGATGGTTCTGCGAATGGAGGGAATATCCCTATGCTTTAGGAAGATGATTTTGGCAGGCTAGTGAGGACCCTTTGGAAAAGAAAGGGATTGGAATGAGGAAGAGCAATTAGGAGGCTATTACGATATAGATCAAGGGAGAAGCTATTCACAGACTGACCCCGAACTGTGATCATAGACTGAGCCCTAAAAGATAGCCTCTCTACTCTCTGACTCTTCAAATCCTACTAATCCTCATTTAATCAAACAATATGGCAAATGAAGTGAAAAAAAAATGTGAGGCAACTAGGTGGCTCAATAGATTGAGAGCCAGGCTTAGAGATGGGAGGTCCTGAGTTCAAATTTTACCTCAGACATTTCTTAGCTGTATAACCCTAGGCAAGTCACTTAACCCCCATTGCTTAGCCCTTACTATTCTTCTTCCTTGGAACCAATACTTAGTTTTGATTCTAAGACAGAAGGTAAGGGTTTAGAAGAATAAAGAAAATATGCACATACCATTCATTCATTCTTAGCATTTTTCATAAGGAAACACATTTGGAGAAAATGTAGCTTGGGGATAAAAGTGAAAAGGAATATACCAAAAACCCATGTTTAGCATAAAAGGCATACACATGTGTGACATGGGAAATTCACATCTTTGACCCCAGAGTTGCTGATTTCCTCTGGTGATATAATAATAGCTAACAATTCTCGGAGGAAAGTTTATATTTATTTGTATAATTATTATATTTTACAAATGAAAAAATTGAGGCAAATACAGATTAAGTGACTTGGTCAGGGTCTCTCAGCTGGGAAACCTCTGAAATCACATTTGAACTTAGGTCTTCCTGTCTCCAGGCAGGCCACTCTATCTACTGTTCCACTGAGCAGTCTGGGTATTTAATCATGATTTTCTTTATTGTATAATCCTGGTCATTTTATTTGCTCCTATTATCTGGCATTTGAACTCTCCATTACAGCTGCTGGGTACATCTCCAGTGGGTTCAGAAGTCACTGAGGTGTTCTCAGATATTGTCAACTGGGCTTCATTCAGGTCTTCAGGACCATCTATTGCTTTCTTTTTCATGAGTATGATAGTTGACACTATGGATTGAGTCTATGATCTAACGCACCCAGCCAACAGAATTCAACAAAAGCCACATGATCCATTCTTTTCTTTTAATTATATTTTGTCAAGATACTTGGTACCAGACAACAATCTGACATGGGATTAGGAAATTCTTTGAAATTTGGTTATGTCCTTCATTATAAGCCTGTGCTCTCCAAACCAGGTTAGGGTGATCAGACCAAGATACTCCCCTCAGGAGCTGTAAGAAGGTTGGGGCACCAACATGATCTTCATTTCCAAAATCCTTTCTGAGAGTCAGAAAGACCTGAGTTTGAACCCTTATCCCTAACTTATTGTATGACCAAGTCCCTTAACCTCTTTTAGCCTTGGTTTCCTCATCTGTAAAATGGGTTGAATAAAAGCATCTATCTCACAGGATTGCTGTGAAGGGAAAATAATAAAATATTTGAAGAATGCTCTATGCCATAAAGTGTTATAAAAATCTGAACTATCATTGACTGGTATGCAGATGAAGCTAAGGCCAGAACAAAAATCATCGAAAGAAAGCAAGATCATTCATTTCCAACCCTCTGATCCATATTCCTACCTATATTTTATATACATATAATGTCTCATATAATATATAATATATGTTGGTAATAAAATCTCATCTCTCCCTACACTAATCCTTCCACAAGAGGGCATAAACCTTCAAAGTGAGGGTTCAGTATCCCAACCATTACTTGGATGTTTACAGACAGTTCTTGATTTCTCCTTTAAAGACCCCTGCCCATTCCTTTTTCCAAGGGGCATACAGCTTTCTACCACATCTTCTGGAGTTCAGTCACATGCTGCCAACTGATTTGGGAGCTTTTCTGTCATAACTGGAGATAGAAGTATGGGCATCAAGACAACCAGGACCTTGAGACCACATGGGATGGGACAGCTGACCAAGGAAGATTCTAGTAGAGGGTGCTAGGAAGGAGTGGGGGCAGTCATCCTAGACTTTTCACTTTTTCTCTAGTCAGTTCCCAATGATACCCATTTCATCTCCTCTCCATATTCTCTCAAATGATACCATAGCCAGCCTTCTCCAGAAACTCATCATTTCTTATTTCAACTATTTAAGCAGTGTCTTAACTGGTTTCTATGTAACCTCTCTAACCTATCCTCCACAGAGCTGCCAAATCAATATTCCTAAAACCTAGGTCTGGCCATGCCACCATCTTGCTCCAAAAGCTCCAGTGATTCTCTATTGCCTCTAGGAAAAAAATATAAATATAATAAAATAAAATATAAAGCCCTATTTATATAAATATAATAAAATAAAAATATAAAGCCCTTCCTAATGTGACTCCTACCTACCATTCCAGGCTTATTATACACTACTTTCCTTCATGTACTACTACTACTAGGCTACATTCCTCTCTTCAAACCCTAGATCCAGCCTGGAATGCCCTTCCTTCTCTCCTTGGCTTCTTGAAACCTTGGTTCTTCCTTCAGAGTTCAGCAGAAGTGTCAATTCTTACAGGAAGGCTTTCCTGATTTCCCCAGTTGTTAATGCCACCTCCTGTCTCAATCCCCTCTCCCCATCCCTCTGCAAAATCACTGATTTATTTTTGATACATGTTGTATTTGCTTACCTATGAACAGGCTGTATTGCCCGAAGGAGAACAAGAGCTCGCTGTGGGCAGGGACCGCTTTGATTTTGTCTTTGAATTCCCATAACCTTGCTTACTGCTTAGAACACAAGAGGCATTTAATAAACCACTATTGATCCTGGGTTGATTGATTCCCATCCGATAAGCTTTCACCAGATAGGAAGGGATATCCTGGAGCAAGCAGATTTCAGAATCGCAAGATTTGGAGCTAAAAAGGAACTTTGGGGCTCATTTAGTTGGATAGTTTGCCCTTTATAGAGGAGGACACTGAGGCCTATTGGGAAGGGACTTATTCACCCATGGACACACTGGTAATGACAGATCAAGAACTAAAACCTAGAATTCTGACTTCAAAATTGGTCTTTCCACTGCATTTCATTCAGTGCCTCCCAGGGAGCAGATGATCTGGAGGAGAGCAACAATTCAAGTTGGGGATTGTGCTTTTTTAGGGCAGGGTCCTGAATCTAGGGAGAGTGGAGGGTTGGGACAAAGGAATGGGGAGGACCTGGACAAGATCATTTCCCATTTCAGGCATGGCAGCCAGGACAGGATTTGAGGCTAAGGGGAAACAGATCAGTCCCATTCAGTACCTCTTCTCTGATCTTGGGTGATGACAGCCACATCCTTAATCCTGATGGTTTAAGTTCTACCAATGAGCTTTTCCACTGTCCTCAATTCCCCTTCCCATCCATCCCTAGCCTCTGTGGGGTTCTGACTCAGTGTTGCAAGGACCTCAAAACCTTTCAGTCTGAGCCACAGTGTCACTCCTCTCCCCACTCCACCCCATCATAGGTCCTCCTTCCCTTGAAACAGTCAAACCATTTTCTGACTGCCTCTGGAGCCCATTTCAGTTGATATTCCCTATCATTGCCCTCTCTCAGGGTCCCAGGTAGGGCTTTCATTCTATAGCCTAAATCTTGTCCTAC
The DNA here is from genome assembly GCF_027887165.1 of Monodelphis domestica. Classification (NCBI taxonomy): domain Eukaryota; kingdom Metazoa; phylum Chordata; class Mammalia; order Didelphimorphia; family Didelphidae; genus Monodelphis; species Monodelphis domestica. The sequence continues at coordinate 31,551,864 of NC_077228.1, read as the reverse complement.
CTGCCAGAGAATCTCTTACCTAGGCACTATTGCTCCCCCCTCTCTCAAACCCTTACCTTCTGTCTTAGAATCAATACTAGGTATTAGTTCCAAAGCAGAAGAGTGGTAAGGGCTAGGAAATGGGGTTCAAGTGACTTGCCCAGGGTCACCCAACTAGAAAGTGTCTGAGGTCAGATCTGAACCCAGGACCTAGGCCTGGCTCTCAAACCACTGAGCCACCCATCTGCCCCCACCTATTGCCCTCACTTAACACAATCCTTACAACAATAATGACTAGCATTTATATAGTGCTTTTGGTCCTCACAACAATGCTGTGAAGTAGGTGCTATCCCCATTTTACAGATGAGGAAACTGAGGCTGAAAGAGGCTTGATGACTTGCCCAGGATCACCCAACTAGGATGTATGAGGCAGGATTTGAGCTCAGATCTTCCCTACTCCATGTACCACTTATATCTAAAGCCTAACAATATTGCAATTATTCCAACCACGTTCCCCTCAGTTTTGGGGGGAGGGGAGAGGAGGGAGGTTTTTTTAAGCACACAAATTGGAGGAAAGGTCTTGGCCACACCCACTAGCATGCAGGGGATTTGGGGGCTGCAGACAGAAAGTCCCAAGATACCCCTTTAGCCTAAATTCTCCTCCACTAGCTCTATCTTTCCCAACTCCTCAAATTCTTGCTGCTTTGTCCTTCCTCAATAATCCCTCTCTCTGGAGTACTAGAAAGATTGCTGGTCTTGGAGTCAGGGGACCTAGGTTTCAGACCTGATTCGGCCATTAGATTTACTTCATGGCCTCTGGAAAGCCCCTTCATTGCTCTGGATCTCTGTGTCCACACTGCCAAATGAAAGAGTTGATCGGACTTAGTGGTGGGTCTCTCAACCCTTCCTAGCCTAGTGCTGACATCCTGGCATTGTGGCTCCATGTTTTCTTCCCCCTCTCCCTCCCCCTTTGAGTGAGTGAGGAGGGGAGGGGAGAGAAGCTTGGGGAGCTCCCCACCCCCTCCCAACAAGAAAACCATTGATCCCCCCCTAATGCTTTCTCCTGCTGCCTCCTCCTAACACCTCCCTAAGCTGCAGCCACTAAGCCTCATCTCCCAGGCTCTAATCACCAAGTCTTACTTCTGATCTACGGAAATGACAAGGAGCCTTTTTTTTAGGGGGGGGGAGGATTTGGCAGCGCTGGGGAAGCTGTCAGCTAAAGCTGTCCAGGAGATATGTGGAGAGAGGGAGCAAAGAAGACTCTGGAGCCCTCCCCACTCAGCCCCATCACTCCAAAGAGATCCGTCCTGCCACACTCCCAACCCACCAGAAGTGCTGGGACTAAGGTTCACTTGGAGACATCAGGAGGGCTGGGAAGTGAAGGGAGGGGGAAAATCCGAGGTCAGATAAATGGAAGGAGTCCAGTATCCAGAGCAGGGGCTGCCCTTTGTCCTTGGACAATCCCTCCAAAAATCAATTGACAAGAGTTTATTGTTGCTGTTCAGTCATTTCATTCACATCTTCTGACTCTTCATGACCCCGGTTGGGGTTCTCTTGGCAGAGATACTGGAGTAATTTGCCATTTCTTTCCCTAGATAATTTTACAGATGAGGAAAGTGAGTCAACAGGGTGAAATGACTTGCCCAGGGTCACATAGCTAGGAATTATATGAGACCAGATTTGAACTCGTGTCTTCCTGATTCCAAGTCTAGCACTCTATTTGCTCTGGAGCCACCTAGCTGCTCCAAACACCTATTAAGGGCCTATTATATGGCAGGCACCATGCTGGGTACCAGGCATATTCAAAGACAAAAATCAAATAGATCTTGCCCTGTAGGAGCTTATATACTACTAAGAGAAAAAATATATACACGTGTCAATATATGTAAAATATGATCAAAACTAAATATAGTATTTTAAAAATATGATATAAGAATTTTTTAAACCTATGATAGGGTCAACTAGGTGGTACGAGGCCTAAGGATGAGAGGTCCTGGATTCAAATCTGACCTCAGCTATTACCTAGCAGTGTGACTCTGGGCAAGTCACTTATCCCCCATTGTCTAGCCCCTGTCACTCTTCTGTCTTGGAATTGATACTTAGTATTGATTCTAAGACAGAAGGGAAGGGTTTAAAAAAACTCTGCGGTATAATTTGAGGAAGAAAGTACTACCAAGGGGAGATGGGTGATAAGAAAAAGTGTCATATGATACTTGAACTGAATTTGGAAATAAATGAATGACTCTAGGAATCAGAGGTAATGAGAAAATAAATTACTTGGGTGGGAGTGGGGTGTCATTGCCAAGGCATAGAGATGGGAGCTGAAAATCGTGGCAGAAAGAGCAAGATGGTCAGTTTGGCTAGACCATAGAGTTTGGGAAAGTTGAGTCATACAGAAAAAAGTTGGAAGAAAAATATTTATTTAGTACACAAGTGACTTGCTCAGGGTCACACATTTGGTAAATGCCTGAGGGCAGATTTGAACTCAAGTCTCTGATTCTAGGTCCAGTGTGTACTGAGCTACCTAGCTGTCTCAATAGAAAGGTAGTTGTGAAGACCCAAACAAAAGAGGTAGAAATGATCTTAGAGGTAATTGGGAACCACTGGAGGTTTTCCAGTAGGGAAGTGCCATAGTCAGATTTGCCCTTTAGGAAAATTGCCTTAGTAGCTATGTGGAGGACAGAATGGACTGAGGAGAAATCAGTTACACTATGGAAATAGAACAGATGGGAGGTGATGAGGGCATGGACTGGGATGCTTCTGGTACTGTGAGCGGATAGAAGCAGTGGATATAAAAGTTGCTGTGGATATAAAAATGACAAGATTTAGCAACTCATTAGATTGGAGGGCTGAGGAAGAAGAGTTGAGGAAGACTCCTAGGTGATTGGAAGAACACTGGTGATGAGTACAGAAACAGGGAGACTTAGAAGAGGGATGAGTTTGGGAGAGAAGATAAGTTCCATTTTGGAAATGTTGAGTTTTAAGTGCCAATGGGACATCCAGCTGTAGATATACAACAGGCAGTTGAAGAATAAAGATTGGAAATCAGGAAAGAAGCTAGGCCTGGATATATATTTTTCTGAATAGGATTTGATGGAGTCAATAAGGAAGAATATAGAGAGAAGAGACCAAAGGACAATCTTGGGATCAGTTGAAAGAACTGGAGATATTTATCCTGAAGAAGAGAAGACTTGGGGCCTGCATGAAAGTTCTCTATAAACATTTGAAGCCATGTTTTCCATGATAATACATGTATAACCTAGTCTGAATTGTTTGCCAGCTCTGGGAGGAAGAGAAAGAAGGAAGGGAGAAAATTTGGATTATATAACTTGTAATATATATAATCTATTATAATAAAATATAAACATTTGAAGGGCTGACACAAGAAGGATTAGACTGGTTCTACTTGGTGCTCCTCCCTTGCAAAATGGAGGAGCAATGGATAGATGTTGCTAAGAAGAAAATTTAGGTTTGAAAACAGAAGGAACTTTCTAATAATTAGAGCTGTCCTGAAGTGGAATGGAATTCCCCAGAAGGTGATGGTTTGATGGTTTCCTCTTTCCTGGAGTCCTTCAAAGGGGAGCTGGATGGCCACTTACAGGAAGGATTTCTGATCAGTTGTAACAACCAAGAGGGAAGAGGTAAGGGAGAGGCACTCTGCTTTAGAGGAATATGTACTTGATTAGAAGTCAGACTAAAGAGTTCTTTACATGTGTGATTTCAGTTCAATTCAAGAAACACTTAAGTACTTGCCATGCTTATTTTTGTATTTACCAAGCTTGGCTACTCACCTCCCTCCCAAACTCTAGTTTATTTTCTCCCTAGGCAGGATCTATTCTATGTTTGTACAGGCAGATATTTAAGAGTGCCTGGCACAAAGTCAGTGGTACTTGGTGTTGGCTGATTAATGAGTTTTGGGGGTGGGGAAGTGTTCTTTTTAAAACAGTCTAACCTGGAACTTCCTCAAGTTCTGTGCCAGGCTCTCCACCAGCCTAGCCCAAGTCCCATACTCAACCCCAGCCTCCTCATCCAAGCAAGTTCTAGAAAAAAGAGAACCAGGGGAATAAATGTACCAGCAGCCACTCCATGCTCTGGGTATCTCTCAGTATTTACAAGAGTTTCTGACAGACTCAACTGTTTCTCTTCCTTTATATGTTTTCTCTCTTTTTCACTTTATTTTTTAACCCTTACCTTCCATCTTAGAATCAGTACTGGGTATTGGTTCCAAGGTAGAAGAGTGGTGAGGGTTAGGCAATGGGGGTTAAGTGACTAGGCCAGGATCATATAGCCAGGAAGTGTCTGAGACCAAATTTGAACCCAGGACCCTCCTATCTCCAGGTCTCATGCTCTATTCACTGTGGAACCTCCCTGCTACCCTCACTCATCTGTCTTTCAGTCCCTATCTGAGGATCTGTCTCTGACTGTATGCTAAAACCAAGGCAAAGAGAATTTGGGATCCTGCTGGTCGGATAGGATTTAAGATAGTAGAACTAGTCCTGGTTGGGGAGTCCCTCATAGAACCTTCATCTCTGATAGTTACTAGCTGAGTCACCCTGGTCAAGTCCCTTGCTCTCTCTGGCCAAGGGCTTAGACCATGTCGGAAACCCTTCCACCTTCAGTTCCCACCTCTCCCAATCAGCCTCTCCTGGAGTAGGACAGCCCCGAAGCTGGCTTCGGGAGAGTCCCCAGACCTCCTTTCCCAAAAACTCCTTTTCCAGAAGGCTGGGCTGGTGGGAAAAGGAGGCCAGGTCGGGCTAGAGAGACTCCCGGGACTCGCCGGCTCCACAGGCAGGCTGGGAGGCGGGAGGGCTCATCTCTCTCCCTGCAGGAGTGTAATTACAGCGGAGGCAGCGGCGGGGGGAGCCCGCGCGGTTAATGGCGTCTGAGGGTAATCAGGAATTAATTACGCGTTTCCCGGGAATCCCAAGCTGGGCGGAGATTCCAGGGCCCAGCTCAGGCTGATAGAGAGGTTAAGGGTGTGCAGGCGGGGCTCTGGTCCAGGGCCCACGGTCACTCTTTATAGGGTCAGAGCAAGCCAATGGGCACCTGCTGAAGCTGGTTCCCGACCAATGGAAATTCCGGGTGCTTGAGAAGAGCTATTAGAGGCAGGGAGCTTCTGTTATCCCTGCACCCACTTGAGTCCCCAGCAGGGGGACTGGCTGCTGGCCATCATCCTCCCTTTACCTGATCCCCTCCAGTCCAAAGAGAATTTACTGATGACAAGTGCCAGGTGCTGGGAATGCAAAGACACAAGTGAATCATTCTCTGCCCTCAAGGAACTTCCCTTCTGGTGTGAGGATGGGATGGGATGGGGGTGGGGGGTGGGAGGAGGAGGGCCCAGCTGTTTCCCAAAGAAGGTACTCCAGAGTCATTTCAGGATGGAGGGACCTCGAACTATTAGCAGGGTAGGGATCCGGATGGGCTTCCTGGAAGAGGAGGCTCCTGAAGGGACTGAATCTGTAAGGATTCTATTAGGCAGAGATGAAGGGGAGCCACTGAAGAATGGAGACCAACAAAGGCAAAGTGATGGGAGATGAAACTGGGGAATTGTTAGTGGTCCAGATTGGCTAGAAAAGAGAATGTGCCCAGAGGAGTCTTGTGCAATTAGTACCCCAACTGTGAATGACTTTGAAGGACAGGCCAAGGCATTTGCATTTCCCAGCAGTAATAGACTTCAGAGACTTTTGAGCAGAGGAGTGACATGGCCAGATCTATGATATAGGTGTATAGCAATAAAAACAGAGCAATATAAATTTCACAGCTGTGTGGGGTGGATTAAAGAGGGGAGAGGCTGGAGACAAGGAAGCCGATTCAGAGACGTTGCAAGAGTCAAGACCCAAATGATCAGGGATTAAAGGCAGCAGTGGGTCGCTGTGTGAATAGATAGAGGAAGATACAAGAAAATTGGTGGAAAAAGAAGTGAGAACATTTGATTCCTGGTCCAAAGATGGGATGAGGGAGAGGGTATAGTGTAGGACAAGACTGAGGTTGTCTTGGTATCCTTGAGAAAAATGGGGAAGTTTGAAAGAGGTATGGAGTTCTCAGATAAAGAAATCAAAACTATTAACAAGCACATGAAGAAGTGTTCTACATCTCTTATAATCAGAGAGATGCAAATCAAAACAACTCTGAGGTATCACCTCACACCTAGCAGATTGGCTAACATAACAGCAAAGGAAAGTAATGAATGCTGGAGGGGATGTGGCAAAATAGGGACATTAATTCATTGCTGGTGGAGCTGTGAACTGATCCAACCATTCTGGAGGGCAATTTGGAACTATGCCCAAAGGGTGCTAAAAGAATATCTACCCTTTGACCCAGCCATAGCACTGCTGGGTCTGTACCCCAAAGAGATAATGGAGAAAAAGACTTGTACAAAAATATTCATAGCTGCGCTCTTTGTGGTGGCCCAAAACTGGAAAATGAGGGGATGCCCATCAATTGGGGAATGGCTGAACAAACTGTGGTATATGTTGGTGATGGAGTACTATTGTGCTCAAAGGAATAATAAAGTGGAGGAGTTCCATGGAGACTGGAACAACCTCCAGGAAGTGATGCAGAGCGAGAGGAGCAGAACCAGGAGAACATTGTACACAGAGACAAACACACTGTGGTATCATCGAACGTAATGGACTTCTCCATTAGTGGCGGCGTAATGTCCCTGAACAACTTGCAGGGACCCAGGAGAAAAAAACACCATTCATAAGCAAAGGATAAACTATGGGAGTGGAAACACCGAGAAAAAGCAACTGCCTGAATACAGTGGTTGAGGGGACATGACAGAGGATAGACTCTAAATGAACACTCTAATGCAAATACTATCAACAAAGCAATGGGTTCAAATCAAGAAAACATCTAATGCCCAGTGGACTTACGCGTCGGCTATGGGGGGTGGGGGGTGGGGAAAGAAAATGATCTATGTCTTTAACGAATAATGCTTGGAAATGATCAAATAAAATATATTAAAAAAAAAAAGAAAGAGGTATGAGTTGGGAGACATAGGTGGGTCTGTAGATTGAGATCCAGTCCTAGAGATGGGAGGACCTGGGTTCAAATCTGACCCTGATATTTCCTGGCTGTGTGTGACCTTGAGTAAGTCACTTAGTCCCCATTGCCTAGTCCTTACTACTCAATACATAGTATTGATTCAAAGACAAGGTAAGGGTTTAAAAAAAGAAGAGAGATGAATTTAAGGGGGAATGGTAATAAGTTCTAATTCAGAAATATTAAAGTCAAACCAACAAATATCATTTAACCATCTACTCTGTGTTAGGTGCTGTGTCAAATGCTAAAAAAAAAAAAAGGTAAAGGCAGTGCCCACTCTCAAGGAGCTTACAGTCCAATGAGGGAGACAACCTGCAAATGACTATGAACATACAAGGCATCTACAGGACAAATTGCAAATGATCTCAAGGGGAAGGCACTAGCACTCAGGGCATCAGGGAGGGCTTCTTGAAGAAGGTGGTGTTTTAGCTAAGATTATGAACCAAGGAAGCCAGGAGGGAGAGAATTTCAGGCTTGGGGGACAATGTGACTGGATTAAAGAATACATGGGTATGGAGCAAGTCAAATGTAAGAAGCCTGGGAAGGTAGAAAGCAGCTAAAATAGGAAAGACTTTAAAAATTAAACAGAATTACAGGATATGAGAGGGATAATTCTGATTGCATTAAATTAAAAAGGGTTTGCACAAACAAAACCAAAAAGGCTCAGATTAGAAGGAAAGCTGAAAACTGAGGGGGGAAAAAGCATTTTACAGCAACTTTCTCTGATAAAGGTCTCATCTCTCAAACATATAGAGAAGAGAGTCAAACTTAAGACTATAAGTCATTCCCCAATTGATGCACAGTCAAAGGATATGAATAGGCAGTTTTCAGATGAAGAAATCAAAGCTATCTCCAGTCATATGAAAAAATGCTCTAAGTCACTATTAATTGGAAAAATGCAAATTAAAATAATTTTGAGGTAGATTGACTAATATGACAGAAAAGAAAAATGGTAAGGATGTGAGAAAACTGAGATTGCAAGACATGTGGGAGTTCTTGTCCATTCTTGATGCAGTTGTAAATGGATCCTACCATTCTGGAGAGCCATTTGGAACTATGCCCAAAGGGCTATAAAAATGTTCATTCCTTCCATGGCTGAACTCTACTTCTGTAAGTCCTAATTTGGGGGATCTATATCATAAGTTTCGATAAAATCTATATGAGAATTTTTTAAAAAACAGATACTCTTTGACCCAGAAATGTCACTATTAAGATTGTATCTCAAAGAGATTTAAAAAAAAAAAGGAAAAGCACTTATATGTACAAAAACATTTATAGCAGCTCTTTTCATTGTGTCAAAGAATTGGAAACGAAGATTATATCCATCAATTGTGGAATGGCTAAACGAGTTGTGATATATGATTGTGGTGGAATATTATTGAACTGTAAGAAATGATGAGCAAAATGACTTCAGAAAAATCTGGAAAGACTTACATAAACTGATGCAAAGTGAAGTGAGCAGAACCAGGAGAACATTGTACATGATAACGATAATGTGCAATGATCAACTGTGAATGACTTTGGCTATTCTCAGCAATACAAAGATCCAAGACAATTCTGAAGGAATCCTGATGAAAAATGCTGCCTACCTCCAGAGAAAGAACTAATGGGGTCTGAATTCAAATTGAAACATGTTGTTTTTAACTTTCTTCATTTTACTTCTTCCTTTTTCTTGTCTTCTTTTCTGTGTTTTATTTCACAATATGACTAATATGAGAAAGTTTTTCATGATAGCACCTGGATAACCTTTTTCAAACTGCTTGCTTTTTCAATGAGATGGGAGAGGAGAAAGGGTAGGAGAAAATTTGAAATTCAAAATTGTAAAAAAAAAAAAGAAAGAAAAATATCTTTACATATAATGAAAAAATAAAATGTTTAAAAATTAAAAGAGTTTAATATTTATTCCTGGAAATAATAGGGAGCCACTGGAATTTATTGAGTTGGGGAAGTTGGCCTGTGCTTTAGAAAGATCCATTTTACAGTTGAGTGGAAAATGGACTAGAGTGAGAAAAAAGCTCAGCTAGGTGATGAGGTAGATAGAGCACTGACCCTAGAGTCAGGAGGACCTGAGCTCCATCAGACCTTGTATACTTACTAGCTGTGCAAGTCACTTCACCTCATTTGTTTTAGTTCCTCATCTGTAAAATGAGTTGGAGAACAGAATCACCAACCTTTCCATAATATCTTTGCCAAGAATATCCTAAATGGGGTCACAAAGTGTCGGACATAACTAAAAAGGGCTGAAAAGGCAAAAAACAAAAGAGGAAAGACTGGAGACAAGGAGAGCAAAATTGTGATAGTCCAGTTGAGAAGTACTGAACATCTGCCCAAGGGTGGTGGCAGTGTCAAAGGAGAGAAGGGAATAAACATAGGAAAACTGTTAGAAAGATGAAAATGTCAGGACCTGACCACCATTTGAATATGGGAAAGGGCAAAGATAGTGAAGTTGGCACCCAGGTTGTGAGTGTGAGTGATGCTGGAGGATAGGCGTATCCTCTAAAGCAATAGTGAAGTTAGGAGGGTGGGAGGATTGGGGAGGGAAGACAATGAGCTCCCTTAGGGTTAAGTCTTGATGTCTAGGACATCCAGGTAGAGATATCCAGCTAGCCAAAGGGATTCAGGAGAGAGACTGGAGTTGAGGATGTCCATTGAGAAGTCATCTGCAAAGAGGTGATATTTGAACTTGGGATGAGATTAGTATGAAAGAGAGAATAAAAAGAAGAGAGCTCAGGAATGAGACTTGAGAGTGCCACCCCTTCCCAACTCTCTTGCTTAATGGCTCAGAGATGGAGGATGATTCAGCAAACGAGACCGAGAAGAGGCAGAGTAGAATCTAGAAGAACTTAAAGGAAGAGAGACTATCCAGGAGGAGAGGATGATTGACATTGTCAGAAACTACAAGGAAAGCCAAGGGGGTGGGAACTCATAAAAGGCTCTGGAGGTTAGCAGTTAAGAGCTTTCTTGGAGAGAGAAGATAAGGGACTAGCCCAAGGTCTCACTGCTAATGCTTTGAGTATCAGAGTCAACATTCAAACCCAGGACCTCTGATTTCAAATGGAGCAAACCTTCTCCTATATCATGGTGGCTCTCTGAGGAAAGCTTTTTCATTTTGTCTTTGTATTCTGAAGGCCCATAGTAGGAGTCTGATCAATGTTTAATTGAATCTGGTGGCTGGTGTATGGGGAGCGGCCAGCGCACTGGGCCTGTGCACCAACCAGTCTGTAGGCAGCCTGCACCAATCCCACCAGCTCTGAGATCCTCCGTGGGGCCCTGGGCTTTGGGAAAACCTGTTACCACTAAGCCCCATTCCAGCAGACCCTGAAAGCAGGCCAACTTTCCTCTTTCTGCTCTCTTTCTCTCTCCCCCTCAGTGGCAGGGCCCAGACCCCGGCCCCCTCACCCCCACCCCCCCCCTCCAGCCCAGCCCGGCGCTTTGAAGTCCCAATCTGGCAAATAGAGTCAATCAATTATGAAGGAGACAATCTGCTTAGCGCCTTCGGGCTGTGGGTGCGGAGCAATCGGAGGGATTAGGGGGAGAAAATCAGGCTTAGACTTCCCTAAGTGACAGGGAGAGAATCGGCCCCGAGACTGGGAGAATCCTAAAGCGATTATGCAAATCAGCCAGCCTAGAAGGGAAGGGAAGAGAAGGAAAGGGAAAGAGGAAAGGTTGGGAGGGAGGAAGGGAGAGAGAGGGAGGGGGGAGGAGGGAGGGAGGAAAGGAGGGATGGGGTGATGGCTCCCTGCTCAACCAGCCGGTGTCTCTACCCGGTCCAGTCGGGCCCAGCTTGGGCTCAGGTCCTGACTCCAGGTCAGATGCCTCTGTCCTTCCCTGAGGCTTGGGCTATCCAGGAAGAGATGAAGGAAACCTGGGCAGAGGCTGCCCGCCTCTCCTCCAAACTTCTTTTAATTCAGAAGAAGCTCAGGAAAACTTTGTATCGAGTTTCTCTTTTCACCTAAAATTGTATCAAAGGGTCGTTCCCTGGAGAAAGAGAATGATAAAGGCATGGGACATATTCCCTCATTCACAGACTGTCAGAGATGGGAGCCACGCCACGGAGATCAAGGAGTTCAGAGACTTGTTTTACAGATGGGGAAACTGAGGAGAACTAGGGTGTTAATGTTAAACACAGTTCCTCAATTCCAATTCTAATAGCTCTTCTCCAGGACACCACTTGAAATCATCTCTCTGTCTCCCTCCCCTCTTCTCCCTCCCTCTCTCTCTAATTCTCTCTTCTTCCCTCTTTCACCCTCTCTTTTCCTCCTCTCTTCTCTTTCTCCCTCTTTTCCCCTCTTTTCCCCCTGTCCCCTCTCCCTCCCTCCATCCTTTCTCCTCCCTCCCTTCTTCCTTCTCTCTCTCCTCTCTCTTTTCTCTCCTCCTTTCTTCTCCCCTTTCTTCCTCTTCCTCTCACCTTTCCATCTCTCTCTCTTTCCCTCTCTCCTTCCTTCCCCCTTCTTTTCTCACCCTCCTCTCTTCCCCTTCCTTCTCTCCTTTTTTTCTCCCTCTCTCCCTCCCTCCCTCCTCTTTTTCTCTTCACCTTCTTTCTCCCTTTCTCCTTCTCTCTTTCTCTTCTCATTCTGTCTCTCTCACCTTCCCTCCATCCCCCTCTCTTTTCTCCATCTGTGTCTGTCTCTTTTTCTCTGCTTCTGTCACTGTCTCTATCTCTCTGACTCTCCTTCCTTCCTGTTTGAGTGTGTCTATCTTACTTAAACATCCTGTTTACACACACACACACACACACACACACACACACTGAGCAGGATCTGGAGGGCTGCCTCTTGGAGATAGGCTGCCCATTGAGGGAGTCCATTCCCATCTGCCCCAAAGAGGAATTCCCCTATTGGCACAGGACTCAGCCGAGGACCCAGGACTTGAGTAAGACTTCCTCCATGGCCTCTGTGTAAGGCTGGGGCCAGGAAAGGGTAGAAATTGATCCAGCCTCCCCAAAGCCCTATACTAGCAGTGACTACCTAGGGGAAGAGGTAATCCGGTCAGAAGGAGATCTTCATGTTTCCAGGGGCTGGAGATGGACAGGGAGAGAGTTGAGGGGTTGAGGGTACCAGAGGCTCCTTGTGGCTCCATGGCTCTGGGTGGCAAGACATCCTCATAAGCCAGCAGGAAAATGGACCCTTCAGCTGGCATTAGGGTCAACTTGGGGTCCAAATTATGGAGCTGGTAAATGATGCTGCAGGTGTAAAATGTACCCCTTGGCCTAGGGATGTGAGGAAAGACCAAGGGAGAAAAGGGAGAGAACAGGGAGAAAGAGAGCCCCCTCTGCCCTGCTATGTGGAAATATGTGCCTGAAGTTTTTGACTGGGGTAGTCTCTGTGACTGTGGTCAGTGTGAGTGTGCATTTGAGATGAGGGGGGTTTGGGGAGGAGGGAGGGAGGGGTGGAGAGAGAGGGAAGGAGAAAACAAGCCCTTCAGCTGGCATTAGGGTCAACTCTGGGTCCTAACTATGAAGCTGGCAAATGATGCTGCAGGTATAAAATGCACCCCTTGGCAGAGAGAGAGAGAGAGAGAGAGAGAGAGAGAGAGAGAGAGAGAGAGAGAGAGAGAGAGAGAGAGAGAAATATTGTGTGTGTGTGTGTGTGTGTGTGTGTGTGTGTGTGTGTGTGTCCCCTCCTGGGCTGCAGTGGGAGCTCCTTAGTAGCCTCTTATTAGCTAGACTGGCAGCCCTGCTCTCTGAGCCTGCCTCCTCCCAGCCCTCAGCCCCCAGCCCCCCAGGCTCCAGAGAGGGAAATCGATAGCAGGCAGCCTCAATCCTGGGAATGGGATGATGGAGCTGCCTGCAAGGCCAGGCAGGCCTGGGTCAGGGGTCAATGAGTCTTTAGCAAAAGAGGCTGCTGGAGCCCTGACCCTGGGGCCCCTGATCCATCAGGCCTGGCTGCCTGTCCCTAATGGCTGGGAAACTGCCCATGCCCAGTCAGAGCTGGAGCAGAGTGGCAGATACCCAGCAGCAGAACCCAGGCAGACTTGCTGGCCTCCCAAGTTCCTTGGTTTCCCAGGCCCAGCTGAGACCAGGCAGGCTTGTAAGGATGGTTTAAGGAAGCAGAAGCTCTCCAAGCATCCTTGTACCCCCTAAATCCTCCTCAAATATTTTGCTTCCCCCCCCCCCAAGGCTCTAGTTAGACGAGGAGGGAGGATATGCTCTCCAGAAGGCCACCCTGGGACAATGCTTGACTGAGAAGTGCCCTGGGCTCCTCAACAGACTGTTCTATTAGTACAGTTAATGAGTTGTCAACCTGGTCCGCTCAAGGAGCCAGAGAGGGGATAAAAACAGAAATGGAAGGGTCCTGCTGAGAGGGGATGGCTGGGAGGGAGACTGCCTTGTTGGTCTTTTTCAGAGGAATGGGGTCTGAGTCCCTAGATCCTCCTACACAGCCTCTTTCTCTGCCCTATATCACTCTGGTCTCAGTTGTGGATGCAAGAAGACACTGTGAGATTGAAGAAAGCCAGGTCTGGGACCAACAGGGATGGCTAGGGGCAGAGGGATGTGATTCTGTTCTCAGCTTTACCTGTATCCACCCCAGTCTTCCCCCAGAGAGGGCTTGACCCTGGTCTGACGGATGGAAGGAAGCTGGTGAAAATGGTATAACTGAGTCTGGGTGAAGAGCAGTGGGCATGGGAGGGTGGACTTAGGAGGCCAGGAGGGCTTAGGATAGAGAGCAGAGAGGTGGAGGGGTCCAAAGAGTGGAGGAAGGTCACAGAGGACAGAGGAGGTAGGGACAGATGTCAGAAAGACTGGGGGGGGGGTGGGGAGCAGCTAGGGGGCTCAGTGGGTTGAGAGCCAGGCCCAGAGATGGGAGGAGAGGATCAATTGAGTGCCTTCACTCTGGGCTTTTAACAGCTCAGTTGGAATCACAACCCGTTATGCTCCTCTTGCTTCCTTGGGCTAAATTTGCGAATGCAAATAGAAGCAAAAAGAAAGATAGCCCCTGTCCTCAGGGAGCTTACCCTGGAGAGAGGGAAGACAGCACAGAGGAGAGAGTGGCGAAGTCCACCTCCTCAGAAGAGAGGGAAAGCTGGCTGCTGGGGCTGGGGGTTCTGGGAGTTCCCAGTGGGAGGAGGGAGTGGAATCTTCCACGGAAGTTTCCCACTTTCTTCTTCCACATCTCTTTTTTTTCATCCTTACCTTCCATCTTAGAATCAACACTGTGTATTGATTCCAAGGCAGAAGATGGGGAAGGGCTAGGCAATGGGGGTTAAGTGACTTGCCCAGGGTCACACAGCTGGGAAGTGTCTGAGGCCAGATTTAAATTCCATTCTCTCACCAGCAAAACTACCCTTCCCTTCTCTCACCACCCTCCACACCTCTTCCCTAGACCTCTTCCCTGGTCTCCCTATTTTGAGTCTCTCCACTCCATCCTCCACAAGTGACCATCCTTAGGATGCATGGTGATAATAACTAGGGCTTACATGTCCCTTGGAGGTTTACTTTACCCATATCTATTTCCTCCTCACAATAGCCCTGGGAGGGTGATGCTATTATTATCCCCATTTTCCAGATGAGGAAACTAAGTTCCACAGAAGTGAAGCAGAGTCAGCCAGCCAAGTAAGTGGGGGCTAGTCCCTAGGTCATGGCTTCCCGATTCCAAGTCGGACACTACCCACTGCACCACCTGGCTACTTCTCTTCTTAAGCACTCCTAGGGCTCCCTCTATGACAACAAGCTCCTGCCCTTGTCATTCAAAGCCTGGCCTCAACCTAAATTTCCAGGTACCTTACTTCTCTGTGATCATGCAACAGGTCTGCTTGTTAGGCTCCAAGCTGGTGTTCCATCTTCCTGTTTCCCTGCCTTGTACCTGCTGTATAGAATGGCCCAAAGGCTTCCCTTCCAGCCCCTGACACACAAGGCTTCTTCTGCCCCATCACAGCCCAGAATGTAGAACAATCAGGGTGGGAAGGGGAGAGCAATGGAGGGATCTGGGGTAAACTTCCTGGAGCTCTGGCAGCAACCAGGAGCTGGAAGACTACTGCTTGAGCATGCTGGCCAGGGAGGCATCATCCCCTGGTCACCCTTAGGCCCAGTTGTGCTTCCAGCTCTGAGGGGGATGGGGTTCTGGGGTTCTGCAGTTCTCTGCTACGGGACACCCCGACCGACAAGGTCTGCCATCCCTTCCCTAAGCCTCTGAAGCTCAAGCAGTGGGCTCAGTAAGAGAAGGCGTGGGTTTGAGTGGCGCTCACTTCCCTAAGCCTCCAGTCCCTCTTTTGTGGCATTCAGGGCATGACCTGGATCGGCCTGTCAGCTCAAAATCTGTGACCCTCTTTGGAAGCTCCCTCCCCTGCCCAGCCCTGGAGAGGAGCAGGAGGGAGCAGAAACTCTGCCTCCAGGTTGGGCAGGACCCAGGGCCCCAGGGAGCAGCAGGAAGCACTGGCAGGTGTGGGAGACTCAAAGAGGGGTGCTGGGTGCTGGGGCTGCTTCGTGCTCGATCTCCCTTCCTTCCTTAAATTCGGGTAG
This sequence comes from Monodelphis domestica, assembly GCF_027887165.1. Lineage (NCBI taxonomy): Eukaryota > Metazoa > Chordata > Mammalia > Didelphimorphia > Didelphidae > Monodelphis > Monodelphis domestica. The sequence continues at coordinate 31,536,383 of NC_077228.1, read as the reverse complement.
CTGCTCTCTTGGGACCCCCAAGCCTCAGAGACCAAGACTGTGGCTGGCCAGCTCCAAGCCTGTCTCTCCTTTCCTCCTCTCCTGCCTATTATGTCTGGGGCTGGGAGAGAAGCACTTTAATAGGGATCCGACTGCGTCTATCCTTCCCCGCCAGTCCCATCTCTGGCCCTATTATCAGCCCCTATCATAAGCAGCAAATGACACATCGGAGAGTCTTGGCTCCAATTTGCTTCATGGTCCCTGTGGGCCGCCTGGGAGGCTCGAGCTGGGCTGGGGGGAGATCTCCGATAATAGGATGTGGCCGGAAGCGTCCCAGTGTCTATTAATGCTGCCGCCACCGCCGCCCAACACCCAGGATGAAACCCCCTCCCTGTGCTGGCTGCCAGGCTCAGGGGCCAAGCTCTCCCCCCACCTCCCTCCAGGCTGCTCTCTAGGCTTCTCTCACAGCAGGTATGCCTCTGGCTGGGGGCTGAAGGAGCTCAAGCATCAGAACTCTGGCAGCTCTGCTCAGGGAGCAAGGACCAGAGACTCCCCACAGGGCTCTGTATCCCAGGGAAGTACCAGGAGGGGGAGGACCCCCAGGGGAACTCAGGGAGAGCCTGAGGAAAAACCCTGGTGAACAGGGGAGCCCATCAACACACCCCTGAATATGCAATCAACTAGGACCCGAGTTCCTGGTCTGGCTACCTGGCTTCTCAGGTACAGAGGGCCAGCTCAGGGGAAGGAGAACAAGAACAGGGAGGGAGGTAGCCTGGTCCAGAAGCCAGAGCATTGGGTTGGAAGGCAGAGGGTTCCTGAGATCCCTGGGTTCGAATCCTGGTTCTTCCATTTACTTCTTGAGTGACCTGAGAAACTAAGCTTGAAGAATCTCTAAGGTTTCTTCCAGCTCTCGGTCACTGATGGGGCTAGAAGGGTAGCTTGTAGGATTGAAAGCTGGAAGAGACCCTTAGAGACTACCAAGTCCAACCCCCTCATTTTACAGATAAAGAAAAGAGCCCATGGAGGGGAAGGGTTTGCCTGGCTAACATACCTATGGCAGCAAATCGAGCTTTGAACTCAGCTTCTCTGACTCCAGGGTGGGGCTCCCTCCCTCTGCCTGGTTTGGGGTCTCCTTAGGATGTGGAAGACAACAAACCTGAGCTGGGTGCTAGTGGTTAAGGTGGGGGTGGGGGTGGGGGTGGAGGACAGGAGGGAACTAGGGATTGCAGCTCCCTTGATTGGCAGCAGAGGGCTCCCAACTCTAGGAGACAGTTGGTCAACCAGGGATTTGAAAACCCATTTGATCTTATTCCCTTGTTTCTCAAGTGGGACAATTGAGGCTCAGGAGGACAGGTCCAAGATGGCAGTGTGAGTCAGGAGGCAGGCTACAGATGGACTTTCCAAGGAGGAAGGGGAAGAAGATCACAAAACGAGATCAAGATTTCTTTTGCCACAACCCAGCAAGGAGCCTAAATCCCACCATTAACACTTCATGCCTTGGTTTAAGGATAAGGGTTATTAACTTTGTGTCATGAACCCCTTTGGCAGTCTGGGGAACCCTATGGATGGCTCTCTTTTCTCAGAATGTTTCTTAAATGCACGAACAAAAAAGAAATGAATAAACGATAGAAAGAAATCCTAAAATTGAGTTAGAGGTTAATATAAATAAAGATGTCTTATTTATTTCTTCTCTAACTTAGCAGACTGGTTGAAATTTATTCATGTCTCCTTTGAGGGCTCTCAGAATCCAGACCTGACTTCTCAAATCTGGCCTCAGACACTTCCTATATGTGTGACCCTGGGCAAGTCACTTACTTCCCATTGCGTAGCCCTTGCCTTGAAACCAATACACAGAATTGATTCTAAGATGGAAGGCAAGGGTTATAAAAAAGAATACCTGGCTTTAGGAATAGTAGCCATCTGGTCAAAGGTAAATGCCACTAGAAGGGTCATCCCTGGAGCCCTTATCCAGCCATCCCTATTTCTAGGGCAATGAGTTTGTCAGATCCTGTCCCCTAGAGGGTAGGAGACAGGACCCACAGGGGAAGAGGCACCAGGACTGAGGGAAAGAGTCTACAGAACCAAAGAGTTCAATTTGTACAGTTCCTGGCAGATAGGAAGCAAAAATGCTTTTAGCATCCAGCCTTTGATTGAAGACCAACAGAGAGGCATCTCTGGAGGCTGCTCCTGCCACATTTTCATGTCCTAATTTTTGGGAAATTCTCTCCTGACCCTCCACCATCTTTTCAGTTCCTACCCATTGCCATTAGTTCTCCCCTCTACAGCCAAATGAATCTAGTCTCTCTTCCATGTGGCAGCCTTTCCAGTAGTGGCTCCCCTTCTCCTTCCTTCAACTGGCCTGGACACCAGACCCTTCATCATCCTAGCCATTTCTTCCAACTGATCCATCTCCTTTCCCAGCCGTAGCCTCCAGAATTGAATGAAAGACTCCAGATTTGGTCTAAGCAGCACAGAGGACAGCAGGGCTGGGACCTTCAGAGCCTCTCCAGACATGCTGCTTCTCTGCTTTCATGTCCTACTTGACTGATATTCATCTTCCAAATCTTTTTCAGATGAACTGCTGCCTGGCCAGGCCCCTCTCTTAGATCTTAGACCTCTGGACCACTCTGTGCTCTTTGAGACCAAACGTAAGACTAGACACTTATCCCCATCACATTCCATTTGACCCACCATCCTAGCCTGCGGATGTTCTTTGGGGGCATCTGAATTGTATTATAAGTGAGCCCAGGTCTCCTATCTTTCCCAAAGGAGACTCTGGAAACATTTGTCAAATGCTTTGCTAAAACAGGGGTAAGCCCTCCCCCTCCCCGGGGAAGGTCCTTAAGGGAACAACTCCTTTCCTTTGGGGAAATTTTAATTGCTGGGTTTAGAGCTTTCCAGACTCCCTCTACCTGCCCTGTCTCTAGTAACAGGCAAGGTGGATTTGGTTTCCCACCTTTCCTCCAGGCCCAAACTATGTGTATTGTCTGCCCAATAACCTATCATGTGTCTGAGGATGTGGGGGAGGGGTAATCGCCACTGATTTTGGTGGCCTTCCCATGTATTACCTTCCTCCTCCTACTTCCACATGTCCTCTGTGTGTGTGAGACTGTCTGTCCCTCAGTTAAAAAATTTATTTTTGCATATGTTATCCCTATTGTATAGTTAGAAGACTTTGTAAATGCATGTATTTTTCTGCTCTCTGTGACTACTGGTAAAAGTAAATTACATCTCTGGAAGGAAGGAAAGAAAGAAAGAAAGAAAGAAAGAAAGAAAGAAAGAAAGAAAGAAAGAAAGAAAGAAAGAAAGAAAGAAAGAAAGAAAGAAAGAAAGAAAGAAAGAAAGAAAGAAAGAAAGAAAGAAAGAAAGAAAGAAAGAAAGAAAGAAAGAAAGAAAGAAAGAAAGAAAGAAAGGAAGAAAGGAAGGAAGGAAGGAAGGAAGGAAGGAAGGAAGGAAGGAAGGAAGGAAGGAAGGAAGGAAGGAAGGAAGGAAGGAAGGAAGGAAGGAAGGAAGAATGGAAGGAAGGAAGGAAGGAAGGAAGGAAGGAAGGAAGGAAGGAAGGAAGGAAGGAAGGAAGTCAGAAAGAGCAAGAAAGAAAGAAAGAGAGGAAGAGAGAAGAAAGAAATGAAGGAAGAAATGGAGGGAGGGAGGAAGAGAGAGAAAGGAAGGATGGAAGAAAAAAATGAAAGAATAAAGGAAGAGAGAAAGAGGGAGTGAAAGACATTGGATGAGGAAATTGCTGAGGCCCTCATTAACTCCTAGGGTACTGTGAAAGGGAAAACACAAATCTGGTTTATAGTCCCTGATCAATTCAATTCCACAAACCTTTATGGATCACCTACTGTATGCCAGATACTATGCTAGGCCTCAGGGATACAAAGACAGAAATGGCATATTGTCCACCCTCAAGGATTTTATGTCCTGTTGGGATTCTCCACTGACTGGCTATATGACATTGGGCAGGTGGATGAAGCTCTCTTCTCGTGGATTTAGCTTTCTCCCCTGTAAGATGGAATAATAACTCCTGTCCTTTCCTGTGCATGGGGCATCTGTGAGGACCAAGGGAAGCTGTGTAACCCATAAGGCCTACTCTTGCCCCTTGGAGCTGTTGGTGTATCCTCAAGCCTGGAATTCTGGGTAGTACACACACACACACACACACACACACACACACACACACACACACACACCCCTTCCCTCGGCACTTCTTCTTTCTCAGGACCCACAGGGGACTTCCCTGGTGCCAAGTGCTGGCTGGAGGCCCAGGGGCATCATGGGCATACTCAGCCCTTTAAATTGGCCCATTGTGTGGAGGAGATAAGGATCAGGGAGGGACCAGCCATCAGCAGTAGTGTCTGGTTCCAAAGTTGGCACCTGCACCATGGCACACGCCTCTAGTGCCTGTTTCCACCCACACTACCCCCATCCTCTCACCCCTCCCTTATTTACCTGCCCTGGTACCCAAACACACTTCAGAGTATCATCCTACAATGACCGATTTCTGCTCCCTCCCGTATCCCACCCCGTGAGCCTGTCTTCACCTTCAGTTCAGGGGGCTCACTCACTGTGTGGACATCATCTGGCTTTTGAGGTCGTTAACATAGTTTTCTTAATAAATGCTGGTTCATTGATTAATTGCCCTAATTACCTGTGTGTCCTTGGGCGGGTCTCTGTCCCTCTCTGGATCTCAGTTTCTTTTTGTGTTCAATGATCTAGTTGTACTAGACATCCTGAAGGTCCCTTGTGGGCCTGACATCCTAAGATGCTGTGCTGAAGGGTCCTACTCTGTCCCTTGCCCAGCTCTCTCCTCCTGAACCAAATGTTTGTGCTGTCTGATTAAGCTTCCCAACTGGCATGAATGGTCTGTGAGCAATGAATTGGGAAGGGGCACATGGGGAGGGGGTGTCTATCCCCATTGGGTGGCCTGGGTTACTAGGAATGAGCACAGCCTAGGCTCTGGAGAGTGTCAGGGTTGGAGGATGGGGTGGGGTTCTGAATCAGGGTGCCAAGTCTACTAGTGGGTCACGTTAGAGAGGCTTCTCGGAGGAAGAGGTGAGAGACAGGGCATCACAGCTTCCATAGAGTCCCATAATCCATGCAACCCAATCCTGGAGCCCAGGCCACCAGGGGGAGGGGGGGCCAGCCTGCTACCTGGGGGCCCTCGAAACACCTTTTATCCGCCTCCTTTGTGTTGGGAGAACATGAGATGAATTCCTGGCCTCCTCCGGGTGCCGGCAGCCACCCGCCCACCCGCTCACCCGGAATGGGCCAAAGGGAGGATGGTAAATATCGTAATCAGATTAGTGGTCTCTGGCGGTGGGAAAGTGCCCTTGTGTGGGCCCCCATCCTGGCCCTGCCTGCCCTGCTCAGCCCCCACTGCTGTTCCCCAGGGAGGGAGAAGACTCTCCCTCTGGACCTAGGCTTCTTTCAGTACAAGTTCCCTCAGGGTTAGAGGCCAGAGGTCTCCCAGAACCCCCAAGGAAGTCCCAATATGAGTGGGAAAGTGTTAAATGGCAGATCTGGTGGGTAGAGTCAAATTAGGGGTAGACAGGGAGAGGTACCTAGAGGGGTAGGAGTGAAGCTGAAGGGAACCTATAAAAGGGGCTGGATTGGTCTGAGTAAAAAGTAAGGAGAGGGACCTGCCATACCTGTGACAGCTAGGCTTGGGAGAGGACCCAAAGTAGCATCTTACGTCAGAGACCCAGAGGAATAATCTGGAGTGGGGTTCAATGGATATGGGGTAAGAAGTAATTCACCCTTCAGTCCTGAGAGCCAGAGTCCAGCTGGTACCCAGGAAGCTTTCTTGGGCTGCACCTGTCCTTCCTGATCTCCCTCTGTTCCAAGGCTCTACAGAGATCTTGGCCAATCAACTTGGTAAACACTGAGCCCAAAATGTGGGTTTCAATCCTGGCTCTTAACAGTTGTCCCCAAAACTGACCTCATCTTTTCCTCAAAACTTTGTTCTCTTTCTAACTTCCTAATTAATATCTATTAATGCCACCATCCTCCTAGTCACCCAGAGTCTACCTTCACTCTTATCCCCCACATCTAATCTCTAATTCTCTCCACTAACACTGACATCACTCTGGGACAGGATCTTATTATCTCATACTTTTAGGTTCCAGCTAAAATCCCACCTTTAAAATAATTTTCCCCAACTCCTTTATGATATAAATTTCCTTTTAAAATTAATATATCCTGCATCATCCATTCATCCATCCATCCATACATTCTATCCAAGTATCCATCCATCCATCATCTTTCTATGCATCCATCATCAATCTCTCTATCATATTTCTTTTTCCTTTCTTTCTTGCCTTCTTTCTTTCCTTTCTTTCTTGCCTTCTTTCCTTCCTTCCTTCCTTCCTTCCTTCCTTCCTTCCTTCCTTCCTTCCTTCCTTCCTTCCTTCCTTCCTTCTTTCTGTCTATTCATACATCCATCTATCTCTGTAATTGTTTTCATACTGTTTTCTGTGAACTGCTTGGAAGCAGGGACTGTTCTTTGCCTTTGCATTCCATGTTATTAACTCGGCACATAATGGATATTTATTAAATGCTTCTCAACTTGATCTATGCTCTGGGCTACTATACCTCTTTGGGAGCCTCAGTTTCCTCACCTGTAAAATGAAAGTATGGGGTAGAAGACTTCCAAGGTCCCCTTTAACTCTGACAACCTGGGGTCTTCTCATTCTTACTAGTTGTGGCTCCTGAGACCAAGTCCTGTCTCCCTAACCAGAAAGTGAGCTCCTCCTAGGGGAAGCCAAAGTCAGGAGTATGTCCTCCTCCTCCTCTTCCTTCTCTTCCTCTTCTGTCTCCTCCTCCCGCCTGAGTTTGTTCTTCTAGCTCTTTTCTTTTTTTTTTTCTCTTCTTTCTAGTGGTTCTCCACCTGTCTAAAACAGCCTAGGGATGCTTAGGACAGAGCCCATATGCCCATTCATATGAGACTGGGCCTGGGGCAACCTGTGCTGTGAGAGCTTGGCAGGAAGAATTCTCTCCTCCAGTTCTCTGAAGACTTTAGGGGCTGAGCTGATTTGGGGAGAGAGTGGCTATAATGTCATCCATGTATGTCAAAGGGTGCCTATTCTTAGTAGATTTCCATCCATCATACTGTTTGAATGAGCTCTATTGGGCCCAGGAGTCTGGAAGATGGAGAGGTCTCAATATTGTTCCTCAACATGAAGGTGGAAGTGGAAGGATGAGAAAGAGGAAGTAGATGAGGGCAAAGGAGAAGGACCAATGGAGGGAGAATGGCACAGGCAAAGATAGTCAAAAATGGAGAGAGACACAGAATTTCTCTGGTCTAGATACTTTCTGAGATGGTTCCCTTTAACTCTGAAGGTCTGTAAAAAAGAGAAAGAGAAGCTGAGATTGAGGGAAGGGGGAGAGAGGAAGAGGAGAGAGAGGGGAGAGAGAGACAGAGAGACAGAGAGACAAAGACAGAGAGAGAGAAATGGAAAGAAAGGGATATGGGAAAAGGCAGCAGAAAGAAATAATATACATAAAGGCAAATAAAAAAGTTTAAAAAGAAGAGAAAGATATGGAGAGATAGTAGAGAGAAGGAAAGAGATGCCAAAAAATAACTAAGAAGAAGAATAAAGATAGAGAAAGGCAGGATTAAAGAGAAAAAGAGAGGCAGAAAAAATGAGATGACAGAAGGAGGAAGATGGAAATGTGAAAGAGAAGAATGAAGCAAAGAGTTAAAGAAAAGAGGGAGAAAAGAGAATGAGGAGAGGGAGAAGGAAAAAGAGAAGGGACAAGGATGGAAAGGCTGGAGGAGATGATGGCCGAAGGGAGCTTTTCTCCCTTAAAACAAGCTGGAACCCAAGTTAGGGGCTAGGGCAGGGGCAGGGGCCATGGAAGGTGGGGGGAAGGGGAGGAGAGGAGGAGAGGGGAGTTTAGGCCTCTCTTTTGGGGGCTGTCAGAGCTGGTTAGACTCTGGGGAGATTGGGCCTTGGGATCATCTTCTTAGGAGCCCCCCGCCCCCAGCCCGGCCCCTTTGCTGCCCTCGGCTTAGGGCCAGCTTTGTTTAGCTAAAGCGGAGGGATTATCGTCCCTGGCCCCTGAAGTTGTGGTTTGATGGGGCTTTCATCCCTAAAGCCGGGATGCTTTGAGCTTAGGCCCACACAAAGGGGTCCCTTGTGCTCCTGCCGAGCATGGGAGAGTAGGGGAGGGGGGTCCAGGGAACTCGTCTCACCCACATCCAAACTTTAAATCCACTTACACAAACTTCTCCCTGGACATGTCAGGATGGGTGGCTTCTGGGAGACTAGCCATCTTCCCCCAGCTGCTCTCCAGCCTCTCAGTCTCCAGGGGGACTCTGCTAAAAGCCCACACCTGACTTACCTGGGAGGGGAGGAAAGAGATGCTGGTGTCTCCCCAGAACGTCCCCAGGAATGCCTCATGATGGATGAGGTCACTAGGTGAAACCAATTGAGTTCTGAACAGTTGGCATCTAAAGCCCAGGCTTTGTAGCCCTATAAGTGCAGAGAGTCATGCAAAGAGTACTGGTTTGGAAATCGGAGGCAGATCCAAATATATATTCTGTGTCTGTGTGACCTTGGGTAAGTCATTTCCTTCTTTTAGACTACTTTCCTCATCTGCAGAGGCAAGATGATTTGCTATTGCAGAAAATAGGGAGTTGGATAGTTAGCAGAAGCCTGGGTTCAAGCTTGACTCTGGCATTTACTTGCTGTGTCTCCCTTCAGCCTCATTTTCTTCTCTCTAAAAGGAAGAGGTTGGCCAGATGCCATCCCTCTTACTTTAAAGGCATTTGGACTCCAAGGTATGAGGGAAGAGAGCTGGAGTGGGTCAGGGTGACAGCTGAGAGAGGTACCCAAAACAACACTTATTCCTTCATAATAGTGAAGATGGTACAGAGGGCATTTATGGGGCAGGAAACCTTAGGAAAGTCCTGGGACAGATGCTAAATTGCTTTAGAATTTTGATAAAATATCAAAATGGATGGGGCCCCGGAGGGACATTTAATTTAGCCCTGTAATTTTGCAGATGGGGTAAATTGAGGCTCAGTTTACTCAGTTTCCTCAAAGGAGGAAAAGGACTTGTCTATGATGGTATAGCAGGAAAAAGGAGCAGACTTGGAATTCAGGTCCATACTTCTAAGCTCTCAACTGGTTTTCTCTGTACTGGGCTGCTCCAGGAGGAGTAATCTTTTTCTTTTTCCTAGTAGGTCTGGAGAAGAGAGATTTACAGACCTGTACCTAGGAGCTGCAGATTGGTTGGCTGGAGAGGGGGGATGACACAGAGAATATGGGCCCCCAAGAGGGGTATTTGGGGGAGGAGGGCCAGAGAGGGCAGCCCCCTGGCTGCCCCTAGTCCCATTAGCTTCACCAAGACTTATGAGAGGGGGAGGGGAGGAGAAGGGAGGGGAGGAGAGGGAAAGAGCCTGGCGGCACTCGGTCGATAGCTGGAAATTTCTTCCCATCTTCTCGGCTGTAAAATGTTTGTGGCCAACACATTGTGTGACATTCCCAGAGAGGCCACAAACATCCAGGATCAAGGCTGGCTCGGCCAGGCCACGTGGAACACACTGAGCTCTGGGCTCCTGTGGGTTTTCTCACTGGTTCTGAGGGGGGAGGAAGGAATGGGGGGGGAGGTGAAAGACTCAGAAGGTCAGAGTGAATTGTTTTTCAGTGGTGCTGACAGCAACAGAACTGTTCTGAATGTCCTGGTGGCAGTGGGCTGCTGGAGAGATTGAGAGCTGCCCGAAGAGGCATCACAGTCCACTCACACCACTCAGGGAGGGGTTAGGATGGGTTCTTGGGCTGTGGTGACTCACACTGATGCCAAGGCAGTTGGAAGCTCTTGGTTCCTCACCCTCTAGGCTGAAGAAAGGGAATACTCTTTAGATAGGGGAGGGCTAACATCTCCTCTCCTCTTCATGCTGAGGAATGGGATACCAGGCCAGTTAGGAAGCTGTCCCTCCTTGAATATTTCTCTCAGGGTTGTGTTCAGGAGGGTCTGAAAAGGGCTCCTGGAATCCCTCCTGTCTCTTTGAGAAGGTATTAATGCCTTGATTAGGTCGGTTCTTTGAGAATCAGTGACCTCACCTTGGCCTTTCATGCCTATAATTCCTCTTTACCCTTTAACCCCACAGTGATTAACAGCTAACATACTGGGGAATACTCCCATCAGTTTGGGCTATAAAGGAAAGTGGAGAGGAGAGAGCTAGAGCTAGAGGGACATGCAGAAAGACAGAAATAGAGACAGAGGAAGAGAGACAGACAAAGAGACACAAAGTGGCCCCACTCAGATGTGAGGACTCAGTTCTCTGGGTTTGGGAACTGTGTGAAAGCCCCCATTCCTTTCCTTACTATAGATGTGGCTCCTGGGTCTTCAGAGTCTCTTTTTTTCTGGACTAAGGAACCCCAAGTGAGTGAATAGTGAGGGTCTTCCTACCCAGAATCCCGAGCCTCCCTTCTGATCAAATCAAATAATATATTTAAAGGGCTTAGCACAATGCTTGGCATACACTGGGTACTTAATAAATGCTTGTTCCCTTCTCTTTCCTTTAGGATCAGAGATCTAAAGTCTTTGGTGCTCTGAACTGCCTTTCCTTCTTCTGAACTCCTTATGATGGATAAACCTCCTTCCACAGCCCCAGTCTGTCTGCTTCTGAGGGAGGGAAGGAAGGAGAGAGGCAGGAGGATGAAGACTCAGGGAGGGAATGAGAATTGGTGAATAAAGGCTCAAAGAATGGGTGGAGGCTCAAGTAATGATGATTCAGGAGAAGGAAGAAGGAGACTGGGTTAGGGGAAGAGAGCTCTGATCTCCCATCATATTTCTGGCTCGGGAACCCTTTTTTTTCTAATGAGACCTTCTAGCCTCCTGGGAAGGATATGGTCCCATGTACCTGACTCCTCCTAGAGTACTGGGGAAGAAACCCAAAGTCAGCTGGAAGGTGCTGGTATGAGATGAGCTGGAGTCCCCATCTTCATCCTATCCTCTCTTCCCTTTGGTCCCAACCCACCCATAGGATCCCCAAACCCACAGAAATGGGATCACCAACTGGGGAGTGCAGACTAAAGTCAGATTGGGTGTATGTGTGTGGGAGGGGAGTTGTTTGCTTAGGAACTTGTGCTGAGCCTTCCTCCCCAGTCTGTGCCATCTCTGAGTGTCTCTGAGTATATCTGAGTGCAAAAGTGAGTGAGCCGGCACACCTGCCTTTGGGAGTGACCATCTGTGGGTATGAATGGATGCATCTCTGCCAATAAGTGTCTATGTCTGTGCGGGTTGTTTTCTGTATGTATATAACACACATGCATGTATATGAACACATAGCTCTGTGTGTGTGTGTGTGTGTGTGTGTTTGTAGGGAAAACCCACATTTAAGTCAATCAATGGGTTAAGGGAAGGCAGGCAACTCCATAAGTCTTAATCACAGCTTTGCGGGCTTAGCCAGGTCCCCCTGTTGAAAAATGTTTCAAAAAGCAAAATAAATGGTCTTTGAGTAACCGAAGTATTGATTTCGCCCACGTCCAGTAATAAAGAGCAAGTCACCTGTAGGTAAAACTCTTGTAAAATATATTTTATATCCTAATAGTCTGCAGACAGAGTCCCTGCCGCCGCCCGACTGGCCCAAATGACAAATCGCCCGCAGCCCAGCACCCGCCACACTGAAGCCAAGCCCAGCCAGGCATATTTCACAGGCCAAGAGATCTGCTCTCCTGCCTTCAGGGGAGGAGGCTCCGAAGGCCCATCTGGGAGCAGTGGGGGCAGGCGTGGGGAAGGAACCATTTTACCCTCTCTTCTCTAGCCTGGGTAAGCCTGGACACAACCCCACATAAGCACACGCACACATATGTGTGACTCCTTCCATTTTCCAAAGGCCTTCCCTCCTGCAGAGCCTTCAGACTGACTGTTGGGGTTCTTTGCACTCCTCTCTGCCTTGGGTCTGGGCTGAGGGAGGCTTCCTGCTTTGGATTGTCCCAGGTGCCCTGCTTTGGGGATTGTCCCAGGTGCCCTGCTTCAAGGCTGGCTCATCCTTGGATGGAGGATCCCTGAAGGGTGGCACGAGGGTCTCTCCTGTTGGCTCAGAGGTTTCCTAGTTCTGACCAAGCTTTGGCCCAGGACAGGGTTGCCTTGTCCCCCCAGGTCTGAGCAAGGCTTTCGGGCACTGGGCCAGGGCTGGGTCTTCCTCACAACAGAAGCTCTCTAAGGTCTGCATTGGGAGTCCTCGATGGGGGCTCCTTCGGGGCAGGGCTATCTCCCCCCTCAGAGCAGAGGTTTCCTGAGGGCAGGGATGCTTGCCTCTCAGACCAGGGCAGGGCCTTGTCTCCCCTCAACCCTCGGGAGATGACTCCTGGCTTTCTGACAAGATCTCTCCCTTCCAGGAATACAAAGTCAAGTCCAAATTCCTCTGCTTGACATTCAAAGCCTTCTCAGCCAAGCTTCCCAGGTTTGGCTCCTGCTTGGTCCAGGCTGGGTACCACATTGATGCTGACAGCCTTCATCCCCAGCTGACTCTCACTTCAGCCCAAGACTCCAGTTCTGCTGATTCTTCGAGGCTAATCTCAAGGGTCTGCTGATCCAGGCCCTGGAAGGTGCCCAGGCGATGGGAGAGAGGACATGGGGTTGGGGATGGGGGGGATGTGAAGGGGCAAGGCCTGAAGCCCCCCCCAGGAGACCAGGAGCGGTGTCCCCTCCCCCACCCGGGGGCTCCCCGAGTTTGGGGTGGGGACAGAGAAAATGAAGGGGGAGGAAAGGGAGTGGAAGGGGGGAGGAATGCTCCTGCTTCCTAGGTGAGCTGCCAATTTCTGTCAACATTGAGATCACCTTCGGCCTTGGGGTGGGCGGAGGGAGCAGTCCCAATTTCCTAATGATGGAGACGGGAAGCCCCAGCTCAGCTTAGGGATTGTTCTGGGATTGTTAGGGAGGGGTGGGTTACCTGGTGAACGTGTGTAAGTGTGCTTGGCGGGCTGCGAGCCCGAGTGTGAGATGGGGGTGCGCCCAGGCGGTCCGACTCGAGGAAGCTGGGAGGGGGGGTAGGAGGGGCGGGTGGGAGCTGCGCTAATGGCCTGTCCCGGGGAGGGCTCCGGGCAAATTGCTTTCTTGGCCTTGTCAAACCCGTCCCCGCGAAGCCGGAGCTGCCGCCGCCGCCTGCGGATGCCAATGATTAATCGCCACTAAATGAGCAGATGCGGGCGCAGCCCTGGGGGCTGATGGAGAGTAGGGGGGGAGGTAGGGGATTGGATTATCCGTGGGGCTTGGGGGGCTGGCTGGCAGGGACTCGCTAATTAGCTGGAGGCTGGACGGGACTCTCAGGCCACCCTTGGGGGCCAGAGAAAGGAGATGGGAAGGAATGGAGAAGGCATTTAGTGTCCTCCTTGGTCCAGTTTTTGAGTTTGGGAACTGGTCCAGAGATGGACACGAGAGGGAGAGGGAGACGGAAACTGAGTCAGAGAGGCAGGGTCTGGGCTCTATCTCCGCAAGAGACTTCTACCAGGGAGCACCATGTCTAAGTGAACGGTGCTGCTTCCTCGCCCGCTCTCATTACTCAGTCTCCAGAGTTTGGGTGCTGAGATTTCTGAGATAGTGGTCCGGAGCTGGTCGGGTCAGATGCCCTGGCATTCTTACCAGCTCTGAGCGTGGGACTTAGAGAGGGGAGAGGCTCAGGAAGAAGAGGAGACAGAGGGAGAAAAGGGAGAGGAAGTACGAGAGAGAAAGGGAGAGGGAGCCGGGGAAGAAAGAGAAAGGAGGGGGAGGGAGAAGAGAATGGGGAGGAGGGGGTAAGAGGAGATGGAGGGAGAAATGGAGGAGAGGTAGGAGGAGGGAGGTGGAGGAATGGAAGAGGGGAGACAGGGAGAGGGAGGGAGGAGAAAGAAGAGAGGGAACAGGGGGAGGAGGGGAAAAGAGGAAGTAGGAGGAAAGGGAGATACGAGAGAGGAGGAGGAGGAGAAGGAAGGAGGGGGAGGGGCAGCTCAGTCTCTGAAGGAAACTTTTAAATCCGGCTCCGTTTCCAAAGGAGATTACGGGAGCCGTGTCCGCACCGCTGGCCGTCGGTCGGTGGGCCCAGCTTCGGCTGAGGCTGGGCTGCCCGCCTGCCCGCGCCCGGAGCTCAAAGCGGCTTTACTCTGCCGAGGGGGAGGCTGGGGGATGGGGGCGGAGATCTCGCTTTAATCGCTGAAGCCTCAGAAGGCTTGGCTACCAAGTTTCCAGTTTTCCAAAGCTCATAAATTAATCCTTCCCCAGCTCCCTTCCCCTGCCTCTGGCCCATGCCGTGGTGACAATGGAGTCGAGCCAGGAGACACAGTTGTACATAAACCTATTCACTGTTCTAGGGACACCCTCGCGGAAGCACTCTGGGAAGCGCTGGGAGATAGACTGGGGACACAAAGATACACCAGGATACACTCACATACTTGAGATGCTCAGAGACAAGCTGACAACAGGCAATTGATCACACACGCACAGACTCAGAGGAGGCCAGTGTGTCCTCCCTGCTCCCCCTCCCAAATCCAAGCTCTTAAGCCATTTAAAGCAGCCCATCTTAAACCTGAGTGTTTGGGGGGCCCTTAGCCCACACCATGACCCCCAATGCAATCACACTTTCCTCCCCATCATTTGATTAACAAACAAAAAGGCTGCAAAGAATCCCCTGAATACCCTCCTTTACTGGGTCCTAGAACCAAGAACTGCTTGTCTGGAACCTTCCATGTGTTAGAGTCCTTAGAGATCCCAGAACAGGTGGTATGCTCTGACTGCTCTTCCCTGCCCTCACCTCCTTCCTTAGCTGGCACAAATTCTCCCAGCACCCAAACAACTGATGTTTCTGATTATTCCCCCCTCTGCTCCCCCTCAATACTCCCAGGACAGCAACACCTAAAGGTGGAAAAGGAGAATTGAGTCTGGGGAGTATGTATGTGTGGGAAGGGGATGAAGGGCTAAGAATCACCTACCCACTTGCCTAGTGTTGAACATCCCAGGTAATATCACGTAAACATGGCAGCCAGACTCACCAGTACACACTGACACACTTGAGGTTCAAAGCTTGGGAAGGTATAGGGTCTGGCTCTAAGAATCATAAAAACAAAAGAGTCAATGAGGTCTAGAACCCTCTGGAGCTTTCTTCAACCCTCCCCCCAACTGAGGGTCCATTGACCTCTCCCCAAAAGAGAAAACAAAAGCTTGTTCTAGAACAAGGAAACAGCATGGAAGGATAGCTCTGCCTTCTGTCTCAGCTCTAAGGTGATATGAAGGGTGAGACTTCATTACCCAGACTGTCCAACTGGAAGAGGGAGACCTCTATCTTACCCCCATCCCACCACACCCTCCTCCATACCATCCAAAGGTGGGTCTGCACTCCCCCCTTTCCCCATTACCACTTTCTTGGCTCTAATCCTAGGTCCCAATGGACATGGGAAAGTCATGCATGGATGCTTAGGGTACTACCCCAGAGACCCTTTTTCCTTTATCCCCTTCCATAGTCAATCATCTCTGCTCCTGTCCCAGGCCTCATTGGAACTCCATTTCCCAGAGTTTAGTGCCTGCTTCATACAAAGCATCCCACCTCATCCACTCTTCCACCATAGTCCCAAGCATCCATTTTGCCCTTCTTCATCCAGTTAGTCCTGTACTGTTTGGGAATCATAGATTCCCAGAATCTCTCAGGCATCCTACTCATACCAGTACAGTAATCCCCTCAATACCATTCCCTAAAACTGGCCAGGGAAGTTATCCACACAAAAGGCTCCTGATGACAGGGGTTTGGGGAGGGGGAGGAAAGAGGGTCATGCTTCTGTGAGGGAACTACTCTCCCAGACTCCAAAGGGCTGTGGTCCTAATCCAGTATTGCTAAGGTCCAGAACTGAAGCAAGGAAAAATTATTGTGGGGGGGGGGGGTGACTAGGCAGGAAAAGGGTTAGGTTTCAGTTGGAGGAAGGCTGTGCCCCAGGAACCAGTACTTATCTTCTTTCAATATTTTTATTTTTATTTATTTATTTTTAAACCCTTACCTTCCATCTTGGAATCAATACTGTGTGTTGGTTCCAAGGCAGAAGAGTGGTAAGGGCTGGGCAATGGGGGTTAAGTGACTTGCCCAAGGTCACACGGCTAGGAAGTGTCTGAGGTCAGATTTGAACCCAGGACCTCCCATCTCTGGGCCTGACTCTCAATCCACTGAGCTACCCAGCTGCCCTCTCAACATTTTTATTTAATGAGTTAGATGAAGGTATGACTAGCATGCTTCTCAGATTTGAAGAAGGCACAAAGATAAGAGGGATGGTTAATAGAGAGTATTAGAAAAAAGATAAAAAGATTTCCATAACTAGGTGAGCTCACTGAAGATGAAACAAAACAGAGCTCAATTTGAGATGTTCAATTGAGTTAAAAAAAAAAAACCATACCAGGAGTAACAAATGGAGAAGGAGGGTGTGATTAGTCAGCCATTCTTGTGAAACAGATGTAGGGGATTTGTGTTTGGGGGGGGGGGGATGCCAAGGAAGTAATGTGAACTCGGACTTAAAGAGAGGCAGAGTGTCCAGGAGCAAGGAGGTGATAATCTCTCTGAATTCTGCGCTGGTCATACCTTGGCTGGAGGGAGCATGTCCAGAGGCAGGCAACTAGAAGGGAGAGAATCCCATCTGAGGACCTGCCTGTTCAAGGAACTGCAATAGTTTAACCTGGAGAAGAGGAAACTTGAGAGGAAGAAGGCACAAGGTCTATCTTCAACTATCTGAAAAGCTGTCATGTGAAGGAGGAAGCAGGCTAGTTCTTGGCCACCGAGGGCAGAGCCTGGAGCAATGGAGCAATGGAGTAGGGGGAGGGGAGAGTAGGAAGAGGCCAATTGAGGCTGGACTTTAGGACAAACTTTCTCCCATTTATAGATGCTCCCAAGTGGGAGGGAATGCCTCAGAGGGAGATGGCCCTTCCTTTCACCTCCTCCCACATCCAGCTGGAAGGCTTTAAGCAAAGACTGTTTATAAGCATTGATGGATTAAGTTTCTGAGGGGTTCTCATTCAGGGAGGGTGTTAGACCAGACCCCTCAGAGAGAAGAGTCTTCCAACTCAGCTTCTCGGATTCTGGGATGGAGGTAAGATGAGGAAGGAGATGAGAATGGAGCTCTTCTTGGACTCCTAGCCTAGCACAGACTCCAACACTCGTTTGCCAAGGTCCCTTGGCCCTTCTCAGTGCTTCCTAACATACTCTGCCAGCCTGGTCTTAGCTTGTTATAAATTCCCTCCTGTAGTGGTGGGAGAGGGGCTTTGTCCCCCAGTGGATCCTGGATCAGTGGTGAGAGGCAATGTAGAAAGGGAGGCCCTCCTTCTGATTCTGGGGCCTCCTCCACATCCTCACCCCCAGTGACCCACATCCTATTTGTCCATGCACCTCCCCTAAGTCCCTTCCCTCCCTTCCCCCCAGGCTCTTCCCCCCTCCTTTCCTTCCCCCTCAGCCCCCTCCGCGCAGAAGTTAAATTAAATGGTACTTTAAAAGTCCCCTCTCTCCCCCTCCTTTCTTGTCCCTTTAATTCGGGTCTAAACGGTTTTGCTTTGGGAGAAGAATCTAAGGAGGGGGGAAGAAAGAAAGAAGAAAAATCCTTCCCGAAGAGAAGAGAAGGGGAGAGAAGAGAAGAGAAGGGTATTATTGCCCTAATCCTCTTAGGGCCGTCAGCGCAGACGGGCCGGCGGGGCTGAGATGGCCACTGGCCGGGCCGTTCCCATCCTCCGCGGGGCGGGGCTGAGGCTGCGGCTGCGAATGCAGCCTGGCCCCCTGGCCCCCACCTCGTCTTTCCTTCCGTCTCCTCCGTCCCCCCTGCACTCTTCCCTTTCGTCCCCCGTCTCTGTGCCCTCTTTCCTCTATCCACAGCACACAGATGCGCAGTCACATAAGGTCACCCACCCAGGCACAATCACACACACACACAGCTCTTTCCTGGGGCTCAGAGAAAATCTGAAAAGCAAATAACACCCCCCAGGAGGGGGCGGGGGTCTGTGCTGTGACCTGCAAGCTTCCCGAGTCTGGGACACCCAGGCCTATTCGCAGACAGGTAGTGAATCTCACTCTCAGGCACACCCAAGGCATCAACATTCTCCAGCTGCACACACTGGAACGAGGCCCCAGACATAGCGTTAAATAAGTGCCCAGAACAGGGTCTCACAGTGGCGCCCTCAGAGCTTCTCTGGGTCACGCACAAACATGCTAGCACACACAGCCACAGCTGGTCCCGTCCTGGCACTCGCAGAGTCACCATGCACTTCCATCCCATCCTCCCTCCAGGATGCAAACCGAATGACCCCAAGAGCCAGACCACGCAAAGGCGGCAGCCCCGCAGCGCAGCCGCCTGCCGCTCCGCGGGTTGGGCCAGTGACTCCTCTCCCTATCCCGTGGCCATCTCTCTGCTGATCCGGCCCAAGGCGGAGGCTATGGCCCAAGGGTGGAGCTGCTACCTCCCCCCTCTCGATCCCCGAAGCACCTATGTCTAAGCTCCGCCGGCCCGAAGTTTTCCTGGCCAGATTAAAGGTAGGGGCTTCCTTAAGAGGCCCCCAGGCCAATTCAGTGCCAGCCTGCCCCTTGTGCCTTGCAGGGCGAAGCTGCCCAGTGACTGCAGGCCTTTCTGTCTCTCGGCAGACACAGGTGTATTCCAGGCCTCTCCGAGCAATGGAGGGGTGTGTGTGTGTGTGTGTGTGTGTGTGTGTGTGTGTGTGTGTGTGTGTGCACGCCGAGCCTATGTCCACCTGAGCTAGTGTGAGCCCGGCGGAGTGCTAGCTCCCTAGAGTCCCAATGTGCGAGCATCTGTCCGTGTGTGCCAGCGTATGCCTTTGTGTGACCGGGAGTCACTGGGCCTTACACACCTCCAGGCCAGTTTAGAAGAAGTTCAGAGCCTGGGAGGGATGTGCTGGCGCCGGTCCTCGGTCGGAGCCCCAGGCCTAGGTCCCACCCCCTCGCCTCCCAGGGTACCTGGGACAAGCTCAGAAGGGACTCTTGCATTCTCTGCGCCTTGTCCCTGTCTCTAGTCTATCCTCCCCCCCCATTTGCCTCCTTGCACTGTTTTCGCTGAGGAGGGGGCCACGAACATCTAAGCCGGCCTGGTATAGGGTGCTGGAGAGAAGAGAGTTATGTCAAAGCCATAAAGAAGTCCCCTCCCGCTCTTCAGGACTCCGCTGCCAGCTCCCAGGCAGTCTCCTAACCGCAAGTTCCCTCATGGTCTTCTTCCTTCCCATCCCCTCCTTCTATGGCCAACTCCAGAGCCTCCGAGTCATCAAAGTCCCTCACTCCAGCCTGGGGCCCACGGACTTCCAGGCCCAGCCCCAGAGTTCTTTTCCTCTGCACCCCAACACTGCCCTGCTGCCCTCCTCCCCTCCTCCCCTCAGCGTTGGGGAGATTTTTTTTTTCACCTGAGGAGGTTTGGGAGGGGTAAAGGGTGGAGGGAAGGATCTGGGCGCGCTGATTGACAAGTGGCGGGGCCATTGGGGAGCGGAAGGCTTTGCTGGGCGCTGGGACAAGAGCTTTTTAAACACCCTTCTGGGCTCCCCACCTCTGTCTGTGGCAGCGGCTGCGGACCCACGCACAAGTTGAGTTGTAGCGGGGCCCGGGGAACTCAGGGAGGAGGAGGAGGTGGAGGAGGAGGAGGAGGAAGAAGAGGAAGAGGAGGAGAAGGAGGAGGAGGAGCGGCAGAGGCAGCAGCAGCAGCAACAGCAGCAGCGGCAGCAGCGGCAGTGGAGGCAACGGCAGTGGCAGCAGGAACAGCGCTGGCCGCGGCAGTAGGAAGAGGCAAGACAAACGGCTGGAGCGCGGGAGGTCACCCAGCTCCCTATCTCGCCCCAGGCGACCTCAGCACCCCCATGCCCTGCTTACTCTGAGCTGCAAGCTGCAGCCCTTCAGCCCGGGCTCGCGGAAGCTGCGCGCAGGGCTTGCCCGCTGAGGTAGGAGGGCGCCAGCTCGTTGGTATTCGGAGCTGGAGGAGGGGTAGGGTCCCCTGGGGAGGGAGAGGACCTCGAGACCCCTGCCAGGAGCTTCAGCACTGGGTTCCTAGCCGACTGATCCGGGAGAGAGCCTGGACCTCTGCAGAAAGTTTGTCATAGCTCTGAATGCCGTCCGGAGCCATCGGCTCAGCTTCCTTCGCAGGGTAGACAGCATAGGCGTGCGGGGTGGGGGTGAACATACACAGAAAGAGACAGAAAAGGGACGTGGAGAAAGAAACAGAGATGAGAGTCAGCGACACTGAGAAAGAAACAGAAACGGGAGGTGAGATGGTAAGGGGAGGGAGGGAGAGAGAGAGAGAGAGACAGAGAGACAGAGAGAGACAGAGAGACAGAGACAGAGAGGAGAGCACTAAACCTACAGACACACTTGGAGTCAGCGGGAGTCAGAAGGACAGACATCTTCGAGTTCGTCACGGTTTGGAGTGCTTTCCTACTTCCCTCTAATCTTCCTTCCTTCCTTCCTTCCTTCCTTCCTTCCTTCCTTCCTTCCTTCCTTCCTTCCTTCCTTCCTTCCTTCCTTCCTTCCTTCCATTTTTTTCTCTCTCCTTGACTTACTCTCGTGCCTCTCCTTTGAGCTGGAGTTCCTGCGCCCTGAGCTCCTGCCAAGGGCTGTCCTGGGAAGGGCCGTGAGTTCAGCTGAACTGCGTCTGTTTAGAGGAGCGGGGTGGGGGCCTGGGAGAAGGGTGGGGACGGACAACTATGTGAGCCCCAGGAGGAGCGACGATCCCTGAGATGTCTTGAGGAGGGAGGGGATAGAAGAGAGGGGGAGACAGTCCGAAGCTTGGCTCAGACGCTGCGTGCCTAGCGCCTTTTCCTAGCCTGTGGGGTCCCGTGCGACCAAAAAGTGACAACCCCTTCCACCTGTGCAGCCTAAGATCAGTTCTGGCTGCAGGGAGAACTCTGCTCCTACTCGCTCTGACCCTCCTTCCGCAAAAGAGCCGCGGTGGGGCAGGCACGGAATTTGGTTCTTACCTTACTTCACTCTTTCCCTGGTCTTACGAATAGTCCAGTTGGGAAGCTCCTTGCCTCGATTTTGGCGACCTGTAGACTTGCCCAGAGCTGAGTGCATACAGACTTCTGGGTTCTGGCCAGTTAGCCCCAGCTCCTGGAATTCGTTGGGTTCTTGACTGTTCCGAGTCCGGGTCCGACGAGCTGCCTCAGCAGTCAGATCGCTTCAGGCTCCTCCTTTCTTCCCTGGCTCCCAGTTCTGGGTTTGCGGAATTAGGTTCTCTTAAAGCTTCGGTTCAGTTCTCCCCAGGACAGTTCCCATCAGCCGCAAACTCTCTTCAGGTCAAGCCGCCTCAGTCAGACCAGGGCTGAGCCGGGACAGGGACTGATATTTCCCCGGACCGCATAGGACCCAGCTTAGGACTCGGGAATTGGGTGGGGGTGTTGAAATAGGGGGCTCAAAAGTGGGTCGAGAGGGGAAAAGAGAACAGATTAATCTGAGGCTGAGGCCATACCGGATGCCAGGAAAGGAAGGGCCATTCGTACTGGGGAAGAAGGCGGGACTCAGGGCTAAGAATCGTTTCAAAGGGCCGGCTCCAAGTCTAGATCTGGGGTCCGTTTGAAACTGGAACATGGAAAAAGGATTTTGGACATGGGTGGGTGCAGCGCTTGGTCTGGGCCTGGACTGAGCCTGGGGAAAGGGGCCAGAGCCCAGAGACTGACTGGACTTGGGCTCAGGTTGGGGAAAGGGCTGGCAGCCGGAACTGGAAGGTGAGATCTTAAGACTGGGAAGGACAGGAGACCAGGTTTGTTCATTTGTGGGACTGGCTTAGCAAAGGTGACAAGTAAGGAGGGAAGCCACAGGGCAGGGATAGGGTCGGGGGTCCAGAGATAAGGTGGCAGCTCTGGAGTTCAGCCAGCCTGCCTGGGACTGGGGTAGGGCTGAATCTGATGAAAGGGCCAAGAGTCTCTGGGGACAGGGGCTTGATCTTGGGCTGAAGAGGGACTGAGGAGAGAACGAGCAGGGAAAGGCAGGCTTGAGCTGGAGAAAAGAACGGAAAGTCCCTGGGACAAGAGACACTTGTCCTCTTCTGGCCTATGGAAGTTTTCCCTGAAATCCTAACTAAAGGGAAAGGAAGAAATCAGCAGCCCGGACTTAGGATGGAGGATTGAGGGCTTGAGTAGAGTGGGGCCTGGGGCCTCTGGCTCCTTCAACCCCAGAATACTCCCTTGACCAAGGAACACTCCAGACTGCCTCGTTTGCAGCTGAACTCAGCAAAAGAGGAGTGGAGTTAGTGCCCAGGAGCCCAGGTGGGCCAGGTCTACTGTTGGGGTGAAGGAGGGAAAAGTCCTACTTCATTTTCTCTAAAAAATTTAAGAGAGAAGAATCACAGTGGACAGCGACTTCTGGGCATTTAGAATATCAATGGAAGAAAGGGAGTTCTTTTAGCTTCGGCTGCCAGAGTGGGTCTGTTTTCGCTTTAACAGAGTGTGAGGTGACACGTGTGTTTGCTTATCCTCAGAGATTCCTCTGTGCTTTCTCTCTTTTCCTGATCTGAACTTGGGTATTAGGGTTCCAGGGCACGGCGAGGGAGGCTCTCCGGCCACCCCTCTTTATGGTATGTACCTGTGGGAGTTTGTGCCTGGGTGTGCGCTTGTGTGCCCGCGTGTGCCCGAGAGTGTGGAACAGGGCTGCCTCTCTTGGCCCAAGGGAAGGAAGCCTACCCAGGGCTGCTGGGGGAAGGAGGGCATTGGTGCCTCTCAGCTTCAGGCAGAGACCTTCAGAGTCCAGCAGCGAGAGAAGGGTGCAGAGCCAGGGTGACTGGGAACAGCCCCCATCCTGGTTTGTGGACTCCGCTTCTCCGGAGAACCGGGAGGTTGAGGGATATTTCGGTTTTCCCCATGCACTTGGTTCCCCTTCAGTCTCCCTCCGAGTTCCGGTTTGCCAAGAATTCCCGCCCTTCTTGCGCGGACCTTGGGTGGGTTTGAGACCAAGCTTGAGAGGCATGAGAGGGTCGTGGCTTTTCGGTCCAATGGGGATCTTATTCTCCCTGATTCCCCCCCTCGGGGACAGCGGCAGAGCCACGCTTGGACACAATCCCAGCCGAGGATTCGGTGTCTTCTTAAACCAAAAAATTTACCCCGTCGCGAGGGGGCGGGAGTTTTCTAGGGACCGAATTCTTTTGGGTGGAAGTCCGCCTAGATCGAAACGTCCCAAGAATAGGCCCAACTCTTCTCCCCAGCATTGGGGTGTAAGGCTCGCTTTCTTTCCAAGTCCCCCGCAGACTGGAGGGCCAGCGCCGGGGAGGGAGCCGGCCGAGGGAACGGGAAAGCGCCGTTGTGTAGAGATCCTGAAAACTAATTCTTCCCCACTTCTCATTTCCCAATTTCCCATTTGCCATTTCCCGTCAGCTCTTATCCAGGACTTCTCCTAAGGGACGTCATCGGGTCAGGCCAAGACTAAAGGCTCGGCAGGAGACAGAAGAGGAGGAGAAGCAGGCTGAGGTTTTTGCCTACCCTCAGACCCTCAGAACCTTAGACCTATGATCACTTTCCCCTAAAGAAATGGGTGCGGGGCCCCTCCTCTCCTAGTATCTATCTGGGCTTCGGAGAGGTCCCTGATTCCCAGGCCCAGTCCCCTTACCCTCTGATATGTCTAACAAATGCTCACACTTCCAATCACATGGGGGACGCTCCCCAGCACACAGTACGCAATCTAAGATACCCACAACACTCACACACCCTCCGAAACAAATGCCGGTATCTAGAAGGCCAGACACAATGGGACCGAGCACACTCTATCTACAAGAACCCAGAAACTCACACAATCCTTCGAACATTCTGAAAGCCACCGCCCCCCTCTCCCATCCCCTTTCCTCTAATTTCCCGGCACGGGTTAAGGCTCTCTGTCTGTCTCTGGCTCTACTCGTCTGCCCCTCCCTTTCTCGTACACACCGGAAAGTCCAGCCAAAGTTCACAAGTTTTCCCTAAAAGGCAGTTTCTTGACATCCCACTAGGTTCCTTTGTGCCCGAGCCGTCCCACTGCTTAGACGGGGTTGCCCTTTCGGCTTAGTCAGCCCTGAGATTTGGGGATCCTCAGCACCTGAGCTGGAGCGGAGGGGGGAGGACCGAGGGAGTCTGCGGCAGGTTACTTGGAGACCTCTCACCGCTGTTGTCTTTATTTTTTCCACTTAAAACCTTAGAAAGTACTGTATTGGCCTGCGCAGCTTGGTCTTGCAAGCTGCAGCCGCCAAAGCCCTACAGGGCTCAGTGAGCAGCTCCGGCCCACATCCACTCCCCGACTGAGGCTGCTTCGAGGCGGGAGAAACCTTCCCCTCTTGCAGATTCTGTACTGCCGCAGCTGAGGCTCCTTCTCTGAGAACACCAATCGACGGGCCTCGGAGTCGAGTCGGGCTGCGCATTTGACCTCAGGCGGAGAGCGACTGGGAGACTCTGGGTGGTGCATAGCAGAGTTGGGCGTTTGACCTCAGGCGGAAAGCGGCGGTGAGCTTCTAGTGCGGAGCAGTACGGCTATAGACCTTAGGCTGAGGGCGCGGGTGAGACTCTAGATACTGGGCAGAGTTAGGCGTTAGACCTCAGGCGGAGAGTTTAGCCAAGTCTCTAGATAGAAGAGGACGCGGCTAAGCCTCCTCACACTGACCGGGACTGTCAGTCAGCCAGGTCAAGGCTCGCACTCAGAGATCCGAGCTTTTGGAGCTCGGGTTAAAGGAATCCAGCCTTTCCAGAGGGGACCCAAGATGCACGTAGTCGCGCCACCAAGAGGCGTCTGTCCGTCTGTCGGTCCGTCGGGGCAGGACCTCAGCTGAGGTCTCTGTCCCGCGGTACTCATATTAAGGGATACAAACTGATTATACAAATTCTAAGCATTCAGTGGCACGCCCGGGCCGGCCCAAGCTTCCCGAGAAGCCCCGCGGCTGCCTGTGCCTTCTGCTAAATCAGTGCCGCAGTTCGTTTCCGTACTCCTTCGCATTGACGATTCTTTGCCCGTTTGCAGAGTGGTGGCGGGGCTAGGGAGGAGAGTGGGCAATGGGTCGGGCGCAGTAGGGAGTTGGTACTGGAGCCCTTCCAAGAGCCAGAGCTGCGGCCCTCAGATCTCGAGGTGGGGCTAGGGAGAAGCATTGATCAGGACCCGGAGTGAGAGATCGCGGGCCACGGAGGGGGGATGAACTGCAAGGAGCAGTAGAGGTTTGGGGGCAGGTCTAGGCCCTCTTGTCGGAACAGACTGCGGGCGGCTAAACGGACAGACTAGCTGATGGAACTGTGCCCTGCCTGCGGCCTCAGATAGAACTCCCGGGCTCAGGCTGCTGAGCGCTGAGCCGGAAAGGCTGGGAAATGCGGCTTCCCGGGCCAGCCGAGGGGACTCAACGGCCGAACCCCTCGGAGCTCATCAGTGAGCCCTCCTCTCTCTTCCACCCGAGCTCACACACATGCACACACTCATACACTTACACATACACACAAGCGTGCTCGCACGCCAGCACTCACGTCCCGACACAAACACGTTCAGGTACCTAGACGGGTTCGCACAAGTACGCTCACTCTCCCCCTCCCAGGAAAACACATCGGCCTATACAGACACACACACAGCCAGAAACACCCGATACTGGCGCACACACGCAGACATACACCCTCAGAGATACGCAGTTCGCGGCCCCGCGGCCCAGGCCTTCCAGAGGCGTCTCTTTCTGGCGGTGGCTGGGCGGGTGGAGATCAGGATCCGGTTCTTTTCCTTTCACTCCCCTCCCCCTCCCCCGCAGTGGCTAGGCCGCCCTGCCCTGGGGGCTCCCATGTAAATGACCGCAATAAATATCTAATCAGGGCCCGGGGCGATGCGGGCTAGATCTGGGAGTGAGGGAGCAAACCCATTAATAGAGCCAGCGAAAGCAGTCGGGGAGGGGGTGGGGCGATGCGGGAAGGCTGGACACCTGAGTCCCGGTCCCAGCTCTGTCTTTGACCCGCTGAGAGCCCTTACCGGCCTCGTTCTTTCTCAGGCTCTCAGCTTTCCCTTCACAGGGATTCCCAACCTTCCAGCTCTGAGCTGAGAGTCGGGTAGGCTTGTGGGCTTTAGGTGAGTCGGGGGTGAAGAAAATACCCAATCTTGAGTTAGGAGGGTCCAACCCGTTTCTGCCCAGTGACTTCCAGAGCGGAAGAGGCCTAGCCTAAACCCTCAATCTGTCCTACAGGCCCTATCCCTGTCTCTTCATCTCAGTCTCCCTGTCTCTGCCTCGGTTTTCCTGTCTCCTGCACCTCTTGGTGTCTGCAGCAAATAGTAGGTGCTTTCTAAATGCTTCCTGTTGAATTTTGAACTATTTCCGCCTGCCTGTGATTTTCAGGCTCTCTCAGTCTCTGGCCTCTGTTCCTGAGACTAAGTCCTTGTATGCTTGTCCCTTCCAGTGAGTAATTCCTCCTCTATTTCTGCACCTCTTCAACTCTCTCTCTTTATCTCTGTCTCTGGCACAATCTCGGAGTCCCTATCTTTCTGGTCTCAGTTTCCTTGCTCCTGGGTCCATGCTCAATGACTGTCTGGCCCTTGTCTGGCACCAAATCTCTGAGATATCTGGCACTGGGGGCAGCAGGAGGGATGGATAGGATCCCCATCTAACTGTCCCAGTCTTCTCAGGGACTAGGACAGGATTATTGGAGGTTAGTGAGGGGGGAGGGCAGCTGGAATCTGCTGGTTCTCAGCCCCTCAGCTCCTCACATTCCACATTGATCCTGGGGAGGCAGAGAAGTCAGGACCCACCCCCATCCACTGTCCCTCCTATCTCTCCCCTCCTACCAGTCTGCCTCTGCCCAGTTTCTCTCAGTGGTTTTGCCTTCCATCTTTTGTCTCCCTGTGTCTCTGAACCTGGGGATCGCTAGGCTTCTGTTTGTCTCCTAGTTCTTATGTCTGTCTCTCAGAGCAGGTTCGAGCCTTTCTATGCCCCTTTCCCTAATGTCTCCTAGGTAGTATCTTGACCAGTGTACCTTTCCCCTGAATTTTCCTTCCCAGGTTGCTCTTAACATGATTCCGTCTCTCTCCCAGTTGTCGGTCTTTTTCTGCGTCTTGTTTCTCTGGGAATGTCTCAGAAGGTGTCTCTGCCTCGGGCCAGTGTCTCTGTGTTAGGGTGAGTGGTTCTCCATCTCTCTCTCTCTCTCTCTCTCTCTCTCTCTCTCTCTTTCTCTCTCTCTCTCTCTCTCTCCTCTCTGTGTCTCTCTCTCCATCTCTCTGCCTCTCTTTGTGTGTCTCTCTCTGTCTCCGTGTGTCTGTCTCTCTGTGTCTGTCTCTCCCTCCCTCTCTCTCTCTCTCTCTCTCTCTCTGTCTCCTCTCTGTGTCTCTCTCTCCATCTCTCTGCCTCTCTCTGTCTGTCTCTCTCTGTCTCTCTGTCTCTCTGTCTCTCTGTCTCTCTGTCTCTCTGTCTCTCTGTCTCTCTGTCTCTCTGTCTCTCTGTCTCTCTGTCTCTCTGTCTCTCTGTCTCTCTGTCTCTCTCTGTCTCTCTCTCTCTCTCTCTCTCTCTCTCTCCCTCTCTCCCTCTCTCTCTCTCTCTCTCTCTCTCTCTCTCTCTCTCTCTCTCTCTCTCTCTCTCTCTCTCTCTCTCTCTCTCTCTCTCTCTCTCTCCCTCTCTCCCTCTCTCCCTCCCTCCCTCCTCAACTTCAGTTTTTCCATCACACAGCCTCCATCTGCCTCTCGGTTTCTCCCCGAGTCTTTGACCCTCAGTCGGTGTCTCAGCGTCTCTGTTTCGGGCCTTTGGGTCCCTTCCGGTACGCTCTGGTCTCCTTTTCTCAAACTCAGACTCAGGCTCTCAGTTTCTCTCTGTCTCTGTCTCCAGCTGTTTCTGTTTCTGCAGTGAAGACTAGAGTCAAGCAACGACCCAGTTAATCCGGTGCGTGTAGACGGGGGGTCTGATCAAACCGCCCCAGGAAGGTTGAGATGGACATTATCCGGATAATTAGCTCAGGCTTCCCCCCCACCGCCCTCCCCCTCCCAACCCGCCACCCCTACCCCCGGCCGTATTTCGCTGCTTTTCTAAACCTATCGCTAGTTTTCCGCTGCCGCCGTCTATAAAGGTCTCCATACCTAGGTTCCTTTCCCTTTCCGCACCGAAAACTGGGGACCGGATGCGGGGGAGGGGGTGCGGGGGTGGGGGGAAAGGAACTGGGATGGGCGGAGAGCCGGGGCTGGGTCTAGCCCGCACCCTGCCATCCACCCCCACTGGCCCGCCCCATTAGCCGCGGGGAGCTAATTACCCCAATTAGGAGGCTGATTTATAATTAATGGCTCGGACCGAGTGATAATTGGATGTTAATGGATAACTGGCCCTGTGGGGGAGGGGAGCTCCAAGGCTCTAGGCCCGAGCCGGATCGGCCTCAAGCCCTAGCTGCCCACTACAGCCTCAGACCCCGGACTGGCCCCGAGCCGCCCCTAGCCAAGAAAAAAATTAATCTATCATTAGCGGGTGCTAAGAGGGGAAAAGAAGCAAGGAGAGGGAATGACTGTGGCAGCAGGGGAACCTAGCCCGCAGGGCACCCAGCCCAGCTGGGTTCAGGCCAAATCTTTTCCAACAGCCCCTCCTCAACCAGGACTCCTAGAATCCCACACCCTTCCTCAAGCACAGCCCCTAGTCCTCATTTGTGGCTGGGCCAAGTGGTCACGTGAGAAGGTTAAGGCCTCCGGAGGCCGAAGCCCTGGGTTCCAATTCCACTCCAGCCTCTCACTCCTTGAGTGACCTTGGACAAATTATTTAACCACCGGAGACCTTCGCTTCTGAAGGCTCTTCCGTCTAAATGAATCCACAATCGCCCTGACAGCCCTCCCTCCTGTGGACCCAGCGCGGCCGGCCAGGGCTGCAACACCGCGTTCCTTCCCTTCCTTTCTTCAGCATGTTTGGAGGCAGCTCTTGGAGTGTCCTGTCCTTCTCACTCCAAGGACAGCAGCGGTCAGCAAATGACCCGTTTGTTCTTCTTACACGGTAACGAGCCTAGGCTGGGCTTTGAGGAATGGAGGGAATTCCCAGAGAAGGTTTTCCCGGAAAGGCACCGGCTCTGCAGCCTCCAGGCTTAGAGCCGTGCCTGGGACTTGGAGACTTTTAGCGACTCTCCAGAGTCACACAGCGGCCAAGTGGGGGCTTTCAGACTCCCAAGCCACTAGCTGCACTATGCTGCTGCTCTTGAACGTCCTATTACAATCCGGATAAATTTAATAGCGATAGAACGAGGATTCTTATTAATGGTAACACTACCGCCACATTGCCAGCCTCTCCATTTCGTTATGGCTTCCCAGGCAGGCTTTCCCAATCCCAAACTTGTGAGTGAAACCAGACAGCGAGATTCTAGCCCTTCAGAATGAAGGAGGGCTGAGCTTACCGAGTCCAGAGAGCTTTCAATAGGGACTTATTCACAGTCACACAGCTAATCTAGTTCTGAGCCGGGATTTGAATTCTGACGCCGGCCTCAAAGCTCCTTGCCCTAGGCTGTTTCCCCTCAGCTCTCTCCCAGGTATGAAGGAGTAGGAGTACTCCTAGAACCTAATGGACTCCAGGGAGAGAGAAAAGAGCAGAATAAAGGATCTGAGAACCCCGAGAATCCTGCCCTCTGGCCAGACCTCCACTGAAGGACGGAGATTCCTGGTTGGCAGTCGGCCTTCTCCAAAGTCCTCCAAAACCTTGTGTGTCCTGGACTTTTCCGGCAGCCCGCATGCTAGAAATGCTTCCAGTATGGGCCCAGGGACTGGCAGGCTGTTTTCCAGTGACCCAAGGAATTAATCAAAGGTATGTGGATCGCTGAAACTAAATCCCATGGCAGTGGCAACCCATACTGGCAGTGGAGAGGCAGAGACTTCTAAGGAGCCCACATTGTTTAGATGGTCTGAACAGTTGTTAATTCAGCTAGTGGTGCTTAGAATGAAAGATTTTGGTCCAAGCAGTTAATTATTGGGGGAACTATAACACACAAATATCGACATTCTTGCTATAAATGTAGATTCTGAGTAGCTCTCCAATATGTGGACTTTAATTCAAGATACTCTGTGGGTCTATATTCACTCAAAATTATAGCTTATGAGATCCTGTTCATAGAGTTTGTTATTTTCACTCTCAGCCAAGAGGCTACAAATAGTTCAAAGAAAAGGTATTTAGTGATCTAGGGAAGTAGCCAGTAACATGTTGAACCACTTGCTCTTTCCTTCCCTGGGCAACAGCTCAAGTAAGAGTGGATACATGTGGGATTCCCAAGTGGGGAACACATATAGGAATGGCTTGGATGATGCTGGTGGACTCATCATTCTGCTCTTCTGAGCTGGCGCCCCCCTCCCAATGAGTGCCTCTTTACCACCTTCCCAGATGAGTGTGATGTTGCTAATTTCAGCCTCTGGGCTGTCCTGGATGTTTTGGAGGCAGTCATTAATGGATCATCAGCAAATGGGTTACTTCTCCCCCATAAGAGGACTTGGTTCTGCCATTTCTTCTCTTTCTTCTTGTTTAAAGAAAAGTTTATAGTAAGCTTCAACTCTTTTATTATTAAAATGTTTTATTGAAATACTTTTCTCCTCTTTATAAAAACATTCTTGTCACTTTCCAATGGGACTCGCTCAACTCTTTCTTGTACAAAGAATTACAGTCAGACAAAACAAATCATTAACCTGACCAGGTGATATTTAAAAGTTCATGTCTCTTCTGGATCTACAGTTTATCACTTCTGTCAAGGGACATCATTCTTCTGAAGTTATGATAGGTCACTGCATTGATGAGAGTTCTAAAGACTTTCCATATTGGTTTCTGTTACATTATTCTGGACATCATGTTCATTGTTCTAGTGATTCTGCTTTCTTTATTATGCATCATGCAAAGCTGTCTCCGATTTCTTCGTATTTGCCCATTTTACCTGTGTAATAATATTCCATTGTGTTATACTACAATTTGTTCAGTAATTTCCATATTGTCAGACTTCCCTGTTCTTCTAGTTATTTGCTCCTTTTAAAAAGGCCTCATGAATATTTTTATGCTTATGGGACCTTTCTTTCTGCCCTTGACTCACTCAAGGTATATGCTTAGCCATGGCATTGAAGGGTCAAAAGGCATGAACAGTTTAGTGTGTGTGTTTTTTTTTTAAACCCTTATTTTACATCGCAGAATCAGTACTATGTATTGGCTCCCAGGCAGATGAGCTGTAAGGGCTAGGCAACAGGGATTAAGTGACTTCCCAGCTAGGAAGTATCTGAGGCCAGATTTGAACCTAGGACTTCCTGTCTCTAGGCCTACCTCTCAATCCATTGAGGCACCCACCTGCTCCCAGTGATGTTTTTAAAAAGTATTTTCAGCTCTTTTTGAAAGACAAACCCTTTCACACCCAGTCAAAAGACTACAGAAAGACTGTGTTCTCTCTAAAGAACAAGGTCTGTCATATCTCAGAAATTAGGCACTTTTGTAACACAGAGCAACTATTTAGCTAATTCGAGCCAATAAACTTTAGATTGTCTCTTGGATTTACTTCCTTTTGCTAGAAGTATACATAACTTCATTCCAAGTCATTCTCTGATTTATGATTAGAAAGTACTCTTTAACTTCAGTCAATTCATATTTGCCAAGCTGAATTTCCTCTCAATATATTTCATGGAACCAATATAATTGTAAAGGACTGGATGAGTCTGAAGAATTGCAACCTTTTTTCAAGATAAATCCTGCCAGATTTTGCCATGAAAAAGAACAAAAACTAAAAAGGCTTTACTCTCTACCTCAAATCCTCCCCCCTCTGAATTTCTACCTTTCCCCTGCCAGAGTAATCATCTACATTGGCTCAGGACTTGAGCTATCCTTCATAGGTAAAAGAAAACCTATTGAAGCTTCAGTCAAATGAAAGGATGGTTCACAAGTGAAGGACTTAGAGGAAACAGTTTCTTCATGTACTCCAAGGTAAACATAAAACGTTGCTTTATGGGTTCATTGATTATTTCATCTTACAGTGCTAGTACCAAGAATAAGCAAGAAGACTTCCATGAAGATAACTGCACTAACCTGTGGACTGACATCTGATGCAAAGGGTGAAGAGGAAGAGCACTGGAAAAGTAATTTGACAAGTGCCCCCCAGGGTATAGGAAAGTACAATCATTTCGGAAGTAGAAGTCAAAGCCCAGAGATTTGTAGATTACTCAGAGGCCTCATACCCCTTGGTGATGAGTACTTTCTTAAAGAGGATCAGAGAGTGTCAGACTTGGTGAGCCCCATCAACAGTATTTATGAAATACCTACTCTGTGCCAGGCACTAGACTAGGCACTGGAGATAAAATCCATAAAATGAAACCCTCCTAGTTCATAAGGTGCTTAGATTCTAATGGAAAAGACAAGGGCAGATTTAAGTGTAGACAGCCCAAATGTACCCAGATTGCATCACTTCAACATTTCAACCAATATTTGATCTCAGTAATTCCCTTGCTCAGTGTGACTCAACACATCGATAACATTTCCGTCTGAGCAATTCTTGTTGATCAGTCATCACACAGTAATCAAAGGCCTAGTATGTGTGTGAGCTGCTGAGATTACAAAATTCTCCTTTCTTCTCCTCCTCCCCCCTCCTTTGAAAAGTTATTTGGTTTTAGAAAATAAACACAGTGATATTCTTAGACCAATGAAAATATATTGACTGACGTACAGATATTAATTACAATGCATTATTTCCCACAACGGGCTAAGCAATTGGGGTTAAGTGACTTGTCTAGGGTCACATAGCTATAAAATATTTGAAGTCAGATTTGAACCCAGGACCTCTCAACTCCAGGCCTGACATTATCTACTGTTCTATCCACCTGTTCTATCCATATTCTTTTAAATATCCTTCATGAAAAATTCATTCAACATGTTTCTTCACAGTGTTCTGCATTTTGTTACTGCCAGTGGTATACATATTGATTATCTCATCCTGTCATTATGAGCCTGGCCCATTTCCTGTTCCACTTTTGCGATTTTTGCCATGTAAATGATTTTTTGCAATACTCTATGTCATTCCCCTTAGGCTCATCCATAACTTTGGATCTTTGGCAAGAAGAATAGCTAAATAAATAAAAATATATTTATTAAATGCTTATGTGACAAGATTCATGGCAACACACCACCATTGGGAGAAGGTTTGTGATGAAAATATAGGTTTTTGTGCCAGAGGGTGGGATGGGTTAGAGAAATATGGGCATCTTGGAATCCTGAAAAATGCTGAGTAATTTCCTCTGTGTAATCCAGCCTGTGGTATTCCTCTTATTCAATCTGGGTCCAGTTCATTATCTTTCAGTAGTGCTTGTCCTAGGTATTTAACATGTTAATGTTATTGTTTGTATGGCTGCCATTTTTCACCTATTTATGGCACTTGGTAAGCACTCTCTGTAAAGTCCTGAGGCTTGATACATTCAGTATGATACCATTTGGAGTCTTCACTATAGTGCATTCCATTTTTTTTGGACATTGTAGAACTATCCATGATATAATTCATCATACTTATATCTTCCTGTTTTGTGCCTGGCCTGATAGTGGTCAGAGAGTTACTGAACACATTTTTCTCTCCTTTTCTTTCATTTGCAATTGAGTTTTGTGTAACCTTAACACCTAGCTGTCCCCTGGAACATACTCAAACACATGCAGGAGAGGCTCCTTGTTGGAGGTGAGCCTGAAAAATAGAATTTTGTTCTATAAAGTCCGATGCTTTTTTTTTGTAACTGATGAACAAAAAGCACAGTTGAGTCTTGTATTCACTAAACTTTTTTGTCAGTTGTATGACTGTCATGATGTGGCCTGATGTAGAGAATCATTTGCAAAAGCTTGCCTTTCATTCATCAAGGATTTTCATACTTTCATCAAGGAGACCCTTGATACAAGTGTAGATCATTCTTAAAGATTTTATGATGACTTAGCTTTTCAAATGACTGAATGATTAGTCATTATGTCATATGGAGATTCTTTTTGAGTATGGGAATACAAGACTGCTAAAGTCCCTTAGGACTCTGACATTAATTCTGTGATTTTGAGATGATAAGTATGTTTGCAGATTGATATCAATACACTCTTGATTAATCTTTTTGGAGAGTAACATTGTCAGCATTTCTTCTCATCCTTTTGGTGTCTTTTCATCCCTAGGACATATTGTAAAATAATCCCTCAGAGTTTGTAGGTCTTGTGCCAAGCTTCTTGTGGGCCTTCTGACTTCTATTACTTTTGCTTTTTATGAGAATATATTGCTCCTCATTTTCTCCACAATGTTTTGCAAATCAGTTTGTACTTTAAATTGAGTCTGGGATGTCTTATCTCTCTTGGTAGGTGGATCAATGTCTCTTGATAAAAATAGTGTCTAGACATAAGCTTAACTTTTGTAGGGGTTGGGAAAACTCAGGATCAATATTTTTGCCTTTTCTCATTTTCCAGTTCATTTCAGCAGGTCAGAATGAAGTTGTGGGAATGG
Organism: Monodelphis domestica; assembly: GCF_027887165.1. NCBI lineage: Eukaryota > Metazoa > Chordata > Mammalia > Didelphimorphia > Didelphidae > Monodelphis > Monodelphis domestica. The sequence goes on along the minus strand of NC_077228.1, from coordinate 31,502,084 downwards.
TTTGCAATATCTTCTTATCTTTACCCATTTTCCAGTTGTTATTGATTTTGATGTTTGTTCTAGTCTATAGTCTCACTGCACTTAATTGTGATAATTCCTGCAGTCATTTTTTATCTGCTAATTTATGTTGTTGTTTACTTGTTAACTTGTTTCCAACTCTTCCTGGCCCCATTGACCATAGCTATCTGTGAGATTTTCTTGTCAAGGATACTGGAGAGGTTTGCCATTTCCTTCTCCAGTGTATCCTTCTGTCAGGCTAGGGAATCTGAGGATGGATTTGAATTCAGACCTTCCTGAATCCAGGTCCAGCAGTCTATCCACTGAGCCACCTAGCCACCTCCTCTGATAAAATATAGCCAACTTGGTTTTCTGTTATGTGGAATGCTTACTTTCCCTATTATCTTATACCTCTTTTCCAGCTATAAGTATTCATGATATACAGGCTGGAGATTGCTGAATAGCGTATAAATCTCTGGTTTCTTTGGTTTCTCAATCCTGAGCCATATTTCCCAACATGTGAATTGAGATCACCAAGTAACAACGTGGTCTGGAGAATCTTCTCAAGTATTTCCATAGAATATCTCTATCTCTTTAATCACTGCAACAGAGGTTGGCATATGAGCTGTAATTACGTAGCTGATAGGTAGTCTGTGGGCTTGTGATTATCATGGTCTCTCAGTGAGAAGATTTCTAAGTATCTCCATGAAAAATAAGTTTTTTGGGTGTTTTTTTTTTGGTAGCCTTTGGTCATGATAAAGACCAATTGGACAGCTCCTCCGCTGGCTTTATTTAATGATTGTCTACTTAACACAAAGCATGAAGGTTGTGCTCACCAAAAATGTTTGTCTCTATCATGGAGGATATCCAACATGGAGGACAAACGGCTGAGAGTGTCATGAATGGTGAGGTGTTTGGAACCACTTTTGGTCTGGGCATCCTGAAGGCTGAACTTCATTTGGTTTTCTGGCCACAACTGAGTTGCTTGATGGTTTCAAAACCCATTGGCTCAACTTTCCATTTCTCCCAGTGATTCTAGTCATGAAGCATCATGCTCTAAGAAGAACTGGAATTGTGAGTAGCCCAAAAGACAATGGAGAGATGTATAATAGGTGGGAAACTGACTGTGACCTATGATCCAAGTTCCAGGCAGAATGTAAGCACTTGACCAGAAAAGGTAGACTGATCATGTAGCTAGGGACATGTAATAGCAAATGGGCAGCCTTCTCTTCATGTCTTTAATGGCAAGCACAGTGCCTGGAACATATATATTTTTTTCAATTAAAATTTTTTTAGTTACATGTAGAAGCAATTTTTTCTTTAACATAATTTTATTTTAAAAATATTTTACCATGGTTACATGATTCATGTTGTCTCCCTCCTCTCTTCCCTCCCCCTGCCCAGAGTTGACAAGCATAGCTACTGGGTTAGGTATGTATTATCACTCACAACCCATTTCCATATTATTCTTTTTTAAAAAACCCTTACCTTCTGTCTTGGAATCTGTATTGGTTCCAAGGCAGAAGAGTGGTAAGGGCTAGGCAATAGGGGTTAAGTGACTTTCCCAGGGTCACACAGCTAGGAAGTGTCTAAGGGTAGATTTGAACCCAGGACCTCCCATTTCTAGGCCTGGTTCTCAATCCACTGAACCACCCAGCTGCCCTCCCATATTATCCATTTTTGCAAAAGAGTAATCTTTTAAAATTAAAACCCCAAATCATATACCCATATAAACAAGTGATAAATCATATGTTTTTCTTCTGCATTAGAAGCAATTTTTGGCAATTGTTTTTGACATTTTTAAATTCAGATTTTCTCCCTCCCTCTCCTTGTCTCCCCTTTCCAAGGTGGTGAATAGTCTGATATAGGATATACCATACTTTTATGAAATATATGTATCCTTATTGCTCATGTCATGATATGAAGACACACAGCCCACATACGACAGAAATCTCATGAGGGAAATATAGTGGAAGATATCATACTTTGATTTGTACTCAGACTCCTACAGTTCCTCCTTTGACTGTGGAGAGCATTTTCATCACAAGTCCCTTGTGGTGTAAGATTAAAATTAATATCCAATAACTCCAAGTATTATATTTTAAAAGGTTTATTAATAATCACTTGAAGTAGAAAGAAAATGAACTAAAAGAAATAGAAGTTCAAACCTAATTATCTAACAAAAAGTAAACCACGTGTATAGATTTTCCTGCCTGGCACTTACCCAACTTTCCCAGCCGCAGTCAGGGGACAAGAGAGCGAGAGGTGGGGCTACACAAAACTTATATTCTCCCTATGGTAGCACACAACATGAGAAGGAACATGGGAAGCTGGGAAATTTGGTTCTGGGGTTCAAAATTCTAATTACATAGTGGTTACCTTGGAAATTTGCTCTGCTGATAATGATTTAGCTGTTCACAGTTGGTTATTGTATAATCTTTCTGTTACTATATATTGTTCTTTTGGTTCTGCTCACTTCGCCTTGTATCAGTTCATATAAATCTTCCCAGATTTTTTTGAACTCATCCTGTTCATTCTTCCTTATGGCACAATACGTATTACATTACCATCATATACCACAACTTTTGAAACTTTTTTTAGTCTTAGTCTTAGAATTAATACTATGTATTAGTTCTGAGGCAGAAGAAAAGTAAGGGCTAGGCAGTTAGACCAAGTGACTTGCCCAGGCCACACTGCTAGGAAGTGTGTGAGGTCAAATTTGAACCCAGGATCTCCCATCTCCAGGCCTGGTTGTGTATCCACTGAGCCACTATGCTGCTCCCTTGAACATATTTGCACAGGCATGAACAAACCATCTAAAAAGCTAGCTAGCTAGGTCTCTAGTACATTAACTTTCACATAGTACTGATGGAAGGACATGACAAGAATCACAGAATGAGAAGGCACAGATGAATCGGAGGCAGTCTCCATAGCGATGAGGTCAGAGGTCCATTGAAGTACATTGCCAAGATGGAGAGTGTCCAAACAGAGTGGCCGGGATGATGAAAGAGGATGCTATACAAAGATAGGTCAAATCAATCAACTGATCAACAAACATTTATTAAGGCAGATAGGTGGGTCAGAGGATAAAACGATGGACCTGGGATCAAGAAGACCTGAGTTCAAATATGCCCTCAAACACTTTCTACCTTAGTAAAACAAAAATAAGTCACTTAACCTCTGTCTATCTCAGTATCCTTAATTGTAAAATAGGGATAGTAACAGCACTACCTCCATGAGTTATTGTGAGCAACAAATAAGATAATAATTGTAAAGTGCTTAGTACAATGGCTGGCACAGAGTAGATCTTTATAATGATGACTCCCTTTCCCTTTTCCCAATATGCTAGATGCTAGAGACACAGAAATAAAAATGAATCTGCTCCTGCCTTCAAGGAGCTTATATTCACTGACAGAGACAACATGTCTGTATATAATGATATAAACATACACACAAGATAGTTTTAGTGGGACACCAGCAGCTGAGGGATAAGGAAAGACTTCATATGGAAGTGGGCTTTGGAGCTGGGTTTTGAGAAGACTTCATTCCATTCAACAATCATTTATTAAGCACCTACTATGTGCAAATCCCTAAATCAGACACTGGGGACACAAAAATATAACACAATCCTTCCCTCAGACACTTGTTTTCTACTTGGGAGGATGGTGACATGAGTTGGTATGCATATATGCTAGGTTCTCATGTAAGTACACAAGGTAGTCATGACAGGGACAAAAGAGAATTGCAGACAAGGGGTTTTAGAATAATCTGAAGAGAGAGAGAATCTCCTTGCAGTGGGGAAATCAGGGAATTCCTCTCTTGAGGAATCAGCCCTGGAGCTGAGGCTTGAAGAAAGGGAGATCTGAGACATTATTGCATTACAGACAGGAGGGAACAGCCTGATCAAAGGACACCTTCTCTGCAAAGTCTTCCCTGCTCTCTGAAGCTGAAAGTGGCTTTTCCTTAGACTAAAATACTTGGGCTCCGAATTCTGATGGACATCTGCTCCACTCCCTTTCTCCCTATCTTGTATTGTTCTTATCTGTGTTCAAGACTTTTACTCTCCACTCCTCTCTCCCTACTCCCCAGCTGGAGCAGAAAATAACACACCACAGCCAGAGAACAGATCATAGTCCAGATTTACTGGACAATTAAAAGCACGAAATAAATGAGAAGTTAGCTTAGAAATGTAGATAGGAGCTCAATTATGATAAATGCCAAATAAAGACACTTGTAGTTTCTCCTCAAGGTAACAGGGAGCTATCAAAGGCTTTTGACCAAGGGAGCAACATGGTCCGATTTGTGGCTTAGGAAGATCATTTTGGCAACTTGGTGAAGGCTGAAGAGTTTGTACATTAGCTGCATCCAGGTTATTGGTGGTGAAGGCCTAAACTATGGTGGTGGCAATGAGTAGGGAGAGAATGGATTTGGGAAACATACAGAAACCCTTGATAGTTTGGATGGGAGAGAGAAGAGTCATGGATTTCCCCAAGGTTTTGAACTTGAATGACTGGGAGTATCCTCAGTGGAAATAAGGAAATCAGAAGGAAGAACAGTTTTAAGAAGAAAAGTAATGAGTTTTCTTTTGGACTTCCTGAGTTTGAGATGACTCTGGCATATCCTGGTGAGGATACCAAGCAAGCAGTTGGAGATGTGAGACTAGAACTCAGAGAGAGGTGTCGGCTGGATGTGTAGATCTGGAAGCATCTCTATGCTGAAGGGAAATTGTGCCTGTGGTAGCGGATCACTGAGTAAGCAGGAGGTAGAAAGTCAAAAGTAGGAGGGCTATGTTGGTGATGGTGATGGTGATGGTGGTAGGGAAACATGACCTCTGACTTGGAGAATCTGAAGGGCTGTAGCAGAGAAGTGAGACCAGCCTTATTTTGCTTGTCCCCAGATGGCAGAGCCAAGAGGAATGGGGAGAATTTGGGGTAGGTATTGTCACAGGGAGGCTAATTTGGCTTATGTCAGGAAAAATCCCTAACGATTAGAGCCATCCCAAAATGGAGGCGTTGGGTACTTCTCTGGTATATGTTTATAAATGTATTTGTTGACTCTCCCATTAGAATCTCAAATTCTTTGGAGTAGGAATTGTTTCAATCTGTGTTTGTATCATCACTGTTAGCACTGTTCCTGATACGAAGTAGGTGATTAATCAGTGCTTGTTGCCTCAGTAATTGATTGATTTAGGCAAAGATAGCTATTTGTCAGAGATGTTGTAGAAGAGTCTCTGTGGGTTGGATTAGGGCACTGCTGAGGTCTCCTTAGCTCTGAGATTCTTAGACTCAAATAGACCCTCACTTTGGATGGTGTTTTCCCATCCATTCTCTCTCAGTCCTCACATCAAGGAGGCAAGATCCCTACCCCCATTTTACCAAGGAGGAAACTGAGTGCCAGAGAAAGGAACTGAGTTGTGCAAGAAAACATAGTAAGGTAATGAGAGAACCATGACCAGAACCCAGGTCCAAGAATCATTTTTGTGACTTTTTGAGACCCTTTGTCATAATAAGGATTTGGATAATTTGACTTCTAAGGCCATTTCCAGCCCTATGCTCTATGATTCTAGAGTCATGGATGACTGGAGTTAGGCTGGAAAGGTGAGAATGTGCATTGATTAGTGAGAAGAGTCTGGAACAGAGGTTGATCTCAGCAGGGAGGGAAGTAAAGTCACAAGGGTAGGTCTCTCTTGGAGTTCCCTCATAAGATTTGGGACATGAGACTTGGGAAGGTGGATACCTGGCCCAAGTCTAGAACAGTTAGAACACTGGACCTGGAGTCTAATGACCTGAGTTTGAATTTCATCTCAGACACATATATACTAGCTGTGTGCCCTTGGGCAAGTCACTCAACCCCTTTGTCTCAATTTCCTCATCTATAGTAGTAGTCTCTCGGTAACCAAAGATGACGATTGTCTTTGTGCGTTTTTGTGCACAAAGACACTTGTACATGAAGATTTAAGTGGAAAAGTTGATGCACAGAGACAGTCCCACTCTCTCGGCGTTGGAAGCCTGGGTCCATTGGCACGAAAAATCGTTACACCTGGAGACTTCCTCAGCTGCATTGGAAGGCCGTGTAGTCTTTTGTGCTCCAACACGCCCTAAGCACTCCACAGTGCCTTGCTGCATCACCATCTCAGCCGTTGAACCTTCTTGTTGGTTTCTTCCGCCTGTTCTGCCGAAACAGTCTTCACATGCTGGGTGAAGCTGGGTGAATATCCTCATCTATAACATGTGGATAATAAGACCACCTATCTCCCAGGGTTGGTGAGGAACAAATTAAGTAATATTTATGAAGTGTTTTACAAGCCTTATGGAAATTCTTTAATTTTGTAAATTATATAAAATCTAGCAATTATTAGAAAATAGGGAGGTCATATGCTATAATGTGACATTACCACCCTCTCTTTCCCCTCTCTCTTTTTGCCTTTGGGCCTGAACTCCCCCTACTCCATCATCTATGCACATCTCCAGACTTCCCACACTTCCTATTTCAGCCAATTTGAGGGGTAGAATAGGGAGAAGGGCAGAGCAAATATCAGTTGTTTCCCTGAGATATGACAGTCTCTGCTAAGGTTTAGCCTTATTGTCTTTGAGAGACAGACAGACAGACAGAGACAGAGACAGAGACACAGAGAGAGAGAGAGAGAGACAGAGACAGAGACAGAGACACAGAGAGAGAGAGAGAGACAGAGACAGAGACAGAGACACAGAGAGAGAGAGAGACAGAGACAGAGACAGAGACACAGAGAGAGAGAGAGAGAGAGAGAGAGAGAGAGAGAGAGAGAGAGAGAGAAAGAGAGAGAGAGTCATAAGGAAACTTGAGTTTGAAGACATGCTCTGCTGCTTCCTTGCCATGTGGCCTTGGGCATGTCATTTACTTCTCTGGGGTTCATTTTCCTTCTCTGTAAAATGAGAGGACTGAACTAAAAGGTCTTGAAGGTCTCTTCCCAATTCTGACCTTCTGTGCCAATGATTCTGAGTGTCTGCAGTGACAAATCCTTGTGGTGTTTACTAGGTTTGATGATTAGTAGCTGTGTGACCCTGGAAAGTCACTTTACCTTTTTGGAAATCATCTTCCTCTCTTACAAAAAGGGATGATTTGCATTCGTGGCTTGCTAAATTATGGGGGAAGCTTACAGTGCTAGAGAACTGGGACCTGTCATTCTTGGACCTTGATTTTCCTCTGGGGTATAGGTTATCTGAGCTGCATGCTGCCAGCTGATGAGAGGCAGCCAAGGCCATACTGACATGGGAAGCTCTGAGACAATGTTTGAGCCAGCAGGAATTGGAAGCTGAGCAAGAGTACAAGTCAAGGGCTGCTCATGGCGGGTAGGGATGGGGCTAGTTCAATACAAGTGCCAGTCCAGAGCTTCATTCCCCTACTCATCCCCCTTCTGGCTTTCTTCAAGATTTAACTCTAAATCCATCCTATGCTGATGGCTTTTTGCCACTTCTTCCAGTTCCTAAACCTCCCCCCTCTGAAATCACCTCCATCTATTGGGTCTATATCCTGTACAGAACTAGAGTACAGGGCACTTTCCCCAGAGAGAGAGAGACAGAGAGACAGAGAGACAGAGAGAGACAGAGACAGAGACAGAGAGACAAAGAGAGTCATAACTTGTCATAAGGAAACTCGAATGGGAGCTCCTTGAGAAGAGGGGTTGTTCTCCTTTCTCTAAATGAATGAACAAATGAATGGGTGAGCATTTAGTAAGTACTTACTGTGTGCAAAGCATATAAGAACTGCTCAGAACAGTGTCTCGCATACAGTAATCACTTAACGAATGGTTGTTCGTTCATTCATTCACTTACAGAAAGGCCAGAATGGTCCAAGCTCTCAAGGAGCTCACATTTTGATGGGAGAGATAACAATATGAGTGGATTGGATGGGTGGGGTCCATGGTCCTTGGGCTGCAGGGGTAGGTAGAGAGTTCTTCTCTTTCTCCTCTTCTTACTCCTTGTTCATGTTCCCCTCACCATCTTCTTTAATCTTGCTTCCACTGATGAAGCCATATTGGTTTCTGATATACCTCTTGACAGTGTCAAGGACTTTGGAGATGAGAAATTTCTTCACCAGATCTTCAGTGGCTATATTTATGGAGAAGATGGGGCTGCAGCACCCACAGAAGCAGGTGCCAGGTCACATCTCCATGGAGACAGCTTCTTGAGTAGGTGGCTTGGAGGGATTAGGAGAAAGCCAAGCAGGGGATCTGGGAGATGCTCACTCTGGAGCTCTTGGGCTTACATGTTTTATGGTGACAATTGGTCAGTAGCTGGTGTTGCTGATAGTTCAGTGGTGGCCACAGTGATTTCTCTCTTCAATGTTAGTTGTAGGAGTGGGACTGGAAGCATAGTTTATGGGATGGGGGTTCTGGGAGATCTGTGGTGAGGAATATGGGGTTAGGGATGCCCCCAAATTCCTCAGATGTTCGGAGAACCTCCCAGGGATGTCTTGGGAATCTTTTTTTTTAAATCCTTATCTTCTGATTTAGAATTGATGCTATATTCCAAGGTTCCAAGACAGAAAAGAGGATAAGGACTAGGCAGCTGAGGTTAAGTGACTTGTCCAGAGTCCCAAAGCTAGGAAGTGTCTGAGGTCATATTTGACCCAGATTTGACTCCAGATCTGACTCACTACCTACTGAGCCACCCTGATGCCCCAGAAGGTAGGATTTTAATTGAGACATGAAGGCAGCCAGGCAGGTCGGGAAGCAAAGATGAGGGGGGAGAGAATTCCAGGAATGGGGAGAGCCAGTGAAAATTCCTAGATCTAAGAGATGGAATGTTTTATAAAGGAAAAAACAAGGAATTAGGTGTATCTGGAGAAGGGGGGCTTCAGGTAAGGATCCCCAAGGCCTCTTTCTGTAACTTGGAGCATATATATAGGCTGACTCTTCTACCCTAAGCCTGTTCATTTTATTTGGGATGATACCAGTCACTGTGTCAATTGATCAGCAAATATTTATGAAACACCTTCTGTGGGTCAGGCACACTAGGGAGACAATGACAAACTTGTGGAGCACTTTATAAGCCTGGGAGGACCTTTGGCTCTTCCTTCACACAATTTGTTTCCTGAATAATACCAGAGATTTAAGGATCTAAGAGGCTTCTAGGCTAACCCATATGCAGTTGACAGCTCAGTGGATAGAAAACCTGACTTCACACCAGAAAAACCTGAATCTGAATCCTGCCTGAGACACATCCTAGTTGTATGAACCCCTGGCAATTGACAAACTCCCAGCCTCAATTTCCTTATCAATAAAATGGGATCACAATAGTGGGAGTCCTTGTGAGGCTCAGATGACATGAAAAATGCAAAGCATTTTTCAAATTATAAAGTGATTTATAAATATGCCAGCCACTATTATTAATTTAACTAGAATTCACTCCATCATAACCCAGAACATTTTGTTGACTTTTGGTGAAGACACTCCCCAGTGAAGGGGAGCCCATGGTCTCTTACCAAGGTAGGGAGTTCTCATTGTTAGGGACTTTCTCCTTTCAGGAATCCTAGATTTGTTTTGCAGCAGCATCCCTCCCCAACCCTCCCACCACCAATTACTCCTATTTTTTCCCTCTGGGGCCAAGCAAACAAGGCTAAGTCCTCTTCCAGATGACAGCTCATCGCATCTTATGTCCCTCCTGAGGCTTCTTTTCTCCAAGCTAAACATCTCCAGATCCTTCAATCGATCCTTATGAAGCAGCAACTTGAAGCCCTTCAGCATTCTTGTTTTGAATACTCTCAGGCTCATCAATGAGCAACGGCTGTGCCAGAACTAAACAATTTTCCAGATGAGGTCTAACCAGGGTAGAGGACAATAGAATTTAGAATTATCACTTCCTTGCATCTCTCTCTTTTTCTCTTCCCTCCCTCTCTCTCCCTCCCTCTCTGTCTCTCTGTCTCTATCTCTGTCTCCCTCCCTTCCTCCCCCCTCTCTCTGTCTCTGTCTCTCTTCCTCTCTGTCCTCTTTCCAATCAGATCCCACTTTTTTACACAACAGTCACTTATTGACAATTTTATATAGTATATATATATAACTATATATATATAGCTATATATATATAACTATATAACTATATATATATATATATATATAACAGAAAACAACTCTTTCCTTCTCTCTTACAATTAATATCAACTATCAGTTCCAAGGCAGAAAATCAGCAAGGGCTAGGCAATGGGGATTATGTGACTTGCCCAGGGTCATGCAGCTAGGAAGTGTCTGAGGCTAGGTTTGAACCCAATACCTCCCATCTCCAGGCCTGGCTCTCTATCTATGAGTCTCCTAGCTGCCCTGACAAGTGTACTTCTGAAGGATGCACATCTTAGCTTAGATAGTAAGGTTATCAACATCATCTTTGATAGTTGCTGAGTTTTGACACTGTTTAGTGTTGTTTTAAATTTGTGTTATTGTAGTCCTTGCACATATTAGGGGCACATTGGGCGGGGCAAGGTGCAGGAAAGATAAAGCTTGGTCCATTCTCAAGGGTCTCTCACTGCATTCTCTCTGCATTGCCGGCTTTCCTCTCTGCCTGTTAAAGTTCACACTCCACATCTATCTCCTGCCCCCATCGGATTGACTCAGTGACTCCCGAGAACCTTCTTGCCTCCACTGTCTTCCTAGATAGAGAATTCACCCTTTTTAAGAGGTCACTGGGGTGTAGTTGGCCTGCCAATTCCATCAAGCTGACCTTCACACTTTGCAAAGGAGGGAATAGGATGCCCTCTCTTTATAACCTCCCTTCCTTCCCTCTGGCACAGACCATCATCAGCTCATGCCTGGACTGTGGTAATAGCCTCTTGGTGGGTCTGCTTGCCTCACATCTCTATCCCCTTTAATATATCCTCCACCCAGTTGCTAAGGTTCTTCCTTGAGCTCAGATCTGGCCAGGTCACTCAATAAATCCCAGTGGCCATCACTTCCAGGATAAAATATAAAATCCTCCAGCATTCCAAGCCCCTAATAACCTAAGCCATTCCCACCTTTCCAGCCTTCTTTCCTCTTCCATGCCCTTCCATGAACCCTATGAGTGGAGAGTGGAGTAGCACTGCCTCCTTGACCTTCTTCTAACATAACACTGTATCTCCCAGTGCCAAGCATGTCCTGTGACTGTCCCTCTTGCCTAGAGTGCTCTCCTACTTCATTTCTATCTCCTGCTTTCCTTGGCTTTCTTTAACTTCCAGCTAAGGATCTACTTTCTTCCCAAAGCCTTTGCCAATCCCATTTAATGCAAGTACTACCCTAGAGAATTCTCTTCAATTTATTCTGACCATGTCTTATTTGCACACAATTGTTCGCTTGTTGTTTCTTCCTTTAAAATGTGGCCTTCTTGAAAGCAGGGACTGTCTTGTGCCTTTCTTGCTCTCTCTGCAGGGTTTAGCAGAATGCCTGGCACAGAGAAGGTGCTTATATGCTTGTTGACTGTCTGACATCATGCCATTAGTAATTGCTCTTTTTTTTGTTGTTGTTTTTAAACTTTACTTTTGGGCTTAGAAACAACTCTAAGGCAAAAGGACAAGGACAAAAGCACTTGTGGTCAAGTGACTTGTCTGGGGTTCCACAACCAGGAAGCATCTGAGGTCACATTTGAACCCAGGTCTTTCCAACTCCAGACTTGGTGCTCTATCCACTGTGACACCTAGCTGCCCCAATGATTACTCTTTTTTTTTTAATTGAAAATTTTGAATTAATTAATTAAGAATATTTTTCTATGGTTACATGAATCATGCTCTTTCCCTCTCCTCTCCCCCTCCCTAGCCAAAGGGCATTCATTTCCTCTGGGTTTTACAGGTGTCATTGATCAAGCCCTATTTCCATATTATTGATATTTGCACCAGGGTGAACATTTAGAGTCTTCATCCCCAGTCATATCTCCATCAAACCCTGTGATCAAGCAGTTGTTTTTCTTCTGTGTTTCTACTCCCACAGTTCTTCCTCTGGATGTGCATAGCTTCTTTCTCATAAATCCCTCAGGATTGTCCTGGATCATTGCATTGCTACTAGTAGAGAACTCCATTACATTCAATTGTACCACCAGTGTATCCGTATCTGTGTATAATGTTCTCCTGCTTCTGCTCCTCTCACTCTGCAAATGATTACTATTTCAATCCAGCCTGTGACACCAAGAAGCTATAGCATGTGCAGTGGCCACGCCCCAATGAAAGCCTCTCAGCAGGCGGACTAGACCAGGTTGATGGTAACTGGCAGGCCTCAGACCCATAGTGACTTAGGGGAGTGTCTGCCCCAAGCATGTGAAGACTTCCCCTGGCAAAAGGAGCCGTAACATCTTTTGACTCATGCACAAATTGGATTTAATTGAGGCAGAGTTGCACAAAGCCATCTGCTTCACTTTCTTTCCGAGTTATCAAAGTCCAGACAAGACAAAAGTCAAGATGACTGGTAACAGGAACCTGGGATTCTTCCTTGTCTAGGCACTCTACAATGCCTGCTTCTACTCCCTTCATGGCCATTGGAACAGATTGTTCTTATCTGTCCCTTCCATTGGAGGAAGTCTTCATATGCCTAGAGTAGACACCCCTCGAACTCACTGATGGGCTTGAGGCCTCTCAACCTGGTTTTACCCATCTGCCCAGATGGTTTGTGTGGCCATTGCGCATGCTCCGACTTCTTGGAACCATAGGTGAGAGCTGAGTCAGGTGAACACTGAAAGGAGAAAAGCCCTGAAAAGGGCTTGGCAAGCCTATACAATAGAGGCGCTAGTCTTCCTGGAACTGCCCCAAGCGTGTGGGTGAGAAGTGATGAGGACCTGAATGAGGATGCTTACCTTGTGACTGGGGAGATAACAGCAGTCATTAGGCATGATGGGGAAGGTGGTAGAGAAGAAGAGTCAGCAAGGACTCTGAGCTTTATAACCTGTGTGTGTGTGTGTGTGTGTGTGTGTGTGTGTGTGTGTGTGTGTGTGAAGAGTGTGAGGTGTTTAAAAGACATCTGTGGGGAGATTCCCAGCACCTATTGGGGCTGTAACAAGAAGGGTAGTTAGCTTGTAGCAGTAGATCCAATGGCTTCCAGAATACTGAATGGCTTTCATTCTTCTTCTGAACCCCCAAACTCACTACCCCCATAGTCTCCATTGAGACACAGGGAGAGGCCAGAATTCAAACTCAGGTCTGCTGACACCAAATCCAGCTGCTAGGCAGTCACTGGAATTCTCTGGCCCCTCACCCCACTCTAGCTTTCTATCACCCTCTCAAATTCTATCATTTCTTTCTTCAAATTCTCCCTCTGCCTCTTAGTCTAATGCTCTCTTGATATAAGAGATTTATTCCATAAAGTCTTTTTTAAAAACACTTAAATTTTTAAAATTACATTAAGAAAGATTTTTTGACAATTGTTTTCTGACACTTTCCAATTCAGATTCTCTTTTCTTCCCTCCCTCCCCCACCCCTTTCCCAAGGCAGTAGATAGTCTAATGCTCTATCACAGATTAACTTCAATTTTCTTTCAAGTTCTCATTCTCTCTCATCTCTCATGTCAAATTTTTAAAAGAACTGTACCTTTTTCCAGATCGATCCCTCCCTCCCTCCCTCCCCCCCCTCTCTCCAATTCCCTCTTCTCCCCCTAGTTCCCTCCCTCCTTCCCTCTCTCTCCCTTTCTCTCTCCCTCCCTCCCTCCCTCCCTCCCTCCCTCTCTCTCTCTCCAATTCCCTCTTCTTCCCTCTAGTTCCCTCCCTCCTTCCCTCTCTCCCCCCTCTCTCTCCCTCCCTCCCTTCCTCCTTCCCTCTCCCCCCCCTCTCTCCAACTCCCTCTTCTCCCCCCTAGTTCCCTCCCTCCTTCCCTCTCTCTCCCTTTCTCTCTCTCTCCCTCTTTCTCTCCCCCCCCTCTCCCTCCCTCCCTCCTTCTCTCCCTCTCTCCCTCCCTCCCTCCCTCTCTCTCTCTCTCTCTCTCTCTCTCTCCCCAAATCCCTCTTCTTCCCCCTAGCTCCCTCCTTTCTTCCCTCTCTTTCTCTGATTTTGTGTTCTCTCTGTCTCTCCTGCCTCCCCATGTCTCTGTCTCTGTTTTTCTTTCTCTCTTTTTGTATACCTATCTTTGTCTGTCTCTCTCTGTCTCCGGACCCTTTTAAATTGGAGAGTCAACCTTAAGACTTAGAGGATGCAACAGAAAGACTTCTTGCAGGCTTAGGGACCCAGACTTTCATTCTTTATGCTTACCCTGGGGCTCAAGAAAGTGTTCAGGGTTAGTTTTTTTTTTTTTCTTAAGGGGAAGGGGAAGAAGGAGGTTTTTAATCTAACCTCTATTTCTCCTGATGCTCCATCAGTCCTGTGGAATTGTCTTCTGGCCTAGCTCTGGGGATGGGGATGGGGCAGCACTCTGAGATGTCATTCTTAATATCGCCTCCAGCAATAAGCTGGTTGATAGTGTGGTACCATAAAAGACATGCTAGTCTCAATAGCAAGAGCCCCAAGTTCAAACCCCACTTCGGTCTCTTATGTGACTTTGGTCCTCTGCTTCCTTAACCTCATCATTCATGCATAGCTAGTTCAGGTTTGATGAAAAGGAATGTTTTTCTGAACTGTCTTCTAAAGGTCAACAAAGCACTTTCCTCATAGCAACCCAATGAGGTGGGCTCTCTAAGTGTTTTTGATACATAGTCCTCTTCAGTTGTGTCTGACTGTGACCCCATTTGGACTGGTTTGCCATTTCCTTCTCTAGTTTACAGGTGAAGAAACTGAGAAAAATGGTTAAATGACTTGCCCAGGGTCACACAGCTAGGAAGAATGTGGGTCCCTATTTGATCTCAGGAAGATGAGTCTTCCTGACTCCCGGCCTCAGACAGGTCAATGAAACTGCCTCAAGTGCTGGGGACCCTACGGAAAGCTCTTTATGAGATGGGCCTGAAGTGCTAGCCAGGCCCAGTGACTGTGGGCCGTGGATTGGGCCCCTTTCATGGAGGGAGGAGAAACTATGGTCAGAGCTCCCTCAGCCTGCCTCTCCCCAACTTCCCTACATGCAGGGGTGCTCACCACCTCCCCAAATCGTTTACCAGCCATTTGACCTGCTTTCCAATAGATTCCCCCTAAGACCTGCTTCCCATTCCTTATTCCCCATCCCTGGCTGGGCCCTGAGACCTAGGCGGTGAGGAGAGGTTACGGGATCCGAGCTCTAGAGAGGAAAGGGGCCTTGGGTGACATTTAGTCCACTGGTTCTTCTCATCTTATCCATGAGAAAGCTGAAGGGTGGACTGGCTCGTGGGCACCCAGGAAGTCAAAGGCAGAGACAGGAACTCTAAATCCGGGGCTCTTTCCTCTTATTGTGGGACTTGTGGAAGAGACAGAAAAGGAGAGAGAGACAGAGACAGAGAGAGGGAGAGAGAGGGGAGGAGGGGAGAAGGAGGAGAGAGGAAAGAAGGGAGAGGGAAGAAGGGAAAGGGAGGAGGAGAGAGAATTGCGGAGAGAAGGAAGGGAAGCCTAGTGCAAGGGGAGGCAGGCCCTGCCCGGCAGGCCAGGCGGGCGCCCTGGGAGCGGCGGCGGGGTGAGGGTTCACTGCCCATTTAATCAAAGACAAGTTAAGCCGTGCTCCTTGGCCGGCTGCTGTTAATTTATAAAAAATACCCCCTAATAAAATTCGACTTGATTCTTCGATTGGTTGGGCATTAGGCCTCCTCCGCCTGGGGCGACGCGGGGACATAACGGATGCATTTGCAGATTTGGAAAACGAAAGCCATCCGCCCGGCGCCGGTGGCGGGAGATCCGCCGCTTTGCTTGCTTAATGAAATATAAAGATTCTTTTAACCAATGTAAGCACAATTCGACAGCTCGTGAAACGCCGCGGCGCCGTGATGAATGGCCTGCCCGGCTCCCCAGGAATTGCTACGCGGCACCTTTTAAATATTTAATTGATTTTATTTGGAGTGCGCAGTGGGCTGAGCCCAGCCCAGGCCAGGGCCTCCGGGGGCCTCTCCCAGCCTCTTGCCCTGCCCTGCCCACTCCTTCCTCCTTACCCCAGTTTAAGAGAGGAAAGAGATAAAGAGGGAGAAAGATAATGAGAGAGAGAGAGACAGAGAGACAGACACAGACACAGAGTGAGAGAGAGAGAGACAGAGACAGAGACAGAGAGAGACAGAGAGAGACAGAGAGAAGAAAGAGACAGAGAAAAAGGAGACAGAGTCAATGAGAGACAGGAGAGACACAGACACACACTCACACACAGATTGAATCTTGGTTTGGAATAGACTCTTAGGGCAGGGCCATGGGCAGTTGGGGCAGAGTTCTAGCCCAGACAGAAAATTTTCTGTGGGTGCTGCAGAAAGTAAATTCCCCTAAATGTACTGTAGACCTGAAGTAGACAGCAAAGCTCAGATGGGCTGGTCCCCTGGTCCTCTTCTTCTGCAGATGGGACTCAGAACACAAAACCAAAACGAACCCAAAACCCCCTTTAAGTAAACTCCCGAGGTTGGAAGCAGGTGTGAGCCAGAAACTCCCAGGGCATCGGGGGGAAATCACTGCACTTTTCAAGCTTCTTGGAACCCGAGAAGCCCAGAGTTGGGTGGGCTCTCAGACCATACTTGGGTCCTGTCTTCTTGAAACTGGCCCAGGGCTCAGCTCATACCACCTACTGAGGCAGGGGCTGCCAGTCAGAGGACAGCGCTGGTGGCTGGGAAGTTTTTCTATTGAGCAGAAATCTGCTTCCTTGTCACTTCTGCACATGGTTTCAAGTTCTTCCCTCTGGGGCCAAGCAGAGCAAGGCGAATTCCTTTTTTCCCTCAGAGAACTGAAGAAAGGGAACTCATCTCCTCCCTCCACCCCTTGCTGTGCTCTTTCTGTTGGCTGGATTGGGACAGTTGCCTAATGGCTGCCTCAGCTGAGGAGTGTGGTGTGGTGGTCAGAGGGTTGGAGATGAAATCCCAAAGCTGTAGGTTATCTACATTTTGCCATATATTGCCTCATTAGGTCACTTTAACATATTACTTCCTTGCACCTTGTTCTTGATGTAAAATGAAGAGTTGGGATTAAATGAACTCTAAGGATTGTTCCAGTCCTAACACTACAGGTTCTATGCTCTCAGTTTCTTCCAGTGGTGGCATTCAGGACAGGTGCTTTGTTCCATGTTAAAGATCTTCATAGCCCTTACTCTCTCTTCTGTGATCCTAAGTTTCCTCTCAGCTCTATATATTCTCTTTTGTTCTCTCTCTCTCTCTCTCTCTCTCTCTCTCTCTCTCTCTCTCTCTCTCTCTCTCTCTCTCTCTCTCTCTCCCTTTCTCTGTTTCTCCTCTCTCTTTCTCTCCCTCTCTCTCTTTCTCCTCTCTCTCCCCCTGTCTTTTATTCTCCCTTTCTCTTTCTCCCTGTCTTTCTCTCTCCCTCCCTTTCTCTCTCTCCCTTTATCTCCCTATCTCTCTCTCCTCCCTCTCTCTTTCCCCCTCTTTCTCTTTCTCCCTCTGTCTGTCTGTCTGTCTCTCTCTCACACACACATACACACAGAGAGCACCTCATCTCCTCTCTTGTTGTTCTAACAGCCCTCCCCACTCTGATGTTCCAGAAACCTGTGAGACTGAGGGGATGCAAAGCAGTTGATTAAGTCTGAGTAATTTAGCACAAAATAAGGACATTGTAGTAATGAACATCACAGGGCTCCAGGCATAGGCAATTCCTCCATGGGGAGGAGCTGGGATTCCTGCATGTCTGCCTTCCTTAGTTTTACAGATTTGGACTTTGTGCAAAGAACTCTGGCTGAGGGGACAGGAGGCCTAGATTTGTATCCCAACTCCATCTCTGCCTCCCTGTAAGACCAGGAGCAAATCCCTTCTCTTGACCTCAATTTGTCCCCTCTCTAGAATGGGAATAATAATATCCATCCTGCCTCTGACACAAAGCTGTTGTGAAGACAGATTAAAATTATGAGACAGACTTTTAGAAATTTTAGACCATAGATATCAGTACAAAAGTTGAGTGACCTGAGGTGATACCTTTGGGGTTCCTACTCCACAATGATGAAGGATAAATAAGTCCCAGGACCCTCTTCTCTTCCCCTTCTCCATTTCTCCCTTTTCCACCTGGAAGAGAGGGCTAGTCTCTCTCTTTTCTCTTAGCTTTGGTGGGAGGGTGTAGCAGATGGTCATGTTCAGGAAATGAGCTGCAATAGGTCTCACAGATTCCTTTATGTGCCTGCCAGGCTGGGTATTCCTTCTAACTCTTCATACACATATTTTACTGGAAACTAGGCAAGGGCCAGCTTTTGTCCAAGGTAAAGGAACTCTGCATCCAGTAGGTACTTAGTGATTGATTGTGGAAGGAAGAAGGTGAGAGAGAGAGAGAGAGAGAGAGAGAGAGAGAGAGAGAGAGAGAGAGAGAGCTGGAAAGTCCCTAGAGGTCTTCTCATAGGCCCCTTTTCTGCTTCCTTCTCCCTCTAGGTGGTTGCCGGAATGCAGCACTACGGCGTGAATGGCTACTCTCTGCATGCCATGAACTCTCTCAGTGCCATGTACAACCTCCACCAGCAGGCAGCCCAGCAGGCCCAGCATGGGCCTGATTATAGACCCTCTGTGCATGCTCTCACCCTGGCAGAGAGGCTGGCTGGTAAGATCAACTTGGGGCTGGTGGGGGAGGGAGAGCATGGAGGGAGGTGGGTGCCCACAGGTCTTTGCTCCCTCACTATTCTCTTGCTCCTGCTCTCCACTTCTGGAATTCCTTTTCATGCTTTTTTTTTTAAAAACCTTATTTCCTGTCTTGGAGTCAATACTATGTATTGGCTCCAAGGCAGAAGAGTAGTAAGGGCTAGGCAAGCGGAATTAAGTGACTTGACCAGGGTCACACAGCTAGGAAATGTATGAGGTCAGATTGGAACCCAGGACCTCCCATCTCTAGGCCTGGCTCTCAGTTCAATGAGCTATTCAGCTGCCCCCCTTTTCATGCTTTAAAGGAAACATCATAGCATAGATAACTAGGGTTGAGCTTGCAGTGTGGACTTCTGCCTCAGATACTTCCTATCTGGGTGACTTTAGATAAGTTCCTTCAGATTTATGAGCCTCAGTACCTTCCTCTGTAAAAGAAAGGGATTGGATGGCATGATTCTCTGTTCTCCAACTGGGATTGTAGAATCTTTAGCCCCCTGAAAATGTCCCCTCTTCCAGTAGGTCTTCTCTGCCTTCTGGCTAGGAGATACTTTCTCCCAACAGTTTCCAGAGCTCTCTGATCACATCTCTCTGGTACATTTATCATGTAATATAGATTCAGGTTCCCCAAGTTGATTTCCCTCTCCTAGCCTGGGAGCTCCATGAGGTCGGGGACTTTACTTCACCTTAGTTATCTCTCTCCCAGCCCAGGAGCCAGGGTTCTGAACTCAGCAGGCACTTAGTGTTTGTTAGGTCAAATGGAACCTGTTGCTGTGTATGAGATTCCTTCTGTTCTACAAAATCCAGACATCCCCTGATAGTAGTGTTCCTAAAAAAAATGGAGCTCACCAGGCTGTTGACCTCCATGCCTCAAACACCCTCCTTCCTCTTCAGTGCTTCTCCAAGGTTGAGTTCCTGGGCCATTCCTCTTCTGACAGGTCTTTCCTGAGCCTTTTGGCTCTTGGTATTCTCTCTGTCCTCAAATGACCATTTACGTACTTTCCCATTTATTTGTTGTATCCCTGCCCTCCTTCCCAGAAGACAGTAAGCTTCCTGAAGGCAGTGACTCTTGTCTTTGTGGCCCCAGTGCCTGGCACACAGTGGACACTTATTCCTATTGAATTGGTGAGAGCTGCTCCATGACTGCCTCTCATGACTTCAAGATCAACAAACATGAATTAAGTACCCACTATGTGCAAAGCTCAAGAAGACCCACAGAGTAGATCTGACACAATCCCTAGCCTAATGAAGCTCACAGTCTAAGAGGGGGTTGAAGCTCAGGGTTCTCTAACACACTACACCAGGAGGATTAAGATAGCTTCTTAGCACCATAGAGGAAGGTCATTACAGATGGGGTTATCAAGGAAGTCTTCCTGGAAGAGGGTGATTTGTGGCCTAATGGATAAGATGGCAGACTCTGAACTAGAATATGGAAGGAATGATTTGGAAAATCCTTTTTTTTTTTAACCCTTATCTTCTGTCTTGGAATCAATACTGTGTATTGGTCTGGCTCTTAATTCAATGAGCTACCCAGCTGCCCCCTGAAAATTCCTTTTGATTATTATGAACTTGATAAGTATCCACAAACATGTATAATCTCCCCTCCCCAGGGCAAAAAGGAGGGCTGCCCAGGAAACAGGAAATTTCCCTTAGATTTGTGTTTTTAAAAAATGATATTTCAAATTCAATATGGTGGCTCCAACACTGTACAGCTTATCTAGGTCCCCTTTGGAGGAAGGTAAGCTTTAAAGTATGGGCACAAATTCACCAGGTGAAGAAGGAAAAGGGCAGTAAGTATTTATTCAGCTCCTATTATATGGCAGGCACTGTGCTAAGCATTTTACAAATATCAATTCACTTGGCCCTCACAAAAACCTTGGAAGGTGCTATTAATATCCCCTTTTATAGTTGAAGAAACTGTGGCAGACAGACTTACTCAGGGTCACAGAGCTAGGAAGGGTTTGAGGCAGGATAGACCCAATGCTCTATCCACTGTGCTACCTAGCTGCCAAAGTAGATAGATAAAAGGGGAGGAAAATGCATTCCTGGAAGAGAACAAAGGCTCTGACATAGGACAACACAGGGTCTACTCAGGGCACGAAGAGAAATCCAGTTTGACTGAAGCATATCTGTCATGGAAAGGACTGATCTAAGATGCAGCTGTTAAGCTAAGCCTCAATGCTAAGCCTTGAATGCCAGACAAATGAATTTAAAATGAATGGGAGACAATAGGGTTTCCTGTAAGGCTTTGAGGGGAGGAATGACATGTGCCTAAAGAAGATGGCTCTGGCAAGAAACCCAAGGATGGATTGAAGGGGGACCTGTTAGGACCCTACTCCCACAGGCCAGATGGGTGATATTGAGGGTCTGCACTAAGGTAGTGACTGTGTGAACAGAGGAGGAGAGAGGGAGCAGAGATGTAGTGGAAGTGGGACCCACAGAACTTGGTCACTGATTGGCTATGATGAGTGAGGAAGAAGGAGGAGTAATAGATCTCCCCCAAGATGAGGGACTTGGGAGATGGAGTCTATTAGCAGAGGGAGGGAAGTCTCAAGATCTTGGAATATTTCATCTTTTTTGGCCCTTAGATGAAGCAGTCCTTTGGGAAAGGAGGAGGGCAGAGGCCATGATTTCAGGGATGTGGGTGAAGAGACCCAGAATTCCAGCTGAGTCCTCTCTCTGGTTCTCCAGTTCCCTCATCCTCACACATCTACCTTGAGCCTTTCTGCTCCATAAATCATCTATCCTTGTGAAATCTTAGTGCCTTGGTCCTGGAGGCAGTGACTGGCTGTGCCCCATGGGGAGGCAAGCTCGGGGCTTTGAACTGTGGCTTCTACAGTAGGGGATGACTACATGGTGCCACCCACTCTCTCACTTGACTCCCCCTTATGACCAAGTACAATTTTATGAGTTATTTCACCCAAGCCAGGGTAGAATCAGGGTCAGAGCTAAGTCTATGACTAGGAACAAAGCTTGGTCTATGACTAGAGTTCAGGTTATATTAAGGCTCAGGCAAAGAAATTACCTTTTGGGGGGGCATTTATGGAGTCATTGGCATGGATTCGGTGACCTCTCTAGGCTTCCTCTGCCCTTCAGCCAGAGGAGATTTTGATGATCCTTCAGATCATCCTTTGGTGTCCTTCAGAATGTTTCAGCAGAGGGGCAGCTAGGTGGCACAATGCAGAGGTCTAGAATCAGAGGACCTGGATTCAAATCTGACCTCAGACATTTTCTAACTCTGTGACCCTGGGCAAGTCACTTAACCCCATTTCTAGCCCATGTCCTTCGGTCTCAGAGTTGATACTTAGACAGAAAGTTTAAAAAATAAATAAAAAAGAATGCCTCACCAGAACTGCATCCACTACTTGGAATCTGAGTAGTAGTAAGATTTAGCTGTGATTTGATTAGGGCTAAGGACAGCAGTGGCTTCTCCTTTGCCTGGCCATATGCCCACTGGACAACCAGGAACACAGCATTCTAAGAAGGATGTTGACAAGTTCAGAATAATGAAAAGAATTATTTTAGCAAAAGGCCATTGATGAATTTAGCAAAAGGCCATTGAGGATAAACAGAACAGCAAGAAGCCCATACCAGGACCATAGGAGGATAAGATGAAGGAACTAGGCATTTTGAGCCCAGAGAAGAGGTTTAGGAGGGATAAGTCACTTAATTTCTGCCTGCCTCAGTTTCCTCATTTGTAAAAACAGGATAATAATAGTATCTTCCTTCCAGGGTTGTTGGGACAATAAAAAGAGAGACTGTAAAGCATTAAATATCCCCTCATCACCATCATCATCATCATTTTTCTTCTCTAAGGGAGGAAGTAGGAAGGGGGGGGGGGGAGAGGGACCACACTCTCTATCATAGTTTCCCAGTTTCATAGGATTTACAATAGAAGGGCAGTTGGAGGTCATTGAGTTGAACCTCCTTATTTGACAGAAGAAATCCTTGATTTCCTTTATGACACACTCAGTAATGGGGCTCTTTCACGTGTAATGAGCTCCCCGTCACTACTATCAGGTCAGGGAGGCTGTGGAGGGGCTCCTCTTGTGGCATGGGTTGGCCTGGGCACCCATTGGCATCCCTTCTAGCTTCAGGACTACAGCTCTAAGCTGGTGGAGGGCTGAGTCTTGGCACCAGAAGGCAGCCGGTCTTGTGTGTGCTCCTCCCTAATTCCCATAATTAAATGGGCCCCCTCTGCTTGCCCTCCAACGGCTGTACATTTCAAGACATCATCTTGGAGGCCCGCTATGGCTCTCAGCACCGAAAGCAGCGCCGCAGCCGCACGGCCTTCACGGCCCAGCAGCTCGAGGCCCTGGAGAAGACCTTTCAGAAGACTCACTACCCGGACGTGGTGATGCGGGAGCGACTGGCGATGTGCACCAATCTGCCGGAGGCCCGAGTACAGGCAAGACGCGCTAGCCCTACCCCCTCCCGGGGAGACTTCCCGCCCTCGGCCCGGCTCCTCCTCCTCCTTCGGCAGCTCCCCGGGCCTTGCAGCCCTGAGCCAGCTTGGGCTCCCACCTGCAGGGGCGAAACAACCTTTTAGCCCTTTTCACTAAGACGGGGAGGGAGGAGAGTGAAGGCCGGCTGTGAGAGGAATGTGGGGGGGGGGGTGGAGTCGGGCAGGGGGAGGAGTGTTGGGGATTGCCTCTCTGCCTAGGTCTCCCGGACCCTACCCGGATTTCAGCTTTCTATCCCTCTCCCCTCTCCCCCCTCCGTAGTCCCCCTCCCTCCCACTTTGCTCTCTGCTCCCACTTTCGTTCTTCATCCCGCCTGGCCGCTCACCTCTTCTTCCTTTCTTCTCCTCCTCCTCCTCCCCCGCAAGGTGTGGTTCAAGAACCGAAGGGCCAAGTTCCGCAAGAAGCAGCGGAGCCTGCAGAAGGAGCAGCTTCAGAAACAGAAGGAGGCCGAGGGCGGGCACGGGGAGGGCAAAGCTGAAGTCCCTAACCCGGATGCCCAGGCCCCCGGCCTGCCCGAGTCTGAGCAGTCCTGTACTCTGTCTGGAGAGCCCTCCACTGAACTACACCTGACCCTGTCTGAACAGTCAGCTGGTGAGTCAGCCCCCGAGGACCAGGCTGACCGGGAGGAGGAAGAGGAGGAGGTGGTACGGGGAGCCACCGAGCAAGGCAAGACCGAGAAGAGCCCAGGCCTGGAGGGCAAGGGCTTCAGCTGCAAGAGGAGCAGCCCCAAAGCAGGTGAGGCCCAGGGGAGGCAGGAAGCGCTGCCGGGGACAGGGATCCCTTGGAGAAAGATGCTCAGAAAGTGTGGAGGTTGCAGCTTCGGAGGGAGAGATGTGGCACAGTATAAATTATCCAGGGGACAGTGGCCACTGGGAGAAGCACCACTGATGCAGGAGAGACTGCCAATGAGAGGTTATGGTGTAGGAAAGGTGAGTGAGAGAACCTGGGGCACGGGAAAGGCTGGCGTTACAGGAGACAACCCACGACAGCCCCCAATGTATCAAGAGAGACAAGCGATCAAAGCCGACCGTGCATTGGTAGGGAACTATTTGTCAGTGGAGTCAGAGTATTTCTTCGATGAGCGGGGAGGAGGGATACACCTTCTCCAGGGAGAAAGCGTCAGAGGAAGTGCAGTGTTGGAAAAGACAGTTTGTCTGTCAGAGGAAACGGGCTATAGGGAGAGACAATGTATCAGAGCAGACAGGCTATTTGAGGAAACTATTGGAGGAGAAGAGGTATTGCAGAAGACTATTAGGGAAGATAGTGGATTGTAGGTGGGAAAAGTAACAGAGGATATCATTGCTCAGAGACGTTACTTAGAGAAACGATGTAGCAGGGAGACAACCTGAGAGACAATGCATCAAGGGAGACTAGTGTGGAAACAATGTGCCAGAGGAGACTTTTTCGGGGAAATACTAAGTCCAAAGGGTGGAAAAAAGCAGCTGGTGCACCCTGTACTGCTCTCCCAGCCCGGGATCCTGCCTCTGGCAGAAAGTTAGCGTTCTTCTGCCTGTGGGCACTTTGGGAGGCCCAGGGGAGCCGGTGAGGGAAGGGGGCTCTTTTCAGGTGGTCGGTAGTGGGAGCTGCTGCTGCTCGGTGGTTAACGGGACTCTTCCCCGGCTGTGCTTGCAGACTCACCGGGCGGCACA
The DNA here is from genome assembly GCF_027887165.1 of Monodelphis domestica. Lineage (NCBI taxonomy): Eukaryota > Metazoa > Chordata > Mammalia > Didelphimorphia > Didelphidae > Monodelphis > Monodelphis domestica. Next base: position 31,477,410 of record NC_077228.1, on the reverse strand, counting down.
GCCTCTGCCCCCCTGCCGCCGCAGACCTCGGGAGCTGGGGCCGGCGGCGGCGGCGGCAGCGTCCTGGGACCCTCTCACTCCTACTCATCGTCGCCGCTCAGCCTCTTCCGTCTGCAGGAGCAGTTCCGCCAGCACATGGCGGCCACTAACAATCTGGTGCATTACTCGTCCTTCGAGGTGGGAGGCCCGCCGCCCCCAGCCGCTGCCGCCGCCGCCGCCGCTGCAGCAGCCGCCGCCGCCGTGCCCTACCTGGGTGTCAACATGGCACCGCTGGGCTCCCTCCATTGCCAGTCCTACTACCAGTCGCTGTCGGCCGCAGCTGCCGCGGCCCACCCGGGCGTGTGGGGTTCTCCGCTGCTCCCCGCGGCCCCCGGCGGCCTGGGGCCCCCGCCGCCCCCTCCGCCCGCAGCCGCCGCCGCAGCAGCAGCCGCTGCGTCGGCAGCGCTGAACAGTAAGACAAGCAGCATCGAGAGCCTGAGGCTCCGGGCCAAGCAACACGCAGCCTCCCTGGGACTGGACACGCTGCCCAACTGAGCAGTGTGTCCCCAGGAAGGCGGGTCTCCTGCCCTGGCCCATCCCCTGCCCCCGAGGTCGGTCCAAAGCCGCGGATCAACCTCTCCAGTCCGTCTAGTCCCAGGCGGTAGGGAAGGGACGAGACGGAACTGGAGGCCTAGGGCGGCCTGCAGCCCCATCCCAGCCCCGTTCCTCCGGAGTCTAGGGCCAGGTCCCCTCCACACCTCCCACCCCAATACCTTCCTGGCCCCTGTCAAGCACCCACGCCAGGCCGATCCCCGCCGCCGCCTCAGTGACGGGGACAGGGGAAGGGGGGGGGGCTGCGGGGCGGAGGTGAAGGCTGCACCTGCTGCACCCCTGCATGGCCCTAGGAGGAAGCTGATGTGGGGTGAGGGGAGGGCGGGAGGAAGGAAATCTGTCTCTCCCCCGTGAACTCAACTTCCCCCACCCCCGCCCTTGACAGCCCTAAAGGAGGAGCACCAGACTCCTACCTCGTCCCTGTCTCCCTCCCTTCGTAACTGGATGTGTGGAATGTGATATAAATATAAAGATATAAAGATCTATTTTGTTTCCCCGCCCCTCCCGCCATTCCTCTCCCGGCCTCCCCAAGATTCCCCAGCGTTGGCACCCTGTCCCTCTGACTCTATCTGTTTTCTGGCTGTGTCTCGGTGGGGTGTCTGTCCCACTCTCCTCTATCCCCTTCTAACGTCCCAAAGTCATGTCCACCTAGCTTCAGGCGATTTGGCTGGGTTCTGGATTTCTTCTCTGCCTGACCTTTCCTTTTCTCCCTCTGCTCATGTCTGTCCCCCTCCCCTCCCCCTTAGCTCTCATCTCTCTCCCTCTATCTCTGTCTCTTCCTCCCTGTTTTTTTTTTTTTCTTTCAGTCGCAGACTCTCAAGACTCTCAGAACCAAAAGGAACTGAAGGAGTCATACAGTACCATATGGACAGGAGGAGGATGCTTGGGTTCTGGAGCTTCTTTAGTCATGCCACCTTTGTTTGAAGACCTCCAGGAACAGGAAGCTCATTACCTCCAGGGGCAGTGCACTGTACTTTGGGGCAGCTCTTTCTTCTCTGTCTGTTTCTCAAAGTCATCTCTTTCCTTCTGTTTTTTTCCCCTCGACCTCTGTTTCCCTTTTGGTCTCTCTCCTTCATTCTCTTCTCTTTCACTTACCTCACCACTCACTTCCTCAGTTTCCCCATATGGCAAATATGGACCTACCTGCCTGTGTTGCCCCCTGTCCCACAACTATTGAGCTTCACTTTTGTTTATGCTTGTGCTATTTTTTGAATTCTCCCCTTTCCAACCCAACCCCATTTCCCCCAGCCAGGGTCACTAGCCCACCCCACCCCATTCTACCCCCTGAAACCTTAGCATCTGGTGTGACTGTTGTGTCAGGAAAGGAGACCTGAGCAGGAGGAAAAAATAACCACTTCTGAGAAAGCTGTGCTCCTCTTGGTTAATTTTCCTGAGCAGGAAGTAGTGGCAAAGTCACTTCCTGTGTCTCAAAGAGAATTCTAGTGGCAGAGTTGGAAGGGACCTTCGAGACCATTTTTCTCACCCCTTCATCTTACAGATAGAGAAACTGGGGCCTAGAAAAGACAAGGGGCCTGCTCAGGGTCACATAATGCCAAAGCCAAAAGGAACCTATGAGAGAGAACATTAGCTTCATTCACAGATGGTTAGAATGGGACCCAAGGATGACATAAAGAAATTCCTCCCCCAGAGCAGAAACTGAGCTCTTCTTTTCCATTTAGTTGGGAGGTCTTAGAGTGAGGTAGGAGGGGCACTGAAAGATTTTGTTTGAAGTGGGGTTGGGTGGGCAGGGACTGGACACCAGCCTGACATGACCTGATTTGACTCAGCTCAGCCAATAAGGCCTGGAGCTTTTCTGTTCTTCTTTAACTCCCAGAACAGGGAAGCACACATTCTTTTAAGGCCTGGGTGATCCTGGGCAGAAATACTTTCCAGAACTGAAGAGCAGGAAACCTACAGTTCTAAGATGTAGGATCTCCCTGAGAATAGGGATGAGACTAGGACTGAAGTATCTGTCCTCAGAAAAGAAGTATTAAAAAGCAAGAAAACAAATAGACCCCTTCTCCAAAACTGGATGGGAATGATCTCTCCCACTCCTTATAGAGAGTGGTGATGGAGTGGGAATTCTAAATGTTTGGACCTTTGGGGGACAGCTTTTATTTCCAAACAGGGAACTTAGACATCACTTTTGGTGGAAATCAATCAAATCTTGCATTTGTTTAGGTTTTAGTTCTCAAAATGAATGGCTTTAATGAGAACTTCTGCCCTAACTGCTAACAGGGAAGAAAGAGGGAAAACAGAAGCTTGACTTCTAGCTCCTAGTTCAGGGAACCTGAGGCCAGCTGGGTAAGCACTCAGCTCCAAGTGATGCCATGGCAGGTCTAGGATCCACAGTTCCATCTAGCTTTGACAGCTTAATCATTGTGTGACCTTGGCAGCTTTCTTGCCCTCTTGGCCATCTGTAGAATGAAGGGGGGACCTTCTATCTTAATGATCCCATATTTACTTGTGTTTCCATAGTTCTGATGGAGGGCAGAAGCCTTTAATTAGAGAAATGAGCAATTGACCCTAGAAACAGACAGCTAACTAGAAGCAGGATCCATTGATTTGAAGATAGATGGAGCTAGGTTTTTGGCCATGACCCATATGTATAAAATGTATGCACTGACAGGATGCTGATGGGGACTAGACTCTCTCAGACCAAGGTGTGAGTGTTTTTCTGCAGAAGAGAACTCCTGAATTTCATCCCTGCCTCCCCAGATGCCTCTGGGTCATCAGGGACTCCTGTTCTTTCCCAGACTTCAGGAATCTGCCTCTAGCTTTCTTGGGAACACCTTTATCCTCCTGTTAGCCCGCAGAACCTGCTGGAGCTAGTCTGTCACCATAAAATCATGCAGAAGGCACTGAATTTGGAGTCTGAGGATCTGGATGGGAATCACAACTCTGAATGACCTTGAATATGTCCTACTCACTCTTTAGGCCCCTGGTTGTTCCTTTGGGGAAAAAAGAGAAAGAGTTAGATTAAATGGTCCTTCAAGGTTCTTCCATCTCTAAAGTTGATGATCCTCCGATGGCACCCTGATGGCCTAGGAAGCTTGTGAGAAGTCCTGGAGCTATTCCTCAAGGACCTTTCCTCTTTGCCCTCTTTCCATCTCAATTTCCTAAAATTGGGATCCCCCTCCTGGTCCAGAGTCTTGAAAACCCTGAGTAAGCTTTGCTTGAATCCTCCTCTAACCATTCTGCCAAAAGCCAGCAGAAAGCCTGGGTCTGAGTATATGTTTCTCATCCGTGCCATTCCTGCTGGCCAGGGCTAGCAGAATTGGCCCCTCCTCTCTTGGAATATGGAGAGGAAGAGTGACTATAGGCTTGGGATAGGGTTGACTTCTCTTTATTCGAAGCTGGTGTTGCTGAATGTGTATTATCCAAGATCCCTTGATTTCTTCCTTCTCCCTTCCTATACCCTGTCTCAGGCTTCCTCCCTGATCCAACCATCCCAACTGGCTCAGGAGAGGGAAGTTTGGGAAAAGAAGGAGGGTTGGTTGGAGCCCCTGGAATGGGTAGGGTTTAGGGAGGAAATCTATTTCTATGAGGAAGTTGGTCTGCTTCCTCTGATCCTGTGCCCCTTGTTTAGTCAAGAATGGGATTTCCTATAGGAATCGTGGGAAGAGATCTTAGAGTGGGGAATCTTTAACTTCTCACTTTCCAGGAGTCCAGGGATAAATTTCAGAAGGTCTGGGAACTTGGATGGGGAAAAACATGTCTTTATTTTACATCCCACTATTTCCTTTAATTATTTTAAAATGTTGTTCTGAGGAGTCTACAGACTTCATGAGAGCACCCAAGAGGTGCGCATTAGTTTAAAAAAAGGGAGGAATTCCTTACTTCAAAACCATCCAATACAACCCTCTCAATTTACAGGGAAGCAAACTGAGGTTCACAAAGAGACTGAGACTCAATTGAAATCAAGCACACCTTAAATAGCAGATCCAGTCTTCTTTTGTAGGTTCTGGTCATAGAGGGAAGAAAGGTTGCCTGGACTTCCTGGGTTGTTTAGTGAATCAGTTTGGCTAACAGGTGCTCTCATTCTCTTTGCCCCCTCCATCCATCAAGGAACACATCTTTCCTGAGTTTCTTCCAGTGTCCATGCTCATGACCTGCCCCACTGGAGATGGATTAATGGAATGGGGGTGAAGGGGGAGTGTAGACCAGAGTCTTGACCTGTAGGAGTACCCAGGCTGATGGGGAATATCAGAAGATCCTTCCGGGAGCAGAGGCTAAGCTAGCAAAGATTCTGGCTAGACTAGCAGGTCTTTGGGACCTCAGAGGAGGGAGTGATCATTGACTGATCTGGTCAGGGGAGGCTGATAGGGGCAAGTGGGCATGCAGCTGTGCCCAGAAGGACAGGGATAATTTGGATAAGCAGAGGGGGGAAGGAAAAGGGTGTTCAGGGAATGAGGAACAGCTTGTGCAAAGATATAGAGGCAGGACAGAGGCTTCTGGATTGGTGAGGAATCTGCCTGGCTGGAACAGAGGGTGAGTAAAATGAATTTAAGGAATGAAATACTGGGAAGAGAGGTTGGGACTAGCTGGTAGCAGGCCTTGAGGGCCAGGATGGTGAGTATATTCCATAGGCAATGGAAAGCACCCCGAGGTGTCTGAGGAATGGAGTGATATGGGCAGAACGAGATTTAAGGAAGATAATTTGGGCAGCATGTGGAGGTGGGAGGGCAGAATCTTTGCTTTTAGATCCTCAGGGCCTTGTACATTGGAGATGCTCAATAAATGTCTGTTGAATCCCATGTCCTTTAACCAAATCCAGAAGCTGGAGTTAGAGAGTCCAGACTGTAGGTTTGCATCCTCTGGCCTTTCCTTCCTACCTAGTTTCCCACTGAGAGTTGTGGTGTGTGTGTGTAGAAATAGTAGCCCAGAAGTGGGGACTTCAGGAGCCAGCCTGGAGCTTTGGGAGAAGAGGGAAGGCCTAGTTCATAGGTAGCCCAAGTCAATATGCTGAGTTTTCAGGATCTCAGCTTCTGCCCCCCAGGAGCCTCTGATCCAAGTAACCAGTAGTCCTCGTTCCTCCAAACTCCTGACCTCCACCTCTGAAAGCTCAGAAAAGATCCAAGAGACTAGGAACCCCCCCAGGGCAAGATCCAGGTTCTGATGTCAGTAGATTAATCACCTTACCTCATCCCAGGGATGGCTTCTCAGGGAATGAAGATCAGAGAGACCACTAAGGCAGTAACTTACTTAGAGGTAAGGATTCCAATGAATCCAAGGATTCCAATTCCTGGCCTAACTCAGACCAGATTCAAACCTCTGGCCTTGTAGGCCTGGGTTCTCCTTTCCCATGTCCCAACTCAATTCAATTAGTTTTCCTAGTCTTGGACCTAGACTCACTTGGGCTCAGAATCAAGCTTATTTGAACTCCCTCCTCTGGGAAGAGGAGGGGAGACCCTAGACCCATATTGGTGAACCCATGGCATTCATGCCAGAGGGAGTTGCTCCCTTCCCCTTCTCCACTGGACCTGAGAACATTTCTGTCATCACCCACTCCCCTGTCTGGGGTGAGGGGGTTACTCACATACAGTGTGAGGGTTGCAGTTTGGGCACTCGGTCTTGAAAAGGTTTGACATCACCATCCTAGACCCTGACCTGGCACATAACTCCCCCATAGGCAGAGGAGATACATATATACATAAATGTGTTTATATGGGGAGGAGAGAGAGAGAGAGAGAGAGAGAGAGAGAGAGAGAGAGAAGAAGAAGAAGAAGAACTGGAAGACTATCTGGCAATCCTATCCCCCAGCAACTGTCCTGAGTGTATATGGGTTGCTATCTTTGATCCCAAGTTCCCAAGTAAAGGAACCATATTCCCATATTCCCTGCTCAGCTACCATCCTAGTCTCCTGATATATCCTTCTTGGGTCTTTTTCCTTAGCTCTGCCTTTCCCCTTGCCTCCCACTTTGGTCCAGTGGAGTAAAACTAGACTCCAGGTGATACCCAGGAGACCATCTCACCCTAGATACTTGTGAACCTCCAGACTTTTCCTTCCCCAACCCTAAAGTCCCTTGGCTGGTGGGCTGTACAAACTGCTGTAAAAACTGCTGTTGTGTGACAATGTGTGCTTAGAGATCATGGCCTTCCCATGGCCAAGACACTGTAAGGTACAATATTTATTTATTCTGTTAGTTGAAAAACCAGATCCCAGGCACGTGCCCTTGCCACTGGCCCTCCTGCTGGGCTCCCATGTGCCGCATGCCGCTTGCTCTGTGCTGTGTCTTATCTATCTGTCTGTCCAGCTTCCTGTGACCTTGTGGCTGTTTTTCATACTCCATAAATAAAAGGCAAAAGGCCCAAAGAAGAAGGTCTCAGGTTTTGTTGATTGGGGGCTGGGGGATGGGAGGGAGGCAGGATTTTGTCTTAAAAGTGGCTGTAATCATTTGGGATGGTCTGGGAGGAGCCATAGCCCCTGCCCTCAGGGAGCCCCGAATTTCAGGTATCCAAAGATTCAGAGACATCACACACACTAAAAAGCATGACAGAAATGGAAGTAACTGAGAAAAGATGAGAGAAGAGTTGGGCAGTGATTTGACTAGAAGAGTGGAAAGATTTTGAGATAAAAGGAGAGTAGAGGGAGGAGGAGAAAGGGGACAGGGCTAGAGACTGTTCCTTGAGGAGCAAAAGAAGAAACTTGTTTCACTGGTCATCATAATCCTGTGTCACATTCTAGAGCCTGGAAGAGAGAAGGCAGGGGCAGAGATGGAAACAGAAATAAAGATAGCCCAAGAATTATTAAACCCATTTTAAAGACCCCAGAATGTCAGAGCTGGAGGTCATTTTGTATCTGAGTATGGATTCCCTTGGCAACATCCCCAAGGGTCATCAAGATTCTGCTCAAGGGAAAGAGACTCCTTTCCTTCCATGAGAGTTGACTCTATTTGGGGATGGTTCTTCATCCTTACCTCAAGCCTCAGTCTGCCACTCTGAGATGTTCACCCATTGTTTTTAGTTCTATGTTCTGGGACCACGAAGAGCAAGTCATATCCCTCTTCTACACTACATCTTTTTTTATGCATGATGGTAGCTTCCTCCTACCAGCCTCTAGTCTTCTCTTCTTCAGGATAAACATCTCTCCCCTACTTCTGCTGACTGATACTCTCACGACATACACTAAACATCCTGGCCATCCTCTGGACCCTCTTATCTCCTCAATGTCCTTAAAAGAAAAAAACCCTAATCCTTATCTTATGTCTTAGAATAGATACTGAATCTCTGTTCCAAGGCAAAAGAGCAATAAGAGCCAGGCAATTGAGGTTAAATGACTTGTCCAGGGTCACACAGCTAGGAAGTGTCTGACACCAAATTTGAACCCAGAATCTCCTATCTTCAGGCCTGGCTTTCTATCCTGTGCTACCCAGCTGCCCTTCTGATGTCCTTCTTAAAGCAGTATACCCAGAAGTGAGCATGATATTTTTTAATGGAGTCTGATTGAGACACATTACTAGGGCACCATTACTTCCTTTGGTCTAGAAGCTGGGTCTTTTCCAAGGCAGCTTAAGATGAAATTAGCTTTCTTGGTTGCCATAGCACATGGCTGACTCATCCTGAGCTGGAAGCCACTAAAATCCCCAAGTCTGTTTTTATAAAAAAAACTGTTGTTCAGTTACACTGAGCAAATCCCCCATCCTGTCTGGTGGAATTGATTTTTTAACTCAGTGGAGAATGGTCCATTTCTCCTTTATCTTTTAAGGTTGGGCCCATTATTCCAGCCTATACTAATCTCTGGGTATCCCATGATCCAGTGTGACCTCCCAGCTTTGTGTCTTCTGCATTAAAAAGCCAAAACCAAAACCAAAAACTTTCCTTTTGTCTTAGTATTAATCCTAAAGCAGAAGAGGGGCAGGCAAGGGCTAGACAACTGGGGTTAATTGACTTGCCCAGGGTCACAAAGCTTGGAAGTATTAAACTCAGCTCTTCCTAACTCCAATCCCAGCCGCACAACTGACCACAGAAGTTAGGCATCTTGTCCAGGGTCACACAGCTGTGTCAGAGAGCCCATTGCCTACCTCATCCTACCTCCCACGTTTGGCTCCAGAAGGCAGATCTAGGAGCAGCTTGGGGTTAGCCACAATTCAGCTCACTAAAAGGTGAAACTCCAGAAGATCATCTTAGCCCCAGGTCCAGGGGGATTGGGCTGCTTCAGTAGCTGTGGAGCCCCACCTACCTGGAGGGCTTGAAGTGGTTGCTCCCTCTGGGCTTACCAGGGATGTTAAGACTAGAGGTCCTGTGATTCCCCTGACATGATATGATTCTAGGATCTTACAGCAGAAGAAACTGAGGCTCAGAGAAGTTAAATAACTCCATGGAGACCCCCAAACTAGGGAGTAATCAGTGAAGCTGGAAAGGCTAGGGGCAAGCCCTAGAAGAGATGCCCCCCAGACAAGAATGCCTGCAGAACTAACCCCTGTTGGTCCAGATGGGAAATGGAAACTCTGAAAGAACCAAGGAAAGAGAGTAATGGGATTCTGTTGGTAGGGGATTCTGCATAGGGCGGAGGACTTATGTGCAGAAATGGGAGGGTCTAGGGGGTAGCTGAGTAGTTCAGTGGATTGAGAGCCAAGCCTAGAGATGTGAGGTCCTAGGTTCAAAAATGACCTTAGACACTTCTCAGCTGTGTGACCCTGGGCAAGTCACTTGACCCCCATTGCCTAGCCTTTACCACTCTTCTGCCTTGGAGTCAATACAAGGGTTTAAAAAATGGTTTAAGGGTTTAAAAAAAAGAAGTGGGGGATCTTCAGGGAGAACTTGAGGATTGGGGAGCATTTTGGGGAACACACAGGAGGGCACAAATAGCCTGACCTCTGCTTTACCCACATTCTTTCCTTTCACCACATGGGGAAGGGAGCCCCCCACCTGGCTTCCTAGTGACTCTGGTGCTATTCCTGGGAAGTAGTGGGGGTGAATGTGGCAGGGAGGGGGCAGTAGAAGGCTGGGGGCTTCTGGGCAGGTAGAGAAAGGTCCCTTCCTAGGGCCCCTTTCCCATGGAGCCCCCCCACCCAATTGCTTTTGGCTTCTGGGCAAAGAGATGAAGAGGCTGCACTCCCTGCTCCACCCCTCCCCGCCCCTCTGCCAGGTCTGTCTGAACTTCCAACAAAGACCACTCTAAAGGGCTGGGGGTGGGGGAGAGGAGAACCTGACACCTGAGGTTTCACCCACACCTACCCTCAGGCCCAGACTGATGGTCTGCCCCTCCCTGAGGCAGGAATGTGTCTGAGGGGCCCAGCCTGACCTACCTTTAGCCCCAGTTTGGGGCCTGTGGCTCCTGAAAAGACCCCAGTCAGCACAGATAGATCCTATAGTTACACAGTCACACCTAGACCAGTGATGGGCTGGAAGAAATGAAGGAAGAAAACAATCTTCTTCTTTTTTTTAAAGTTGGGATATATATTATTTTTAAACCCTTACCTTCTGCCTTAGAATACAATGTAAGGGTTAGGCAATGAGGGTTAAGTGATTTACCCAGGGTCACACAGCTAGGAAGTATCTGAAGCCAAATTTGAACCCAGGACTTCCTGTCTCTAGACCTGGCTTTCAATTCACTGAGCTACCCAGCTTCCCCCCAGGATCTTTATCCCCTGTCTTAGAATTACAGAAGAAAGGTATGGGCTAGGCAGTTGGGATTAAGCAACTAGCCTAGGGTCACATGTTTAGGAAGTACCTGAGATCATATTTGAACCCAGAACCTCCCATCTGACACTCTATACACTGAACTATCTAGTGGCCCCCCAAAAAAACTTGAGTGTCCATTATGTTATAGTCATTGTGCCAAGTTCTTTATAAATTTCATTTGATCCTCACATAGACCTTGAGAAGTAGGTACTATTATTACCTCCATTTTTCAGTTGAGGAAACTGAGTCAGGCAGTGCATAACTGGGTCACACAGCTAGGAAGTATCTGAGACTGGGTTTGAATTCAGGTCAGGCCAGATTCTGTAGGGTTCTCAGACAATGGATAAACTATTCAGAGCCACTCTTTCTGGGTGATAGAAGTAGTCTTCTCTTACCTTGTTAGCCCAAGGCTATCCTTCCAACCAAAAGAATGAAATGCCTTGGGAGACAGTGAACTTCTAACCATTAGATGTGTTGGTGCTGAGTATAGGTGACCAGTATGGATTTCCTTACAGGAATTTCATCTTGTCTGTGTATTTGGACATCCAGTGAACCCATGTTTCAAGACCCTGGAACCAGTCACCCTCACAAAGAAGGAAGTGTTCATTGTGGTAATTCTTTGCATAGAAGAAACAATAATACATAATATATCTACCAGATGACTGAGTGCCAACACTTTCTCTCAACCAGTATAGAGGCATGCTCCCTAGGAACTTATCAGAGCAATTCAAGGTAGCAGGGTTCAGTTGGACACTCTGGATCATTTGGGAGCCAACTAAAGCTCTCCCAATGCAGGAATCCTGTCCTCAAGTATTTTATACCTGAAGTGAGATCAGACTTGTTCTTCTTTGTTCTAGAGCTCCATTGTGTTGAGGTAGTATTTAGTCTTCTCTCATACTTGGGTCTCTAGAAAATTTCTCCAAGTTCTAGGTACTTTGTGGTCCAACATGTTCTCAAAATCATAGCTCATGAAGTCTCCACTGGTGTATTTTTTTCCACAAAACTAGAAGACACATTAACTATGTTAAATTTAATTGTGGTTGGACTTAATATTCAATAGGTGGTCACTAAAGATTTAATTTCTAAATCCCCAAAATGAATTACTAAAGTAAATGGAATTTATGGTAGTTTATTTACAATAGAGTCTAAGATATTAAGGAAGTGAGAAAAGGCTAGAGAGGGAGAGAGCGCTCTAGCTTCCTCAGAGCCAGGTAGAAATTCTTAAGGCCCTAATCAGGAAAAAGAGTCTCAAGATGATGAGTCTTTCTTGGAGGTTCACACTTCCAGAAAGGCGGGATCATTAAGTCAGCCTTTCACTCACCAGGTGACCATCTAAAAGGAAAGCAGTCTGAGGTCTCCTACATGAGCTCCTCCAGGGGTCCAGTTTCATAACCAAGTCCGAGTGTCTGTCTTCCAGTCTCTCCTCAAGTGTCTGTCCTCCATTCCAACTCTGAGTCAGAGTTCTTCCATCTCCAAGCCCGGGTGACTCACCTCCTCTCCAAACTTGAGAAACTGATCCTCCAACCCAACTCCAAGGCAGAGTTCTTTTTTTCCATCTCTCTTGTGGTCCTCTATTTAAACATCTTTTTCTCTTGTGTCACCTCTCCTAAATTTCACGTCTACCAATCACAAAAGACACTCCTCTCCAGGACTGCCCACTCATTTGTGGGTCACAGACCTCCCACTAAATGCATGAAAGTGTTCACACCTTTTTGTGGTTAGTTAACACCTTTTTTGGTTAGTTCACCTTTTGTAGTTTGTTAACACCTTTTTGTAGTTAAAATGGGTAGATCTACTTCAAATACTGAGTTAACACTTTTGTAGATTAAAATCTAAAAATAGACTGTGGATTACAATTCAATCTTCCCAATAAAGGAAGAACTAAGTACCTTCATTGTTAAAATCAGAGGATTACAATTTAATCTTCACAATAAAGGAAGCGCTAAGTATCTTCATTGTTACAATCAGGAGAGAGCTAAATCCAATCTTCACAACTCTAAGCAAAATATAGTTCATGAAATAGTAGAGCTAAATATGTCCAGCCATCCAACAGGTACCCTTTCCCACCAGCTACCACATTTCAGAATATGTCTGAAATTGCACATGGTTCCTGCCCTTAGTGGGGAGATCTTAATATAGGTGGAGAGCTTGAGTTGATGGTCAAGGGAGGAGTCTACCCAGAAGGAGAAGATGGAGAATTCCTTGGGACTTTAGTGATCAGAGAGGGCTTACTGCTGTAAGTGGGGGTTTAATTTTAAAAGGGTTGGACTGGATCATTTAAGAGTGTGGTCGCCAGGAATTTATATTAATTCCAAAGAGATTTATTTACAATTTATTTACAAAATGTAGAAAGAGTGAAATAAGGAAAATCATAGAGGGGATAGGGTAAGATATCTAGCCTAAGCACTAAGTAATTTACTTCTGGCGCCTAGCCCAACTGGAGGAGGAAGAGTTGGTTCTTAGTTGGCCTTGCCAAAAGGGAGGACCTGGGGAGAAATTCTCTCAAGAGGCTCGTTTCTCTTGAGGCTAGATTCTTCAGAAAATATCCAGGAAAGGAGTCAGCTCTTTCACTCACCATGTGTCAGTCCAATAGTCTCATCAAGAACAGGGTCTCAGGTCCAGTCAGCAGATTTCTCTTTCAGTCTCCACTCCAGAGAATGAAGAAGTCTCTCTCATAGGAAGTGACTGCTCCTTTTAAAGATGCCTCTTTTGCATCACTTCCTGTGTCTTCCTCCACTTTTTATGTGGACAAATCATAGTCTAAAACCTTGCTTAGGACTGCCCAGGAGGCAGTCAGTTGATTCTGATTCGTCACCCACTATTGCACCTGTGGGTCACAGACCTCTCACTTAATGATTAAGTGGGGCATTTACACTTTTAGTGATTAGATCTAAAAAAATGGGCAGATATTCCCACTCAACTTTAAGTAGAGGGTTCTAAAAATAGGCCAGGGTTACAATTTTAATCTTCACAATCAGGGGAGAGTTAATTTTAATCTTCACACTGTTAATTTGGGGTTTGAATGAATCCCTCAGGATGGGCAGGATTTTCCTAGCTTCAGCAGATGTGTAGGAGGATAAAGGTAGGGGTGGGGAATGGGATAGAACATTTGTGATCAGGAAGCAGGCCCAGGCCATTGTGCTCCTAGCTTAGAGAAAACACTCTGTGCTCATCCTCATCTCATAAGGACCATCTTAACCAGGGCAGACCCCACTCAGCTTCTCCCTGTCACTGAGAAATGAAATCCTTCAGCCATTCCCCAGGCCATTCAACTTCAATTATTTTAGAGATATCCCATCCCCACACCCTGAAAGACCCCCTAGGGTTGTCAGCCCTTGTTAGAGGGGCTGTGGAAGTGATTCTATTATAGGTCTGAGGCCGGACCCCCAATTTCTGAGATGCCTTCCACTCTTGAGTTTTTGCATTTCAATCCACCTAAGAGAAATCTGAGGTTAGAAAATATATCAGATAAATGTTGGAGAAAATGGGGCAAAATTGGGACACTAATGCATTGTTGATGGAATTGTGAACTGAGGGTATACCCTTTGATACAAGTAATAACACCACTAAGTCTATATCCCAAAGAGATTAAAAAGAGGGGGCCTACTTATACAAAAATGTTTATAGCTGCTTTTTTGTGGTGGCAAAGAATTGGAAATTGAGAGGATGTCCATCAATTGGGGAATCACTGAACAAATTGTGGTCTATGAAGGTGATGGAATACTGCTGTACTGTAAGAAATGATGAACAGAATGATTTCAGAAAGCGATGGAAAGACTTCCATGAACTGATGCAGAGTGAAATAAGCAGAACCAGGACAACATCATATGTAATTGTATAGCAATACTGTGGAATGGTCATCTGAAAGATTTAGCTACTCTCAGCAATACACTGAATGATCCAGGACAATTCTGAGGGATTTATGACAAAGAATGCTCTCAGCCTCCAGAGAAAGAACCGTTTGGAATGCAGATGAAAACATGAGATTTTTCACTTTAATTTATTTGGATTTTTATTTTGGGGTTTTGGCTTCATATGAGTATTGTCTTACAACAAATGAACAATATGGAAATATGCTTTGCATGATCATATATGAAGAACCCAGATCAAATTGCTTGCCAGTTCTGAGAAAGGGAAAGGAAAGAGGGAGACAATTTGGATCTTATAAGTTCAGAAAAACTTATGCAGAAAATTGTTATTACATGCAATTGGTAAAATAAAATATCTTTACAAATTAAAACAAAAGAAGGCATATCAGAAAGTATTGAGGAGGAATGGCCTTAAGTGGTCAGCTAGCTTCTCCTCACCTACCTTTATTGACAGGCCTCTAGGGGCATGGCAGGGAATTAGACAGAGAGAGGGGCAGAGGCAGAAAGAGCCTGGGATAGACATCAGAATTTGAGGAGAAACAGACAGCAACCAGGCCTAGACAGACACTGGCGGAAGCATGGGAGCACAAGGGCAGGCATGGGTGAGGGAGGAACGCATACAAGGACAAGCTCCCTTCTTGCCTCTGTTGCTAAGAATTCCAGAGAAGGTTTCATAAAACCTTTTACAAAGAGCAAAACAAGGGCCAATGTTTCCTGCTTGGGTGTGGGACTAATGGTCTCCTTTATCTCTGGGGAGCTGGGAAAGGATCCCCCCCCACCCCCAACACACACACTTCCTCCCTCCTCCCCTGATGCCTGTTCTTGGAAAGGGTTTGTGTTTCATTCTAGGCTCTTGTATAGTTGTGGGGGTGAGAGTATATGTGTATAGGAGTGGAGGTAAGTTGTGGGTTTGGTCCCCAAGCACAAAGTCCCTCATTGTTCTCTTGCCTGCATCAGGAAGGCCCTACCTACTGCCCACAGTCCTCCAGGCAGAATTGCCACCTTTGGGTGTCTCTGACAGCTCTGGAATCTTGAAAGGCTAAATCCATTCTCCTGCTTCTATTTAGAAATTGGGGGAGGGGGAAGGGAAAGGAGCCTATTTATGTTTTCTTCCCTCCCTCCCTTCCTCCTTCCCTCCTTCCATCCCTCCCTTCCTCCTTCCCTCTCCCTCCCTCCCTCCCTCCCTCTCTCCTTCCTTCCCTCCATACATAACTTTTGGGGAAGAAAGAAGAAATGTCTTACTGCATCAGGATACTCATAGAAATGTACATTAGGTGGTGAAAGGGGGCTTGAAAGTCATTTATAGAGATAGACATAGACACCCAGAGAGGGTGAGGTAAGTGAGTAAATCAAGGTGACAGAGGTGAGAGATCTGGGATGGAATTCCAGGCTCCTGGATCTTTCCATCCAACACATTCCATTTCTGGCTAGTCATATACAAATACTTCCCCAAAGAAAAGGGCAAAACCTTTGACACAAAAACAATGTGGTGGAGCCCCTAAAAATGATGAGACAGATGGGTTCAAGGGCAATTCCTGTGATTCCTTACTTGTATGACCTTGGTCAAGTCACTTTCCCTCTGGGGGCCTCAGTTTCCCAAACTATAGAAATTGGATGGGGTGTTCCCTAAATTTCTTTCAAGTTTGAAAGCTGTAACTAAGGCCCTAAGACCACACCCACCCTCTTCTATCTCTCTGTCATGGCTTCTTTTCTTCTTCCTCCCATCTCTACTAACCTCCAGCTCCACATATTTCTCAGAACCTCCTAAGGGGATTTACCCTGTTGATCCCCTCACACCTTCCAAACCGAGGCTTAGTCTTTCAGGGACCTGCCCACATTCCCAGTTTGAATCTTAATCTCCCCAATTCTCTTCTGCCCCAAAGTGCTCTCAAGAGGCCTCAGACAGGACCCTTCAGGTATGGGGGGGGTAGCCTATTGAGATCCCTTCTTGCACATTATTTGCAATTAGGGGAGGAAAGACTTCAGCACAGAAACTCATCCACAGTGGAGATGCCAAGCATCCCTGTCTGGCCTGAGAATGTCTGGGAACTCATTTCTCAGAGCCCAACAGAGGGCATCACCTCTAGGCTCCCTGGCAGCTGCCAGCTCTCTCCTTAGCAGGCCCCCTATCTGGTGCCCACCCAGGGGGCTCAGGCCTGTTGGGTGGCCCAAGGCCTTGGATTCTTAGGGGTCAGCTCCCTGTTTCAGAGAGATGGATGACTGGCAGGCTCACACTACTGGTGAAGGCAAACCTGAGATACTCATACACATATATGGGGCACCCATGACCAAGAGACATGGGACAGGCACACACACATATATGCACAGGAGAAGGCATCATCATTAGACCAACAGCGGCTGGATAGTTTCTGATTGGGGGTGGAGGAAGGCTGGGCTGGGCCTATTAAGCTGATGGCTGCAGGCCCTAATCCCCTGTGCCAGGCTGTGTGTGTGTGTGTGTGAGTGTGTGTGTGTGTGTGTGTGTGTGTGTGTGTGTGTGTGTTGGGGGGGATGGGGCCCCGCTGGGCTGTAATTTCACGCTGAAGGGCCTGATGGCGCTTCCCGGGGACTGATCCTTTCTGGATCAGAAAACGCACTTCCCTTTGTTACTGGGGGAAGGGAGGGGGGTGTGCGCTATTATCTTCTTAACTCTTTGTGGGCCAGTCAGAGGCAACCTTCTCTCCTTCAGTCCTCCCCCCTCCCATCTGAGTTCCCATCTTGTTCTTCATCTCAATCTCCATCCAACTTCCCTGGGGCAGACAGGGGCAGATCTCACCAGGAATATCCTGCCTGGGGCAGCACCCACCCTTTCCTCATTCCCATCCGTAGTAGTCTCCTCTGAATCCTAAAGGGGGAGCTCTAGAGAGAAGCTGAGGACTGCTGGTGTGTGTGGCTGTGGGTGTGAGTGAGTGAGAGGCAGAGACAGACAGAGAGACAGAGACAGACAGAGATAGAGACAGACAGAGACAGACAGAGAGAGACAGAGACAGAGAGAGAGAGACAGACAGACAGACAGACACACACAGACAGACAGACAGACACAGAGAGAGATCTCAGCAAGGCATCAAGTCCATCCTCCTGCTGCCACACATCCTCCATTAGTGTGACCCCCATGTGACAGTTTATGCTGGGATCTATCGCTAGTACCACACTCACACTCTAATTCCTCTTGCTGCAGTCTGAGACTATGAGCTACCCCTTTCCCATTTCCCTCTGCTCCTCACCTAGAGGCTTATCAAGTCCTCAGCTCTTCTGGCCCAATGATTCCACATCCTGTTCAGCAGGTTCCTGTTGACCTGCAGGAAAAGACCCATGGTGTGTGTGTGTGTGTGTGTGTGTGTGTGTGTGTGTGTGTGTGTGTGTGTGTGCCTCTCCCCACTATCTTCCTGGACTACACCTCCTCAGCTCCCAGTCCTCATTCTTTAGCCGAACATTCCCATTCTAGACAGTGGAAAGGGTTCCTGATTTGGACAGAGGAAACCTCTAGGTTCAAATCCCTGTCATCCTTACTGGTGATTTAATTTGGGGAAATTCTCTTTCCAGCTCCATTCTGTAAAATGAAGGGGTTCAATGGGAAGGACTCCAAGAGATCCTCCCCTTCTCCCCATGATTCTCTAGGAGCTGGTATAATCCATATACTGGATAATCAGCTGGACACCTCCTTCAGGTATTTACTTTCCCCCAGGCCAGGCCACCAGGCAGGAGCCAGTCTTCCACTACCCAAGGGCTTCACAGGTCAGGGCAGCCCTCCCTTTTCCTTGAGAATCCCCTGACCCTCAGCAGGGCATTGGGAAGGGAGTGAAGCTTGGTTTGGCAGTCACCACATTCAGTAAAGACAGGGTTTTGTTTGTTTGTTTTTTCCTGCAGGCCCTCTA